>NW_006400031.1:2208904-2216663 GCF_000299155.1 Elephantulus edwardii | reverse complement strand
TGTCTATGTCTATGTCTATGTCTATGTCTATATCTATATCTATATCTATATCTATATCTATATCTATATCTATATCTATATCTATATATAATGCAATCAATATCTGACAGGATTTCTGGGTTAACTACTCTGTGTATTTGAAGTTCCAGAAATATGGCCCCTCTGTCTTCAAGGAATTAAAACCAATACATGAAGTTTAACAGGATTGCAAGTAATAAATGTTGGAGAGGATGTGGCAAGATCCGAACTCTTATACATTGTTGATGCGATTGGAAAATGGTACAACCACTCTGGAAGGCAGTTTGATGCTTCCTCAAAAAGCTGAACATAGACATTCCATATGACCCAGTTGTTCCAGTACTTGGAATATACCCTGAGAATATGAGAACTGAGGCACAAATGAAGCCTTGTATATCCATGTTCATAGCAGTGTTATTAACCATCGCAAGAACATGTAAACATCCCAGATGTCCAACCACAATTGAATGGATTGGGAAATTATGGTACATTCACACAATGGAATACTATGCAGCACACAGGAGCAATGATTTTGTAAATTACTGCTTAACTGAGGAGGGACTGGAGAGCATTATGCTGAGTGAACTAACTCAGTCCCATAAGGACAAATACTGCCTAAAACCATTATTGTAGAATGAGTATACAGATGTAAGAGGTGGGAGGGTGGAAGCAGAGGGATGAGGATGGGGGTTGCACAATTTGATGGGGGCTGTGTGAAGAAAATGGGAAAAATCTGGTGTGAAAAATCAATGCATTTGAACTTTGTAAATAAACCAGTAAAAATTTTTTAAAAAGTAAATAAAACAAACCGATGCATAAGCCCTGAGAGCCCAAGAGACAGGGCATGTTAGAGTATTTAAATATTCATCGTCACCTGATCAGCAGACGTGGTGGTACACAGTGTTTGCAGACTGAATGAAAGCCCTCTCTCCCTTGGCAAGCGGTCCTGACAGCTTCTTGTGGTTCTGATCACTGCGGCAGCCAAGTGTATTCCTGTCACTTCTTTGCCCCACGGATATCCCAAACTTCTCTCTGATGGCCGTTCCCTTGTGGGTTTGTCTCCAGCTCAGACAGGAAGATCTGAGACCTGAGACTTCGTCTTCCGCTGTGAAGTTTCTGCTCTGACAGAGGCTGAGGTCTCTGGACCCACGTGTTGACTGTTCTTAAATTATTAAATACGACCGTGTCAGAAAGATGGCGTTCCGAAGAATGTGGAAGGAAGTCCCTGGTGCTTTTTCCACTCTCCATCGAACCCTCTTAAATTCTCCCAAACTACAGACAGTTTTGCAAAGGCAGGGCTAGGCGTGAACCATGAGGAAGGAGCTAGATGAAAACAGAAGTAGGTTGAGCTACTAGTTAGATGATAGGCACTCTGTGCTTAAGGCATCCGAGAATGTTAGCGACGCAGGGGCTTCTCAGGACCGCTGGAGTGTTGCCTTCAGATGACTGGCTGTCTGTATACAGATATAGGGGCTTTGTCTTTGTCTCCATCCCAGGCTCATCTCTAAACAGAACAGCCTGCAGGAGGAAGAGATGCCTCCCTTTCCAGGACCAAAGGCTCCTGCCAACCGCAGTCTTCATTTGCATGTTGTTGACTTATTAAAATGAAATCCAAATGTTTTATTGCTCTCAATTACCTTTATTAATGGAATCTAAGAGCTTCTGAGGGTGAAGCTTATTGGAACATATGGTCAACCTTCCTTGCCTGAGAGCCTGGGGCTACAGCACAGGGAGGTGAGAGACTAGGATTTGAATAACCAGTTGGTTTTTTCTTCCCTTTCCTCCAATTATTACATTAAAAGAGTCCTCATTCTTACCTTTGGAGGGGAAATTGGCAGGTTCCAGGCCAAATTAAACAGAAAACAAACCCACTGGCGTTCCTGCTCACTGTAATCCCATATGTTACGGGGCAGAATTGCTCCATAAATTCTTGGCTGTCATTTTTATGGAAGCAGGTTTCCAGGACTTTGTTGTTGGATTACCATGAGATGTGTTCCAACCACCACCCTTTACAGAGTGGTTGAGCACAAGTCATTTGTACCAGAAAATTGAGGAGGCCGAGGTAACATTAGAGGATAAAAGTAAATAATATTAACATCTAAGAACAGCGGACAGCTCTGGTGGCCTAGTAGCAAGAAGCTGCTCTGCAATCCCAAAGGCATGTGGTTTGAAGCCACCAGTTGCTCCACGGGAGAAGGATGGGCACTCTCCTCCCCTGTGATTAACTGCCTCTGAAAACCCGCTGGAGGGTCAGGTATGGGTCATTTCTGACTCTATGGTACACAACAACAACAACAAGAAGGACAGTGCAGGACAGGAAGATCCAGAATGAGATAGATTGACTGACTCAGTGACTGGAGAAATGGGAATATGTCTGTCAGAGACAATGAGATTGGCTCAGGATAGAGCAGGGTTCAGATAAGTATACCGGGTCGCTATGAGTCACAAGCAACTCAATAGCACAAATCAACAACAACAATGATAGGACCTGGGTGGTGTGGTGTTTTTATGTTGAACTGCTAATTGAAAGGTGAATAGTTTGAAGGACCTGGATGGTGTAGCGGTTTTTATGTTGAATTGCTAATTGAAAGGTGAATGGTTTGAATCCACCAGCTGCTCTGAGGAAGAAAGATTGATAATCCCCCTCCCATAAATATTTACAGCCTCAGAAACCCAGCCGAGGGTCGTCAATAGCAGTCAGAATTGACTAGAAGGAAATGCATTTTGTTTCGGAAAGACGGAAGCACATGAGTTATTACTGAAACTTTGCCTTATTTCCCAATGGTTTTACTCTTTGACGGAAGTAGGCATGTGGATAGCCACCTTCTCAAAAGATTCCTTTAGGGCTGTGTTTGTTGATGAGACTGAATCTCAAAAAGATAAGCGATATTTTCAGAATAATTATATTCAGACAGAAACCACACAGGGTGAGAAATGAAGAGAGACAGAGGCGGATGATGGTGCCATCTGGGTAAGGCTTTTGGCAGGGAGTTTGATTTGGGGCTTAGATTTGAAAAGGTGAATAGCATTTGGTCATGTGGAAAACAAGAGAAGGTCCTTCAATAGACGCTAAGGGCACAAATATGCAAAACCAAGAATAAATACAACATAACTTTATAGAGTTAACAAGGCAACTTGGTTTTAAAGGAAGGGCCATGAAGAGTGCTGGGAAATGATGTTAGAAGGAAGGTTGAGCCTTTGCAGGGATGGCCACAGTGCTTGTACTTTCTCTTTGAGAATCTTTCAGTGTTTAGTGCCTTGAGATCTGGCCCAGCAAATGCTTACTGGGTACCCACATTGTCCAGGCGTCCAGACTGGCATTGAAGGCACATTTAGGAAAATGCCAAGTCCTGGCTATGAGAAGCTCACAGGGGAGATGATTTAAGAGATGAGGAAGAAGAGCCTACGTGTAGGAAGATGTTCACCTGAATCGAGACCCTTGAGGTGGAATAGGAGACTAAAAAGATGGAGAAGTTTAAAAAGAGACGCTAATAACAGCCAAGGGACATAGATGAGGATTTGACTCTTAGAGGAGAAAGAGCTAAAATTTTTGACGGCTGTGTCATGGTTCTGTGAGCCAAATGAGTCAACCATGGCATTACTGGCACTTTGAGCTAGAGAATTCCTTGTTGGGCTAGGCTAGCCTGTGTATTTTTAAGATGCTCGGCTGGATTATTTGTCCCTAATTGATGTTATTAACACCCCCCTCCCCCATCCTCAACGTAACAGCCAAAAGCATCCCTAGACTTTACTCTTGTGTCTCCTTGGGAATAAAATGGTTGAGAACTATTGCTCTAGGTAGATGTATTATAATCCCCAATGGCCAGAAACTGCCCTAGAATTCTTCAGCTGTATTGGGTATATAATAAGCTTTACACTTGGGCAGTTAAACTGTGGAGCCATGAATGGGTGTGTAGGGAATGGAGACCTGAGTTCAGCGAGGAGGGAAGCAGACTGGCTTCTGAGCCTGGCACTCTTGGAAACCGTGTCCTATCAGTGAATTTTGAATCGTCTACTGAGTGCCAGTAGGAAATAGCCACAGTTTAACTAAAATTCCCTCAAGCCAGCAGTTCTTTGACTATTGAAGAAACATAGAAGGAAATATTTTTCTTTCAGGAAAGCAGGTCTCTCAGGCTACAGAGGACCCATTTATGCCATGTTGCAATATTTCAGAAGTGATTACCCAGCTTGCCTTGCATTAAAATGCATTTTGTGGTTAAAAAGTTGATCGGCTAAGGAAAGAAAAATTCTAAACCTGGAGATGGAGTTTGCTTCTCCCCATATCTAATTCACGCTCCGCGCTGCCACTATAAAATCTATCGATCTGTCAGTTCATCTCACACTAGAATGATGTAAAGTGAATTTATAAACTCACACACCTGATGAATTAGTTAAAGAACACATTGCTTTTCAGAGCCGTTCTCCTGCCTCATCCAGCTTATTTCATGCAGCTTCTCAACACTCATCCATTTATTTAACAAATGCAATATCATGAAGCTTAACAATATTAAGTTTGGAGCTGGAGATACAAAGTAAAGCTACAACTTCTAATCTCAAGGAGCTTACAATTTGGGTATGTGTATGCGCGTCGTAGACACTTAGCAGGGACAGCTTTGGAACACGTTAGGAATTAGTAAAAGGGGAGATGTGAGACGCTCCAGGTGGGAGAAAGCGTATGTGAGGATGAGGCATGAGGACGGGATTTAGAGGAATTCCAAGTTGGTTTGGATGGATGTCAGAGCGAATACAATAGGTAAGGAAGCAGGTGTTTCCAAGTAAGTGGTACTTCCTATTGTTGTTTCCAAGTAAGTTGTACTTCCTATTGTTGTTCCCAAGTAGTAACCCCCATTGCTGTTGTTGTTCAGTGCTATTGAATAGCTTTCTAGTGATAGTGACCTGTCAGGACAGATAGGATTATAATTCTTTATGTAATCTTGAGGTCTTCTCTCCTGAGGAGTAGCTGGTGTGTTTGAACTGATGACCTCTCAGTTAGCAATGGAATTTCTTTTAAA
Organism: Elephantulus edwardii; assembly: GCF_000299155.1. Classification (NCBI taxonomy): domain Eukaryota; kingdom Metazoa; phylum Chordata; class Mammalia; order Macroscelidea; family Macroscelididae; genus Elephantulus; species Elephantulus edwardii. The sequence continues at coordinate 2,211,633 of NW_006400031.1, read as the reverse complement.
ATTATTTTCTCTTTTATTTAGTCATTGTTGCCCATTTTCTCCCTGTCTTCCTCCTCCTGCAGCTGATCCCACAATGCCCTCCTTGTTCCAGATTGTTCTCATACATACATTTCTTTCAGATAGTTCTTTCCCTCATCCGTGGACGACTCATTGCAACCCTAAGAACAGAAGACCTGAGCACTGTTCATAGAGTTTCTTCAGAATGATACTTTAAATTCATCTAAGTCACACTCAATTTCTACAAGCCCCTTGATGGTAAGACTTAAGGACTAGAGGAACTCTAAGGTTAAATGATGGGGAGCTCTGGTGGTCTAGGTTGTCTAGTGGCAAGAAGCTGAGCTGCAATCCTGAAAGCATGTGGTTCAAATCCACCAGCTTCTCTGCAGAAGGAGGTTGGGCAATTTCCTCCAGTGTGATTAACTGTCTCTGAAAGCTCGCTGGAGGGTTAACGATGGGTACATTCCCCTTGCAACAACAAACAAGAACAAAAATAGCAACAGTGTTAAATGAATAACTATGTTCTGGATGTGATGGAGTGTTTTAAGCTTCAAGTAAAGTAGACAAAATGTGTGATTTTTGCTGTCTGTTGTTTACCAGGACTTCAGAAATGGCTTCATTTTCTGTCATTCAGTACCTGGTCCACAGAAAGCAAATTCCCTGACCTGTGATTAGGTTATTGTTAGATGTCCTGTCTCATCTCTTAGAATGTTACCAAAGAGGAGTTGGTTGTTTTTTTGTTTGTTTGTTTGTTTTTTGAAATAAAAAGGAACGGCCTTTCTTTTTATTATCAGACTTTCCTGATTTCATAAAAAGAGGACCAAGAGCTTTTCTCGGCAGCGTTTGTGAGAGAATCGGAATCCTGAGAGGTTTTTATTTGGTATAAATCTGTCTAACCTGGCAATGCTAGCTTAGCTATTTATTACTTTGCTGGCAATAACAGTATCTTACGTGTTAACGCTTTCATGATACCATGATGCCCAAATGCCTTTTTCATGCAGCCTCTGATATTCAGTTTTGATCTTTGTGAGGTTGGAAGGTGAGGTCTGACTATCTGAGGAGCAGAACTGGGATTATACTTGAGTTCACTAGATTCTTGGTTCCTTGGGGGTCTTCAGATCATCACGCCACAGTTATCTTCTTTGCATAAAAGACCAATTTTGTATCACTTTCATTTCCAAAACGGCCCTATATATGTTTTTTAGTGGTTTATCTTATGTTTGTAAAATCCTCTCCTTCCTGCCTCTAGTTTTTACCCTTCATCTTAGTTTTAAATGTTCTAACTACCAATTGTTGTTGTTGTACACCATCGAGTCATAACAGACGCATAGCTGACCCTCCAATGGGTTTTCAGAGGCAGTTAATCACACAGGCGGAGATTGTCCATCATTTTCCCATGAAGCAGCTGGTATATTCGCACGGTGCGCCTTTGGGATTGCAGTGTATTTTCTTGCCACTAGGCCACCATATAGTTGAATAATATAGTAGCTGAGGTGCCCTTTCTGATTTAACATTCCCCAACGACAAACCAAGAAAAGGAGGAAGACCTCTAAAGAGTTGGTTTGACACCATAGCTGTAACAATGAAGTCAAACACAGCAGAGATGGGGAGGTTTGTAGCTAGGACAGGGTAGTATTTTGATCTACTGTATATGTGTTATGTGTATGTGTAGCAGCTGACTCCATGGCACCTGGAAACAGCAACAATATATGAAAAAGGTGGCTCTTGATGGTAGTGATCTAGCATCTTGGACAATGCCCCCACCCACTGCTTGGAACTCAAGTCTCAGTCTTTTTTTTTTTTTTTGTCAATCCCCAAGGCGTTTTATTGTGCAAACTGGGATGAGGCAGAGGGGCTGTGCCTAGAAGAAGGTGTTGGGCCGCTTGGTGGTGAACCGTGGCTTGTGCTGGCGACGCAGGACCCGGTGGGGCAGTGGGAACTTGATCTTGGAGTCATGGAACTGCTTGACTGCAGGTCGGCGGCACTTGTTGGCTGCGATCTCCTCCACCTTCATGATCTGGATAGAGTGGGCCCTGGCACGATGCCGAGCGTCCATGTCGCGGTCTGCAGGGAAAGCAAGCACAATCCTCCTACCATATACTGTGCAGTCCCAAGTGACCCCACAAGGTCTAAGCACTGGCCACTAGGAGTGTAGAACTTCCTTATTCACTTCGAGGGGCACAGCACAGCCCCTAAAAGGCGACAAAGTCCACATGCTATATGCACTCAAGTCTCAGTCTTAATTATAATGATAAGGCATTCATTATAATTTATCAAACCAATCACCTTCTAGTTAACAGTCCAATATGGAACACACCCTGCCACCAGGGCTCCTTGCACCCACTGCAGGAAGACTACATACATAAGCCTAATTGTGGCTATATTATGCAAATCATCATAGTGATAATTATATGCCTTTGGAATTGCAGTGCAACTTCTGAACACTAGACCAATGTTGTTGTTGTTGTTAAGTGCTGTCGAGTCATAGGCGACACATAGCGACCCTATGAATGAAAGTCCTCAACACTTGTGCAACTTTCACCCTTTCTCCAGGTTCATAGGGTTTCCGGAGGCAAACTATTTACAGAAGTGGATGCCACTCTGCTTCCAAGCTTGTTTTAAAAGGGGAGTTCCACTAAACACTGTCCACCATGGATAACCATTAACACATTTGACACATCAGTGTCATAGTGTTCGGCTTCACAAACACCACAAGTTACCTCTGTACAGCA
>NW_006400031.1:2204521-2207869 GCF_000299155.1 Elephantulus edwardii | reverse complement strand
CCAGCCTCTCAGATAATCTGCTCTGCATACATGTTGAAAAGGTATGGAGACAGGATGCATCCCTGGCGTACACCCTTCCCTATTTTGAACCATGCCGTGTTACCCTGCTCTGTTCTGACTACTGTCTCTTGGTCCAAGTATAGGTTTCGTATTAGCACAATTAAATGTAGCGTATGATAAATAACCTGGACTCCACAGCCACACTCCAGAGTATACATTCTACATTCTAATTGTACCCTTCACTGTTTGACTTTGGATGAATTACTGAGCCTCTCTAGTTTTGAATCTATGTGCTGGGAATGACAATGAACGTGGTAATGAAGACAATGACGACACCTACTTACCTATGCAAGGATGTTGCAGAGCACACTGCCTCGTATATAAGTATCACTATTATAATTTAATATTATATTAAATAGCCACAACTAGGCTTACTTATATAATCTTCCTGCAGTGGGTGTAAGGAGCCCTGGGGGCATGGGCGTGTTCCATATTGGATTTCTGACTGAAAGGTAATTGGTTCGAATGTACCAGGTGCTCTGCTGGAGAAAGATGACTAGACTATTAGACTCCAGAATCTGGGAGACAGTTCTTATGAGTTGGATTTGACACAACAGCAGTGGATTACATTTTTGGCATCAAGCACTTAATCGGTTTTGGTAAGTATATACTGAGTTCTAAACTTGGCCCAGTAAGAGCTTGAAAGGTATTGTTTAAATTGTTTATTGAGTTGAAATCAATCAAAAGTTGCACAAGAAAAACAGTATTGGATCAGTCAGACAATCAATGGGAATTCTATTAAGTGCTGACCTGTACAAAGATTCATGGGGCTTAATAGAGTATAAAACATAGCACTTTTTAGCAATATGATCTTGATGTTGCCTATAATCATAATGTAATGCATTTCTTTACATATCATATTCCAAAGTCTAGTATTAGCACTGGATTGTGTATTGAGCAAATGTCCAGTGACTAAAACTCCCCTCTGGAGCTTATACTATAAGAGCCAGTAGACATATTGAAGCCTAATGGTAAGGCACTGCACTGCCAACTCCAGGGCACATGGTTCAAATCCACCAGCCAGTCCATGGGTAAAAGATGGACAATCTCCTTCCATGCGGTTAACTGCCTCTGAAAATCTGCTGGAGGGTCAACTATGAATCCGTTCGACTTGATGACACAGAATAACAACCACAAACTTTTTCAGGAACTGATGCACCATGACAGATGATACCATCCCATCACTTAACGTGCTATCACAGCAGCTCTGCGAGTGCCCTTAAAACGGATTGTTGTTGCAGTTGTGTACGATAGAGTCGGAGCCAACTCATAACTGACCCTCTAGGGGTTTTCAGAGGCAGTTAACTGCACGGGAGGAGACTGCCCATCCTTCTCCCGAGGAACAGCTGGTGAATTCCGACAGTGTGCCTTCGGGCACTGCAATGCAGCTTCTTGCCACTAGGCTACCAGAGCTCTCTCTCTGAATTGATTAGGCGTTCTATCTATCTATCTATCTATCTATCTATCTATCTATCTATCTATTTATTAGAGATATATAATGATCTATCTATCTATCTATCTATCTATCTATCTATCTATCATCTATCTATCCCTCTTTCTCCCAATCATCTATTATCTAGCTATCTATCTCTATCACATTATACATAATATATAATGTTCTCTCTCTCTCTCTCTCTCTCATTTGGAACAAGAAGTGTATTGCAAAGTGGACTGGGGAGGAGGTAGGGAAGGAATGAGGAGGAAAATGTGCAAAGAGGAATAAATGAAAACCTAACTTCTTCTGTAGACTTTCATTAAAAATCACAGTTAAAAACCCAGTTTAATAAAAAAAAAGAAGTCTTAAAGTTTCAAAGATAGTTCAGAGCCAGCCCACACAGCCTTCACCAGTTTCACCCAGTAATTATATCTTACGTAAGTGCAGTAGTTGTTGGTAGGTACAATGGTGTTGTCTCCAACTCACGGGAACTTTATGTGTAATAGAAGAAAACATTTCCAGGTTCTGCGCCATCCTCACAGCCGTGGCTTTGCCGGTCCCCATTGTAGCAGTTGCCATGGTAATCCACCTCATTGAGGGGGCTTGCTCTTTGTTGATGACGGAGCATGATGTCAATGCGTGATAATGCTCCAGGAATGTCTCTCCTCATGATGTGTTCAAAGCAAGTGATGGGAAGTCTTGTCACCCTCCCTTCTAAGGCCCATCCTGGCTATAACTCCTTCTTTTTATTCTCTCTTCTAGCGATCCATACTGTGTTCAATATTTTCTGCCAACACTACAATTCAAATGTGTCAATTCTTCTTCCAGCTTCCTTTTTTCATTGTCCAGATTTTAAAGAAGATTTTGCCATAGAATTTTCTCGATGCAATATATTGTTTGATTCTTGGTGGATACTGTCATGAACATTGGCTGTAGACTTAAGTAGAATGAAATCCTCAATAGCCTTCATTTCTTCCCTCTTTGTCACAGTGTTGGTTATGGTTCCAGTTGTGGGGAAGTTTTTCTTTATGTTTGTTGATGTCACACACAATCGAATTGGTGCCAGCCCATGGCTGACCCTCCAGCAGGTTTTCAGAGGCAGTAAACTGCACTGGCAGAGATTGTGCAGCTTTCTTCTGTGAAACAGCTGGTGGATTGGAACCATGTGCCTCCAGATTGGCAGTGCCACTCCTTACCACCAGAGCTCACCTACTTTTATTATTGTTGCTGTTGATAACTACCATCATCAGAACCGACCCATAGCTGACCCTCCAGTGAATTGTCAGAGACAGAGACAGCATCTTTCGCCCACAGAGCAGATGGTGAATTTGAACTTCATACTTTTGGGTTGGCAGCACAATTCTCTACCACTAAGCCACCAGAGATTCCTCGACTATGTTTTGATGTTGTATAATGAACACACACACGTGCATACGCAATGCTTGTATGTAGTCCTAACTCTGAAAGGCATCGCTGTGAACAAGCAGGGGAAAGGGCTTTAGTGTGGGGAGTTTAGGGGTCCTCTGAGATGGAGCGGGTGTCTTATCCCTGACCACCCACGAAAGGCCCCACAGGCGGGAGATGGAGGAGGGTACACTTAAGTTTTCTATCATCAGACAAGCAGGAATGTGAGTTAGGAAGAAGAAGGAGCTTTTAAATATTGAAATTCACTCCCAGGTCTTCCTAAATGCTACTCAATTTGGTTTTCTCCTATGTTGGGAGATAATCTCTATTCGAGGACATAATTCTTTTTTTTAAAATTAATTTAGTTTGTTTATTTTTCATTTCAGTGAACATCTACAGAGATTTTGGAATTCCATTCATTCATTGTTGCACCCTTCTCCCCGCACAAA
>NW_006400031.1:2166175-2204421 GCF_000299155.1 Elephantulus edwardii | reverse complement strand
CTCATTGGTACACAATCCCCCCCGCACCTCCCCAAACCCCACCCCCTACCCCCAAATAATTCTTCAGTGGAGTCCTGGTCATTGATTAATAGTTGGTGACTGCTTTCATGGGCTTGGGCCTTCTGCTAAAGTCATAAACACACTGTTTTAAGGGTCTGATCCACATTTATGAGAAGGTATAGAAGTAAATCCAAGTACAACAAAACACCCACCACGTAGTCCTGTTTATGAAGCTGCTTATAAATACCTCGCTTAGCAAGGTAACATGATGGTCTTTTATAGACGGTTAGAACACCTCATAAAGACCTTTTATTTGGCATGCTTAATTTTAAATAGGTGCTTAAATTGTAGGGCATCTAAATGTCAGTGTTCTTTGACTATTTACGTACTTTCTACGAGGATCAAACCAGCTGAAATGGCCAAGAGAGCAGGACAGACCAGAGCACCATGACCAGCTGTTTCATAGGAGAAGATTTGGAAGGGAGAGAAGGGAAGGTCCTTTTGTATTAGCAGAGCGGGGAGAGAGAACTCTCCGGCTGTTGTGTGCTGAGGTTGCGGTAGTCAAGCCTTCCCTTTGTAAATAACACGGCAGCTCTGGGTGTGCAGGGCTACGTTGCAGACTCTGCAGCGTTAGTATGAAAGAGTCAACACATATCGATGTCTACTCTATCTACTCCATCAATCATGATGCTGCCTATCGGTCCAGTGGTAGGAATTTTTCTTTTCATGATGTTGAGTTGCAATCCATATTGAAGTCTGCATTCTTTGATCTTCTGCAATGATTTCACCCTTTCTGGATCCACGATCAACACCCTTGTTCTCAGCAGTCAGGAAACCAGATGTGTTGCACTGGGACAGTCTGCAGTCAGAAAACCTCTCCAAATTATTGAGAAGCAATGGGGTCAGTTTGAGGACTAAGGTGCATCTGATTCAGGCCATGGTTTTTCCTGATTACTTGTTAAGCATTTGAGAGCTGGGCAATGAATAAGGGTGACAGAAGAATTGATGCCTTTGAGTTGTGGTGTTGGAGAAGAGTGCTGAATTTCCCATGGACTGACAAAAGAACTAACAAAAATGTCTTGCAGAAAATGTAGCCAGAGTGCTCCTTGGAGGCAAAGATGATAAAGCTTTGCCTCACATACTTCAGACATGTGGCTAGGAGATGCTATTCTTTGGAAAGGAACATCATGCTTGGAAATGTGAAGGGCTGGCGAAAGAGAGGAAGACCCTTGACCAAATGGATTGACACAGGGACTGCGGCAATGAACTCCAGTGTCAGGAAGTGTGAGAATGACACAGGATAGGATGGGGTTCAGATCTATGGTTCATACGGTTGCTATGGGTCAGGCTCGACTCAACAGCACCTAACAGCAATATCAACAATTATCAACTTTATCTCAAGTACTTTGCACATGTTGTCAAGAAGGACTAGTCCTAGAGAAAAAGACATCATGCTAGAAAATGTAGAGGATCTGGGAATGAGGGGAAGATCCTCAATGAGATGGATCATGACTATAATTGTAGCAAAGGGCTCGAGCATCTCGGAGATTGTGAAGATGGTGAAAGATAGGTCTGTTCATAGGGTTGCTCAGTCACAGTCGACTTGATGGCACCAAACAATGATGACAATGTGACAGTTTCCTTTCAGAACTTAATTTGATTCCCAGCACTCAAATTAATTCTGCTGTTGTGCTGGATTCCTTGTTGCGCTACTAACTGGAAGATTAATGGCTCAGATCTACCAAATACTCTGCATCTGAGAAGGATTTGTAGATTGGAAACTCACTGGAGTGTCACCATGAGTCAGAGCTCACTTGACAGCAAGTGACTTTTTGTTTTGTTTTGTTTTTGTTGTACCTTTTTTTAACTGGTTTTTTACAATGTTTGTATACATTTTGCTTCATACTATTCTTCATCCTCATTGTGTTTCATACACTCATCCTCACGCATTGTTGTTGTTGTTGTTGTGCATTGTAGAGTTGACACTGACCCGTAGCTGACCCTCCAGCTGGTTTTCAGAGGGAGTTAATCACATGGGAGGAGATTGTCCATCCTTCTCCTGCAGAGCAGCTGGTGGCCTTGAACCATGTGCCTTCAGGATTGCGGTACTTGTTGTCTTACTAACTTTGCCACTGCTGCTGGGGTGAGATAGTATCTCACTGTGGTTTTGATTTACATCTCTTTTATTGCCAGTGATTTTGAACATTTCTTCAAGTGTCTGTTGTACACCTGAATATCTTCCTCTGTGAAAAGTGTTTTCATGTCTTTTGCCCATTTTGTAATTGGGTTATCAGTCTTTTTCTTCTGAAGATCCAGGAGTATTCGGTAAATTTTGTTGTGAGACCCTTGTCTGAGATACTATTGCCAAATGTTTGCTCCCAATTGGTAGGCTTTCTTTTCACCCTGCTGGAAAAAAGATTTTTATGAGCACAGAGATTTTAATCTTTAGAAGGTCCTATTCATCAGTCTTATCCTCACCAGATTGTACATTACTGGCTGTATTTGGCAGTCTCTTTATACCATAGGCTAGGCCTTCTAAGTTTGGTCCAAGTTTGTCTTTTATAAACTTTATGGCTTGGTGGTTTACTCCCAGGTCCCTGATCTACCTTGAGTTGATTTTTGTGTGCAGTGTGAGATGTGGATCCTGTTTCAGCTTTCTGCAGGTAGCAGTCCAGTTTTGCCAGCACCATTTGTTGAAGAGGTTGTCATTTCCCCATTTAGAAGGTTTATTTTCTTGTCAAATACTGGAAAATATTTGATGGACATGAACACCTATAATTTTTTAATTTTTATTAACAAAGATAAAACATTTATGATTTGCCAGACATTAGTTCTTTGTTTTGTTTTTAAATTTTATTTTATTAATTTTAATGAACATTTACAGAGATTTTGGATTTCTATTCATTCATTGTTGCATTATTTTCTCTACCCCCCCTCCCCAGTTCGTTCCTCTCTTTTTGTCCCCCTTGAAAGTCTGTTTTAATTGTCCCATTGTCACACTGCTTGTCAAAACCAGTTCTGATTAATCTCCTTTGTCAGTGTGTCCTTTGCCATTCCCTATCACTCCAGACACTCTTTCAAGCACTTTAGAAATCTCAGTTCATTGACCATAGACAGATGGGTTAATTTTGGGGTTCTTCATTCTGTTCCATTCGTCTATGTGTCTGTCATTTGTACCGTGACAGCAGTGACTTTTAAACACTCTAGTTTGATTTTTACTCCAATGAACAAAATGTTTTCATTAGTAATTAATAAAAGACAAAACTGATGCTCAATAAATTGAAATTTAGAGGCATGTAATTAAAAGGTAAATAAACAGTGGTTGTGTTGTTGTTGTTGTTAAGTGCTGTCAAGTTGTAGATGACTCATAGCGACCCTATGAATGAAAGACTTGAACACTTGTGTAACTTTCATCCTTTCTCCAGGTTCATAGGGTTTCCGGAGGCAAGCTATTTCTGAAGTGGACGTCACTCCTGCTTCCAAGCTTGTTTTAACCGGAAAGGTCCACCAAACACTACCTGCCATGGGTAACCATTATCACATTTGATACATGATAGTCACAGTATTCAGCTTCACAGGAACTACGAGTTACCTCTATTTACTCTACCTTTCTCTGTTCTATCCTTGTTTGATGATAGAAGGAGAATTGATCCTTTGAGCTGTGGTTCTGGAGAAGAGTACTGAATATACCATGGCCTGTTAAGAGAACAAACAAGTTCATCCTGGAGAGGATGAAACCAGGCTGCTCCTTGGAGGCAAGGATTCTGAAGCTTCACCTGACATACTTTGGGCATATTGCAAGGAGGGACCAGTCCTTGGAGAGGGACATCATGCTTGGGAGGGTGGAGGCGCAGTGCAGACGAGGAAGACCCTCGATGAGATGGAGTGACTCAGTAACTAGGGTAATGGGGATAAGTGTGTCAGAGACAATAAGGTTGGCATGGGATAGAGCAGGGTTAAGGGCTGCTGTACACAGGGTTGCTATGAGTTGCAGGTGACTCAACAGCACATAACAACAACAACTAGAGTTCCCTGTGAGAATATGAACAACATCCTCAGAAAATTCTTTTCCTGAGAAAAGTAACAAACTGGCTTTCTATGAGTCAGTGACGGCACCGTAACAGGACAGTCCAAAGAATTTTGCCACCAGGTGAGGCTCAATCCGGGAAAGGTACAGACTTCCTCTTCATAAGAAGAGCAGAGAAAGGTAAAGGACTCTTTACAGAGCTCTGTTTTCTCTAAAAGCCTCTCATAAGAGCCACTCTTTAAATATGATGTTATTAAAGTTGATACAGTAGTTATTGTGATAAAATATTATACCCTAGATAATCATGAGTTCTCGTCACTAAGCCTTCAGAGCTCTCCTCTGGATAATTATGAAATGAGACTTTTTAATTAAGATGTTGCATACGGAGAAGAACACATAGCCTGTTGGGAGTTGCACTGCTAAACCCATGACTGAGCCTCTGTAGTTGTTTGAATCTGCTAGCAGCAGATGAACAATCTGCTCCTGTGCAGTTTACAGCCTCTGAAACCTGCCGTAGGGTCAGTAGGAGTTGCTACGTCTCAATGGTAATGTGGTCAATTTTAGAGTGAAACCAAAAAAATGGGCCTAAAGTTTAAGTATACAAAAGCTCAGATGCAAACTCACTACCACAGAATTGATTCCAAGTCATAGTTTGAGGCTGTAAATCTTAACAGGCAAAGACTGTCTCTCTTTCTTCCACAGAGGCTGGTGGATTTGAACTGCTGAAGATGTGCGACTTTACGGTTAGACGTCCAATGCACTAAGGATTGTGCCACAAGAGTTTCTTAGTCATCTGTAAACACCACCCCCAAATTTCAAGAGTTTAACACAGTGGAAATCTATTCCTGCTGTAGCTGGTGTTTAGGATGAGGTGGGAAATACTTTAGCTGGACCAGCGGCCTCCGCATGGGGAGATGGAGTCAGATGGGTCCAATGAGGGTCACCGGAGTTTGGACTAGAAGTGATGGGTGTCATGACTGCAAGTAACTTGGCAACAGAGCAAAGTAGGGTGAGGCCCAGGGTCCAGCTGTGCACCCACACCTGCTAAAGGCAACTTACGAGGTTGGCACATCTGTGTCACAAGGAAATTGTCCAAGAGAAAATGCATCATCTTTGGAGTATAAAGTCTGGAAATCCAAAGACCATGTCAGGAGTTGTAATGATGAAAGGAGACTATGCCACAGAGGGGAGAATGCAACTTATTCCTTGCTGCCCTTGGCACTTGGTAAGAATTTAGCTGTCTGTCTCCCATTAATTAGCTCATTTTAAACTAGATGTCAACAGATGTGTCAGGACTTCTTGCGTGTCAGAGATACAGACAGGCACCCGAGCCCTTTCTGACCTTGTTGTCACTGTTAGATGCCGTTGAGTCAAGTATGACTCATAGTGACCCTATAAACAACAGGCTTGAACCCTGTCTTATCCTGTCTTCATCATCTCTGACAAACTTGAGCCCATTGCTGCAGTCACTGTATTGATCCATTTGTCCTGAGTCTTTCTCTCTTTCACAACCCCTTCACCTTTCCAAGCACGATGTCCCTTTCCAAGGAATATTCATTCTCTGTTAGCAACATGCCCTAATTATGTGAGATGAAGCTTTTATCATCCTTACCTACAAGGAGCACTCTAGCTGCACCGTCTTCTCCAAGACATATCTGTTTGTTCTTTTGGTAGTCCACAGGATATTAGATACTTTTTAACACCACAGTTCAAGGGCATCAATTATTCTTTTGTTAACCTTATTTGTTGTCCCGCTTTCAGACGCATAGCCAGTGACTGAAAAGTCCATGGCCTGAACCAGATGCACCTTAGTCTTCAAACTGACATCATTGTTCCTCAGTAATTTGGAGAGATTCCTGACAGCTGATTTGCCCAGTGCAATATATCTCCTGATCTCCTGACACCTGGTACCAAAGGTGCTGATTGTGGATCCAAGTATGATGAGGTTGCCAACAACTTCAATCTTTTTTTCATCTATTGTGATGTTGCTTATTTGTCCAATGGTCAGAGGTTTTGTCTTCTTATTGTAGAGATGCAATCCATATTGAAGGCTGTAGTCTTTGATCTATTGCACCAAGTTTGAAAACCAGTGCTGAGAAGAAACATATTCTCTCTCTCTCTCTCTCTCTCTCTCTCTCTCTCTCTCTCTCTCTCTCTCTCTTTTTATCTGGTGGTCTAGTGGCAAGAAGTTGCTCTGCAATCCTGAAGGCACAAGATTCGAGGCCACCAGCTGCTCCACGGGAGAAGGATGGGAAATCTCCTCCTGTACAATTAACTGCCTCTGAAAATCTGCTCGAGGGTCAACTATGGATTTATTCTGACTATGATACACAACAACATAGATTAGACAGACAGACAGATAGCTAGATAGATATTATAGATAAATATCTCTATATTTATTGAGACCTCAATATAGATTTATATTTCAGTATAGATAGATATCTCAATATAGAAAGAGATCTCTACCTAGAGATCTCTTTCTATAAATATCTCTCAGTATAGATATATCAATATAGATATCTCAATATATATCTTAAGAGAGATATTTATATATCTACCTATCTATCTATATATCTCTATCTCTATCTCTATCTCTCTATCTCTATCTCTATCTCTACCTCTATCTCTATCTCTACCTCTACCTCTACCTCTCTCTCTACCTCTACCTCTACCTCTACCTCTACCTCTACCTCTACCTCTACCTCTACCTCTACCTCTACCTCTACCTCTATCTCTACCTCTATCTCTATCTCTATATCTAATGCAGTGTTTTGGGGGTCTGCGAAGCTCTGGTAGTGTAGTTTGTGAGGAGTTTTGATCCTAACCTGAAGACTATGCCCCTCTGGTAGTTTCAATCAGTCAAGGGCTCCTTGGGAGAAAGCTGGGGAATCTCTTACAGGACTTACATTCTTGGAAACGTAATAATGAGTGAATAATAAATCAGTTTTGACTCAACGTCATTGAGAGTTGGGAGTCTGAGTGAAGTGCAGGGTTCAAGTAAACAGAGAAGCTTCTGCGCAGAGGGCGGGGACTCTGAGAGGAGTTATTGTTGTGTACTGTCGAGTCACAAGCAACCCACAGCTTATCTACCAGCTCGTTTTCAGAGGCAGTTAATTGCATGGAATGAGACTGGCCATCTTTCTCCCGCAGAGAGAGTGCTGCATTAGAACCATATTCTTTTGACTTGGCAGCGCCAAGAGATGAACGCTAAACGTTGAAGTGGACATGGCATTTGTAGTAAAAGAGACCTCAGGTCTCCTAGCTCAGCCATTTACTAGGTATGTGACCTTGGACAAGCTATTAAACTTTTCTAAATTTCCATTTCTCACCTGCAAAACAGGTACTGGACGCTGTTATTGATGGTAATGTAATAAATCTCTCCATATGTGGTGTCTAACGTGATAATTCTTAGGCATAGGCTGCCGCAAAGAGGGTGTTCCAGGTGTGAGGGCAGTGTGGCCCAGGTGAGCAGTAGGTAAGCAGCTGGAACGCTGTCACCTGCTCACGTTTCAGTGTGTGTTAGGTGTGAAGTTGGGGGATGAGGCAGCAGGGAAGAGAAGGAGGCTAGACAGAAAGATGATCATAAGATGCTCACGGGACAGGGATTCTTTGAGACATTTTAAGCAAAGCGGTGACAGGATCACAAATAGCCATATACTTGTGTGTACTGAAAAGACCTTAACCCATACCCCTTGTACCCTGTGCCCTGGCAGCTGTAGTTGTGATGAGAGGTTGAAGTGAGGGAAAGTGCTACAATTTTTCCTCTCTGCTGCCATTGTCTTTTTATTCCCTGCTTTATCGGTGCCACTTGGAAGCCACTTGGCACTTCTTCGGAAGGGCAAATGGCATTATACGGCATTGACACATACCAGGAGAGCTTTCTAATGGAATCGTTTAGTTCAAAGTGTGTTGAGAGCTGGCACAGAAAGAGAAGCCAAGCCCAGTTCACTAATTATACTAACTTCAAAACAAACAGAGGCTATGGGCTCAGCAAACGGCCTGGGGAACATCAACATGCATAAACATGAAGGCATAGGAGCCATGTGTTGAGTGAGCTACGCTCCACCCACACAGCTTGAGTGAGCTACGCTCCACCCACACAGCTTCTCCAAACGCTGAGAATGACTGCAGGGACCTAGACATACAGATTGGAAGGCTTATGGACAGCAGCGTTATAAAGAATGGATGGAAGGCGTGGGAAGGCTTGAAGCTTTGAGATCAGTTAGGAAATATCTGCGGACCTCATTCCATGGTAGTTTTTATGCCCAGTGAGGGGGGGAGATAGAAGTTGAAAATGCCTTTGTCCTCCCTTCACAGAGATGTGAATCAAACCGTGATGACCCACATGTCAGAGTAAAGCTTCATAGGCTTCCCAGTAAAGTGGCTGGTTTTTCAGAAGGTGATGACTTTATTCAAGAAATCTCTAGGTGGAACCTAGCCTCCCTCCAGTTGACAGCTGATTTCACATTGGCTGGCGGTGGGGAAAATCCCTGCTTAGTATTTGCTCTACTATGGTATGTTAGATTAGTCGGGGGGAGGGGGGGTTGCAAACTCGGGAAGCTAAAGAATGCAGGAAAGGCTTCGTTGAAGGTGCGTGGTCTTGCCGAGTGCTGGAGGAAGAAGTCTATAAATCAGTATGGGCCCCTGGAGAAGGATATCAAGCTTGGTCAAGGATGAGGTCAGAACAAAAGATCTTCAAGTGTGTTGCATTGACAGCTCAAAGCTCCAGCTGTCTAGTCAGTTCCGATTTATAGTGACACGCCACCGAATTTCTGAGGGTGTCGGTCACACTGGGAAGAGAATGCCCAGCTTCCTCCTACAGAGTCGATGGTGAATTAAAACCGTTAAAGATGCACAGCTTTCGGGTTAACAGTGAGACTCCATACAGACTTATGCCACCATAACTCCCTAAGTTTTGACATGGGAGGTCTGGTAGCGTGGTAAGGAGCTGCACTGCCAACCCAAAGGTACGCAGTTCGAATGCACTAGCTGCTGTCTGGGCAATCTCACACAGCAGAGATTGTGAGGATGGTGCAGGATTGGGCTACAAAGAGTCGGTATGAGCTAGAACTGACGCAACAGCAGCAAACAACACAGAGGTGGATCAGGGCAGGCAAAAGCCCATGGAGGGGCAGGGCATAGAGAACAGGTTGTGTCTCCGAGATTAGTGAAGCTCGCTGTACCCTCGACTCGAAATTGATCCAGAGAAGGGCCTCCAGTGGGTGTGCAGAGGCAATAAATCGCACGGAAGAAGATTACCCATCTTTCTCTCTGAGTAGGTGGGGCATTTGAACTACCCAATACGCAAGCACCTTGCTTCCTCCTGCCTTCCTCATTGGCTGAGCCCTCACTTCTCCTGCTTTCCTCATTGGCTGAGCCCTTATCTCCCCCCCCTTTGGTTGAGTCCTCACTTCACCTTGCCTTTTTCTTTTTTAATATTTTTGTTTAAATTTTATCATTTTTGTGTGTGTACTGTCAAATTTGATCTGAATGGTACAGGAGGAAATTTTCCCTCCTTCTCCAGCTGAGCATCTGGTGGATTCGAACCAAGTGTATTTGGGCTTGCAGAGTAGCTTCCTAGCACCACCAGAGGTCCCTACCCCTGCCTTTTTCATTGGCTGACTCCTCCTTCCTCATTGGCTGAGACCTCACTTCGCCCTGCCTTCCTGGCAGAGCCTTCACTTCCTCTTTCCTTCCTTATTGGCTGAGCCTTTGACATGCTTCACAGAACAGGAGAAGGGCAGGTAAAGGACCTGGAGGAGAGCATCCCAGGACAGGCAGGACAAGCAGGGCTAGAGGAGCAGCTTTGAAGCCTCTTCCTCCAGAGGCTGCACTTGTTTCCAGGCTGCTCACCGTGCTCAGGATCTCCGTGCCCAGGCTGGGGACCCCTAACAGAGTGTGTGTGTGTGTGTGTGTGTGTGTGTGTGTGTGTGTGTGTGTGTGTGTTGCTTTGAAGCCTGTGGAATCCTAGGGGTCGGGTGTAACAGCTAAATGGACCTAGAGGGCATGGAGTACAACCCCAGGGGACAGAATAATCAATGAGGGCTTACCTATGGGCTCTTGGCCTCATCTCTCCAGCATCTTTGAGCTCCAAGCTCCACACCTTTCACTCTTTTTTTGCACAGTCTGCATTCCGCTGTGCCTTCAGGGTAATCACTATTGACAGCTATTGACTGGCGGTGACGTGGCTGAGAGCTCAAGGTGAGGGAGTGAAGAATTTCCTCACATTCCTGTGGTGCTGCTGCCCTGGGCACTGCAAGGCAGGAGCTTATCTTTGGTCTGAAACCTACCCCTTCGTTGCTCTGCATTTCTCCTCTGTCTAAAGCAGAGCCTTTCAAATCAGCGTAGGGAACACTGTTCTCCAGAAAGGCTTCTTTGACTGCTCCAGCCCTTGGTGGCACTTGTATCTGCCTGGCCCTCACGTCTAACAGTATAAACCGCGGTATAGCAAGCATTTGATGTGTGAGGGCTAGCTAAGATAGTTTGAAGCAAAGATCGTTAAATTAAAGTGTGCATCAGAAGCTTGTGGAAAAGACATATTTACCAGGTGCTGGGCGGATCCTGAGAATGTGCATTGCTAACAAGTCCCCAGGGTGTTACAGAGGCTTCTGGTATAGGGAACTGTTGTCTAAAATGGCAATTAGGGCTTAGTGGGTTTATATCCTGTTTCCTTAATAGGATCATGAGATCTCTTCAAGTGCTGTATGTATTTAACATCTTACGTGTACTTTGGTAAGAACAGGTAAATGAAGACCGTTATGCCAAGTCAGCTCCAACTTGGGACATCTTTGTTTGCAACAGCATACATACCCACATTGATGACCTTTTCTGCTCCCAGCATGATAAAATGAAAAATTTGGTGGAGATTATCTGCCTCATCATTGAGATGAGGAGAGTGACATCCGGAGGATTAAGGGACAGACCCAAAGTGCCACACCATACCTACATTCTCTGCCCTGAGGAGCCCTGGACCATGCTACTGTGCTTATAGGAAAATGCATGGGACGGATCTTCTTTCTACAGGATGCTTTTGCTTTACGGACTGACTTAAGGAGCTGAGTCAATTTTACTGCCACTGGTGCACATTCTCCGCTCCAGTGCCCACTAAATGCATGGGGACTTTATTTTTCTAAGGACCAGAGGCCAAGAGAATGGTTCTAACCCTGCCTGGAAAGCTGGCGCATGTCACACATACCATGGCAGAATGAGGCTCCCTGGTGCTATGTTAAGTAAAGCAATAAGACCCTTAGGAGCATAAAGCTGTCACCTGCAACTCACGATTTTTGTCTAGGGAGAACACAGGAAGCCTAAAACACTAATGAAAACATCCTTCAGCATTAATAATCTGATTAGAATAAATTGGATAGTGATGGCATGCCGAATGAGAGAGTAGGTGCCTGGGGAATGAGAGAGTCAATGAATTCTGGGAGGTTTCCTTCCTTTATGTATAAAATGTTATTTTGGAAAACGATGGAGAGACTTAGTGTCCATCAAAGGCTGTGATATTCACCCCAGAGAGAAGCCAATGTAGACAGGTGGAAAACCAACCTTTCTGCACAAGAGACAGGAGTCCAGCACCATGTGGCCATAGAGCCAGCCATGAAACCACAGATAAGTCATTTAACCGCATCAGAGATGTAGTATTTCTGTTGCAGTATTTCTATCTGAAAAGTGAGATAAATAATGATCTCTTCACAGAACTGTTGTTACTAAGTACCATTAAGTCAACTTCATCTCATAGTGACCCTTTGTAGATTTGTAAGATTTGAAATCCTAACTGATCCTGTATCATGCTCACACCGTTAGTCCCTGTATCAATCCTTTTCACTGAAGCTTTGGAACTACTGGGTGTATTAAATTAGAGAATCTGTGGAAGAATGTCTTGAAAGCTAAGGAGTGCCATATTAATAGGATTTTTTTACAGTGTTGTTGTTATGTGCTGTCAAGTCTCCTGCAACTCAGAGTGACCCTATGCACAATAGCTCTGAACCCTGCCCTATCCTGAGCCAATCTCACTGTCTCCAACACACCTGCCCTCATTACCCCAGTTACTGTGTCAGTCCATCTCATCCAGGATTTTCTCTCCTGCAGTGTCCTTCCATCCTTTCAAACATGATGTCTCTCTCCAAGGACTGGTTTCTCGTGACATCATGCCCAAAGTGTATGAGATGGAGCTTTACAATCCTTGCCTCCCAGGAGCAGCTTGGATTTACCCTCTCTAGGACAGACCTGCTTATTCTCCTGGCAATCCATGGCAGGTTCAATACTCTTCTTCAGCACCACAGCTCAAAGGCATTGATTCTTCTTCTATCATACTTAGTCATTGTTCAACTCTCTGATGCATACTGATGCATAGCAAGTAAGTGTGAAGACCATGACCTGGATTAAATGCACCTTAGTCTAGACTGACATCATTGCTCTTCAGCACTCTGGAGAGGTCCCTGACAACAGATTTTCCTAATGCACTTCGTCAAAATTTAGTGGAACATTATTTATGGTGTTGTTGGGGGTAGCCTTTTAGGAATTAAAAATATTAAGTGGGTGGAACGAAATGAATATGAATCTTGTATGTAGTTCAGCCTTTTATTGAGAAGGCTCTTTTTTTTTTAATTGAGATTTTAATCAAAGTTTATACAGAATTTGGATTTCCATTCACTCATTGTAGCCCATTTTCCTCCCTGCCTCACCCAGTTTGCTTTAATCTTTGGAAAAAAATTCTTCCATTGTTGTACAATCCTCCTCCCCACCCCAGTCAACTTTACTATGCAACTCTTATTCTGGACCGTTGTTATGAAGGCTCTTTTAAACGAACTGTTACATACCTCTGCTTTTCTTGCTCTTTTTTTATCCCACTTCTCTCCCTCCCCTCTCTTCACTGTCAAGTTATCAAGTGCTATTTTATTTTCCTTTTATTGTGGAACTATTTAAACATATATGAGAACATAGTACAGTAAGTCTTCATGTACACATCATTCAACTTTCGTAATTATCAATCCAAAGCTAGTTGTTTGTCCTCCTTGGTCAGTCTACTTCCTGGCCACTCCACTTGCGGGTTTTTAGAGTAAATGCTATGCACTGCATAATTTAATCTCGAAATAGTTCTGGCTGTCCCTCTGTAAGATAAGACTTTGTAAAAGAAAATGATAGTCACAGTAGCACTGTTTTGTTAGGTGCCATCATGTCAACTGTAACTCGTAGCGACCTTATGAACGATTGATCTGAACTTTGCCTTATAGTGCTCTATTCTCTTGATCTCTGATACAGTGCATGATACGGGTCTTTAACTCTGGTACAGAGCATGATTGTTAAAGTCACTGTGTGAGTCCACCTTGTTGAGGGTCTTCCTCTCTTTCTCTGACTCTCAATTTTTCTCAGCATGATGTCTTTTTCTTTTTAAATTATTTATTATTATATTATTATTATTATTATGATAAATTTTCATGAAAATTGACAGAGATTTTGGATTTCCATTCATTCATTGTTGCCCTTTTCTCCCTTTCCCCCCCAAGTACACTCTTCTCTTTGAGAAGTAAAAGAAAAATTATTTCATTGTTTGTTTGTTTTTTTAATTTTTATTTTATTATTTTTGTGTGAGTGTACTGTCAAATCAGATCTGACAGGTACAGGAGGAAATTGTCCCTCCTTCCCCAGCAGAGCATCTGGTGGATTCGATCCTTGTGCCTCTGGAATTGTAGTTGCAGCTCCTTACCACTAGGGCACCAGAGCTCCCCCTCATTGTTATACAATCCCTCCCCCCAAGTCCTCTTGACTATGCAGCCTTTGTTCTGGACTTAGGTCATGACAATACCTAATCATATATACCTTTTAAACAGTTGTCTCTCTCTCATCTGTTTCAATGCAGTAAATAAAATTGATTCCATCTTCCTCAGTCTCCACCCCATCCCTATGTCAGTGCCATTTTACACCAGTGACACTATGCAATATTTGTCCTTTTGCGACTGAGATATTTCGCTCAGCATAATGTCTTCTAGGGTCACTTATTTTGAATAATATTTCATGAGGTCCTTGTTTTTCAATGCAGCATAGTATTCCATTGTGTGACTATTCCAGAGTTTTTCTATCCATTCCTTTGTTGATGGGCACTTAGGTTGTTACCAGCTCCTTGCTATTGTGAACAGAGCAGCGATAAACATGGGTGTGCAATGATGTCTTTTTCTAAGGACTAGTCCCTCCTAACAGCATACCCAAAGTATGAAAGACAGATTTTCACCATCCTTGCCTTCAAGGAGCATTCTGGTTGCACTTCCTCTCAAGGAAGACTTACTGGTTCTTTAGATGGTGCATTTGATATTCAGTACTCTTCTCCAACACCATAATTCAAAATCATAGATTATTCTTCTGTCAACCTTTTTCCTTATCTAACTTTCAGATGCACTGGAAACAACTTAAAATACCATGGTTTGAATCACGTATCTCTTAGTCTATATACTGAGGTCATTGCTCAGTAGCATTTTGGAGAGGTCCCCGACAGCAGATTGTCCTAATGCAATACACCATTCGATTTCTTGACTGCTGTTTCCATAGGTATTAATACTGGATCCAAGTAAATGGAAATAGTTGACAACCTCAGTCTTTTCTCCATCTCTGATGATGTTATGTATTGGGGAAGCTATTGCACCCTAAAAATTGGGACTAATTCCTTAATGTTATCTAATAATTAATTTGTGTTCAAATTCTCCAGAATGCTTCACACATTTTCTTTTTTTCTTAGAAGTTTGAATCAAGAGATCAACAATTTTTATATATCAATGTGTTTCACTCTATAAATCTCATCTTTCTCTCCCCCTTTAGCATCTTACAGGATTTTTTTGTTTGGGGTCTTCTGTTTTGTTTTTCCTTCTTGGAGACACTGTGTTGTTTGAGCTGAAGCATTTACCACACCTTGGACTTTGCTGATTGTATTCACAAGCGAGAAGGGGCTTTGGGGGGTGGGGGCAAAAGTTAAAACCTGTGGGTGGTTAACTAAAAGGTTAGCAATTCAAACCCACCAGTGTGCACTTCTGAACCAAACCCCAGATCAAGCCCACTCCCATCAAGTCTGTTCCACCTCATAGCAATTCTACATTGAATTTTTCAGGTTGTAAATATTTACAGCGGGAATCCTGACATGTTATTATGTACTGGGCTACCGAGGATTTTTGTAAGGATATCCTATGGGGAAGTTCTGCTCTGTTATATGCTATTGTTTTTGTTATGTGCCCTTGAGTGGGAACCAACTCATAGCTGACCCTCCAGTGGTTTTCAGAGGCTGTAAATCACATGGGAATTGATTGCTTATCTTTCTCTCAAGAGCAGCGGGTGTATTTGAACCATGTGCTTTTGGATTTGCAATGCAGCTCTTTACCCACTAGACCACCACAGCTCCCTCATTCTATATATAGGGTATTGGTGCGCCTGACCAAGTCCGCAGTCTTCACAATTACTTGCTACACATCAGAGAGCTGGACAATGACTAAGGATGACAAAAGAAGAATCGATGCCTTTGAGTTGTGGAACTGGAAAAGTGTCTTGAACATACCATGGACCACCAAGAAAACAAATAGGTATGTCTTAGAGAGGGTAAAACCAAGCTTCTCCTTGGAAGCTTTGAAGCTCCATCTCTAAAGTACTCAGGAGCAACGGTGTCTCTCTGGAGACTAAGGTGCGCCTGATACAGACCATGGTATTTGCAATCGCTTGTTATGCATCAGAGAGTCGGACAATGACTAGGGAGGACAAGAGGAGAGTGGATGCTTTTGAGCTGTGGTGCTGGAGAACGGTACTGAATGTACCATGGACTGCCAGGAAAACAAACAGATTCATCTTGGAGAGGATTAAACCAAGCTACTCCTTGGAGGCAAGGATTCTGGGGCTTTGTCTGACATACTTTGGACATGTTGCCAGGAGGGACGGGTCCTTGGAGAGGGACATCATGCTTGGGAGGGTGGAGGGTCAGTGCAGGAGGGGAAGACCCTCTATGAGATGGATTGATTCGGTGACTGGGGTAATCGGGATGGGTGTGTCAGAGGCAGTGCGGCTGGCACAGGATAGAGCAGGGTTTAGGGCTGTTGTGCATAGGGTCGCTATGAGTCGCAAACGACTCGACGGCACATAACAACACAACATCTCACATATTTTGGGCATGTAGCCTGAAAGGACCGATCCTTGGAGAAGCATATCAAGCTTGGAAGGGCGGTGGGTCCGCGCGGGAAAGGAAGACCTTGAATTAGATTGATTGAGATCGTGACTAGGACAATGGGAATAGGTGTGTTGGAGTCAGTGAGACTGACTCAGGACAGGACAAGCTTCACAGCTATTGTACATAGTGCGGCTGTGAATTGCAGGTGACTTGACGGCACATAATAACAGCAACATAGGTGTAATATAATTATATAAGATAGAATTAACCTGATGACATAAAGTGTGATAGGTTTTTGTTGTTGTTGTTTGAATGCTTTACGTTGTTGTTGTTGTTGTGTACCATCGAGTCAGAACCAGCTCATACCTAATCCTCCAGCTGGTTTTCAGAGGCTGTAAATCACACAGGAGGAGATTGCCCGTCTCTCTCCCAAGAAGCAGCTGGTGGGTTTGGATGATGTTCCTTGGAGTTGGCAGCTCAACCCTTTACCTTTAAGCCACCAGAGCTCCCTTTGTTTTCTTAGACTCTCTGGATTGCCTGCGCCCTGCCAAGACATCTTGGTAGGTAGTACTATGTCCTTCCACAGGGAGGCAGCCGGCTGCAAGTATCTGTCCTGTGGTCTTGGCAGGGATTAATGCTCATTGTCTTGCATGCATGAATTCGTCAGAGGAGAAAAACTGTTGATATACTGATCTCATCATGCCCTCTTTATTAGCCAGAATACTTCAATGAATACTTCCTTCTCTTCATCAACTCTGGTGTTACCTCCAGGGGATACTTCATTTAGGAAAAGCAAGATTAATACTTGATTGCTTCCCCATTTCACCAGTTTTCAGGATAATTAATTGGCTCATTCATGCCCTACAGTGATGGTTAAATGACTTTATTTTTATTTTCAGGAACTCATGGATTTAAATATATTCAATGTGCTTTAATCTATTACCCACAACTCATTTGTTAGTTTGTGTGGTGTTTTATGTGTTGTTGTGATGCTGAAAGCCACACAATTGTGTTTCAAATATCAGCAGGATTACCTCCGTAGGGAGCTTTCAGCAGAGCTTCTAAACTAAGACTTTGAAGAGGGATCTGACGATCTGCTTTTGGAAAAAATTGGTCCATGAAAACCTTATGGATAACGTTGGACCACTGCCAGATGTGGTGTCTGATGGTCAATACTTCATCTTGTAAGACATTAAAAATATAACTGGAGTAGAACTACATCCACAAATAAAACTGACCTTAATAGCATGGGTAGAGTAAATGTTTGAAGACCGTCTGGTGTTGCAAGACTCGAAATAAGAAGAAAGAGCTGCAAACATCCATGAATAAATGGACCATTGTTGTTGTTAGGTGCCAGTGAGTCGAGTACGACCCATAGCAACCCTATGAACAACAGATCTGAACCCTGGCCTAGCCCATGCTATCCTTATACTTCCTGACACACTACAGCCCATTGCAGCAGTCACTGCATCGATCCACCTAGTTAAGACTCTTCCTCTGTTTCACTGACTCTGCATTTCTAAGCATGATGTCCTTCTCCAAGCAATAGTCTCTCCTAACAACAGGCCCGAAGTATGTGAGGCAGAGCGTTATCATCCAAGGAGCCTCCAAGGAGCAATCTGGCTTCACTTACTCCAAGACCTGTTGTGTTTGTCCTTTTGCCAATTCATGGAATGTTCAGGGCGCTTCTCCAACACCACAGCTCAAAGACATCATTTCTTCTTCTGTTATCCTTCCTTATTCATTGTCCAACTCTTAGATGAAAAGACCATGACTTGAATCAGGTATGCCATAGACATTAGAGTGACATCCTTGCTCTTCAGGACATTGTAGAGATCTCTGACAGCAGACTTTCCTCAGTGGTTTATGTTTGTTTATCTCCTAATTGTGGTATCAAGGGTGTTGATTGTGAATCCAAGTAAAATGAAATAAAAATCGTTGACAATTTCAGTCTTTCCTCCATCTATTATGATGTCACTTGTTGGCCCAGTGGAGAGGACTTTTGTTACTTCATTTTGATATGTAATCCATTTCAAAGTCTGTAGTCCTTCATCTTCTGCAGCAAGTACCTCAAGTCTTCAAGTGTTTTATTTATCGTATGGATCATAACAAACAATGACTACATTTGATAAGAACAGGAATTCCAGAACACTTATACAAAGAGATTGAGGTTGTTAACAATTTCAGCTTGCTTGGCTCCACAATCGACACCCTTGGAACGAGCAGTTGGGAAATTAAAGAAAACTTACACTGGGTAAATCTGCTTTCAGAGGCCTTTCCAGAGTAGTAAGAAGCAACAATGTCAGTTTAGAGACTAAGGTGTGCCTGATCTGGGCCATGGGCTTCACAATTACTTGCTATGAATCAGAGAGTTGGACTAGGACTAAGGATGACAGAAGAAGAGTTGACGTCTTTGTGTATGGTGCTGGAGAAAAGTCTTAAACATATCTTGGACCACCAGGAAAACAAATAGGACTATCTTGGAGAGGGTGAAACCAATTTTTTCTCGAAAGCTAGGATTTTAAAGCTCTGTCTTGTATACTTCGAGCATGTGGCTAGGAAGGACCAGTCCTTGGAGAAGGACATCATCCACAAAAGGATGGAGTGACAATATAGGTGAGAAAGACCCCCCAATGAGGTGGACTGACACATTAAATTGAGTAGTGGGGATAAGTGTGTCGGAAACAGTGAGAGTGGCTCAGGGTAGAGCAACGTTTAGAGCTATTGTACATCAGGTCACTATGAGTCACAGGTGACTTGATGGCATATAACAACAACAACATACCTGAACACTCTGGTGCCCTCGTGGTAAGAAGCTGCACAGAGACATGGAGTGCTAATTCAGAGGCTACTTTACAGGATAGGGATGGGAGTTGCCTCTGAAAACCTTATGGAGGGTCAGTTATAGATAGGTTTGGACTTGATAGCAGGCAACAATAATGACATTTCTTGCCTAAGAAGCTGTTGTCCAAATAGAGCATGGGGACCCTGCGTGGTTTAAAAATCAAGAAAAGTGTGTATTAGGATTGTATCCTTTCTCCAAACCTATTTAATCTGTGTGCTGAATAAATCATACAAGAGGTTAAGTTTTATGAAGAAGAATATGGCATCAGGCTTATAGAAAGACTCGTCAAAAACCCACATTATGCAGATGACACAGCCGCACTTGTTGAAAGCAAAGAGAACTTGAAGTTTGCTGAAGAAATCAATGACAGCAGCCTTCATTATGGATTACACTTTCATTTGAAGAGATAGATGTAATTTGAAAAAATAGTATTGAAGGAAAAAGTTCAAGATGCACTAAAAGCCCTGAGGAAAACAATTTTAAGAATTGATGGAATACCAAGTGAGAGGCTTCAGCAAATGGATGCAGTACTGGAAATGCTCATTCACTTTTGCCAAGAAATTTGCAAGACTACTGTCTGACCAATCAACTGGAAGAAATCCCTATTTGTGCTCATCCCAAAGAAAGGTGATCCAAACGAAAATGGAAATTAACAAACCGTATCATTGGTATCACATATACCAAGCTCTGGTGGCCTTGTGGCAAGAAGCTGAGCTACCATCCCAAAGGCACACAGTTCGAGGCCACCACCTGCTCCGAGGGAGAAGCCTGGGCGATCTCCACCCTTTTGATTAACTGACTCTGAAAACCCACCAGAAGGTCAGCTATGAGTCAGCTCTGACTTTACAGTACACAACAACAACAACAACAACATGTCACACTTTTGCTCAAAATAATTAAAAATTTATCACAGCAATGCATTGACAAGGAACTTTCAGAAATTCAAGTTTGATTCAGAAAAGGCATGAGGGATATCATTACTGTTTTCAAATGGATCATGCCTGAAAGCAGAAAATGCCCAAAAGATGTTTATTCATGTTTTATTGGCTATGCAAAGGCATTTGACCACATAGATAAACACCAGTGGTGAATAATTTTGTGGAAAATGGGAATTTCGGTGTAGGACTAATGAGGCCTTTTCAATCACTTGATTTGTATCTGAGAGCTGGGCAATGAGTAAGGATGATAGACAAAGAATTGAGGCCTTTAAGTTGTGGTATATCCCACGGACAGCCAAAAGAACACCCAGATATGCCTCGGAGAAAGTGCAACCAGAGTGCTCCTTAGAGGCAAGGATGGTGAAGCTTCACCTCAGATACTTTGGGCATGTTGCTAGAAGGAGGTATTGCTTGCAAAGGGACACCATGCTTGGAAAGATGGAAGGGTAACAAAAGAGAGGAAGACCCTGAATGAGATGGATTACAGCGATGGGCTCAAGTGTGTTAGAGATGGTGAGGATGGTACAGGAACCAACAGGGTATTATTTGAGGCTCATAGGATTGCTAGGAGTCGTATTCAAGTCGACAGCACATAACAACAACTAACGAGGAACTTATGTTAGACCAAGAGACAGTGTTTCATGCAAAACAAGATGATTCTACATGGTTTATGATCAGGAAAGACATGCATCAGTATTGTATCTTTTCACTATATTTATTTATCTGTATACCGAGCAAATAATCCAAGACGGTATAGACTTTATTAAGAAGAATATCGCTTCAGGATTGGAAGCACACTCATTAACAACCTGTGAAATGCAGATAGTACAATCTTTTTTGATGAATGAAAGTGAAGAGGATTTGAACAATTTACTGATGAAGTTCCAAGACTACAATCTTTAGTATGCATTATACTTCAATATAAAGAAAACAAACCAATTGTTCATAATTTATCAATAAGGAGTGCCAAGACAAATGAAGATAATACTGAAATTGTCAAGAATTTAATTTTGCTTGAGTGTACAGTCAACAACCATGGAAGCAGCAGTCAAGAAATCAGATGACATATCACCTCATGCAGGTGTCTGCAAAAGACCTCTTTAAAATATTAAAAAATTAAGGGTGTCTCTTTGAAGATGAAGGTACACATGACCCAAGCTACGAAATTTTCAATTGCCTCATATGCATGTGAAAGTTGAATTATGAGTAAGAAGAAAAAAAAATTATGCACTTAACTATGATGTCAGTCTAGAGATTAAGGTGTGTGCCTGATCCAGGCCATGGCTTTCATAATTACTTAGTTTGCATCAGAGAGCTGGACAATGACTAAGGATGACAGAAGAAGAATCGATGCCTTTGAGTTGTGGTGCTGGAGAATAATATTGGATATACCATGGACTGCCAAGAGAACAAAGAGGTTCATTCAGGAGAGGGTGAAACCAGGCTGCTCTTTGGAAGCAGGGATTTTGAAGCTTCATCGGACATACTTGGGGCATGTTTCAAAAAGGACCAGTCCTTGAAGAGAGATATTATGCTTGGAAGGGTGGAGGGAGAGCACAAAAGAGGAAGACCACGGAGAAGAGGGATTGATTTAGTAGCTAGAGAAAGGGGGGGGGGGTAGGTGTGTCAGAGATGATGAAATTGGCTCAGGATAGAGCAGCGTTCAGAACTATTGAGCATAGGGTCACTATGAGTCGGAGTTGACTCGATGACACATAAACAACAATATTTACAAAAATATGGAGTAAACCAGGAACTGCTAGAAGAATGAACAAACCTGTCTTGGTGGACGCACAGCCAGACTCTCGTCAAAAGGGAGGCTGGTGAGAGGTGGCCTTTCGTACTCTGTACAATTTGCCAGGAGGGCCCAATTCCTCGAGAAAAACATCCTGCTTAGTCAGTGGGGGAGAAAAAGACTTTCAAGGAGGTGGATTAGCACAGTAGCTACAGCTACGGAGTCCAGCACAGCAATGGTTAAGGGGATGGGACACACCCACCGGTGCCTCTTTCTATTGTTCATAGGGTTGTTATGAGTTAGTATCATATTGACAGCCCCTAACAGTCTAAGAAGAACAATACAAATACTGTCACAGACCTTATGATTTAATCAGTAAGCATAAATGAATAATGTTTTAGAAACCCACATGATTTGTAAATTTTCACACACATTAAAAAAATGAAAGAAAAATTAAACAGCATTTTACAATCCTTTTAATTCTTAGAGTATTTGCAACTAGGGATAAATGTAGAGTCCAATTATTGTTTTCAAATTGCTTGGAATAATTCTCCTTTCTATGGTTGTGCAAACTGAACCTACTGATTTTCATTTTAAAAATAGATTTTCTAAACTTTAATTTTATTTCATACTTAATGTACAATATTTACATAGTTCCAAAATTAAGTCTATAAAACAAAATATATTCCAAGAAGTCTAACTTTGATTAACTTTTCCAGGCTATAGTCTTCGCAATTATGTGCTATGCATCAGAGAGTCGGACAGTGACTAAGAATGATAGAAAGAGAATTGATGCCTTTGAGCTGTGGTGCTGGAGAAGAGTGTTGAATGTACCATGGACTGCTAGGAAAACAAACAGATTAGTCTTGGAGAGGGTGAAGCCAGAATGCTCCTTGGAGTCAAGGATTCTGAAGCTTCATTTGACATGCTTTGGGCACGTTGTAAGGAGGGACTGGTCGTTGGAAAGGGACATCATATTTGGGAGAGTGGAGGGACAGTGCAGGAGAGGAAGACTCTCGATGAGATGGATCGATTCTGTGAGTGGAGTGGTGGGAATGAGTGTGTTTAGATGGTGAGGTTGACACAGGATAGAACGGCATTTAGGGCTCTTGTACATAGAGTCACTATGAGTTGCAAGCAACTCATTGGCACATAACAACAACAACAACATAGCAAATATGCTTTTATATGTTTATCAATCTTCCTTTTAGAGATAATTGGCATAATATATACTCTCTCCACCTTATGTTTTGCACTTAGCAAATACTAGGGAATGGAGGGAGCTCTGGTGGCCTAGTGGCAAGGAGCTACACTGCCAACCTGAAGGTATGCACTTCGAATCCACCAGATGCTCTTCAGGAGCCAGATGGGCAATCTTCTCCTGTGTGATGTACTGTCTCTGAAAACCCACTGCAGGTTCAGCTCCACCTTGGCAGCATATAACGACAACATCAGAGAACAGAACCCTGGGTGGGACAGATGGTTTGCTTTCACTTACGAACTGAAGGTTGGTAGGTTGAATCCACTTAGTGACACCTCTGAAGGAAGGGTTAGTGATTCACTTTTGTAAGATTAATGCAAAAACTCCCCAACCCGCTGTTGTTAAGTTTATTCCAACTCATAGAGACCGTAAAGGACAGAGTAGAACTGCCCCATGTTGTCCATACTGTTCCGGAAACTGACTGCAACGTCTTGTTCCCTTCGCAGGTGGCTTTAAACCATTGAACTTTTGGTTAGTAGACAAGATCTTTAACCATTGTTCCATCCAGGCAGTAGTCAGATGACCACTTTTAAATGTCATCCAGTAGGTTCTAACTCATAGCGACCTTATGTACACCAGAAAGAGGCCCGATTTGCTCCTGTGATAGCGTCATAATCACTCCATGTTTGGCCTCATTGGTGCAGTCACTGGGCTGATCCGTCTTGTGAATTTGGGTCTCCTCCTTCCTGACTTCTTTATCTTTCTGGCATGATGTCTCTCTCCAATGACTAGACCCTTGTGACAGCGTGCTCAAAGGATGTGAGGGAAAGGCTTGCCGTCTTCGCTTCTGCAGAGATTCTATTTGTACATTATGTGTACGGAGATTTGCTTGTTCTAGAAATCTATGGCATGTTCAGTATTCTTCACCAATACAGCAATTCAAAGGTATCAGTTGGTTTTTTTTTAATTTTATTTTATTAATTTTAATGAACATTTACAGAGATTTTTAATTTCCATTCATTCATTGTTGTACTTTTCTCCCTGCTCACCCTACCCTCACCCCCTCCAGTTTACTCTTGTCTTTGAAAAGTGAAAGAAAAATTCCTTCATTGGTATTCAATCCCTCCCCTCAAGTCCAGTCCACTATGCAGCCTTCGTTCTGAACTCTTGTCATGACCATAATACCTAATCATATATCGCTTTTAAACGGTTCTCTCCTTCATCTGTGTCAATGCAGTATACATAATTTATCCCATCTTTCTCAGTCTCACCCCAACCTTGATGTCAGTCCTGTTCTACAACAGTGGCACTATGCAGTATTTGTCCTTTTGTGACTGAGATATTTCAGTCAGCATAATGTCCTCCAGGTTCACCCATTTTGAATAATATTGCATGAGTTCCTTGTTTTTCAATGCAGCAAAGTATTCCATT
Source organism: Elephantulus edwardii (assembly GCF_000299155.1). Classification (NCBI taxonomy): domain Eukaryota; kingdom Metazoa; phylum Chordata; class Mammalia; order Macroscelidea; family Macroscelididae; genus Elephantulus; species Elephantulus edwardii. The sequence goes on along the minus strand of NW_006400031.1, from coordinate 2,180,105 downwards.
GTGTGAATATACCACAGCTCTTCTATCCATTCGTTTGTTCATGGGCACATAGGTTGCTTCCTTTGTTAGTCTTCCTAATTTGTTATCCAGCGTTCACATGCATATGAGGTGGCTGGAAATGCCATGGCTCTGTCAAGTGCATCTAAGTCCTTAAGGTATAGACTCACATCTTTGCTAGTCTGCAATTTTGAGGAGGTCTTTTGCAGCAAATTTACCTGATGTGGTTTGATTTCTTAGTCACTGTTTCCGTGGATGTTGATTGTGCATCTAAGTAAAACGAAATCCTTGACCATTTCAGGGTTTTCTCCATCTAGCTTGATGTTGCATTTTAGCCCCGTTGTGAAGATTTTGTTCTAGTTATGCCAGGGTAATTCAAACTGAAGGCTGTAGTCATTGATTCCCATCAGCAAGTTCTTCAAGTCCTCTTCACTTTCGGCAAGCAAGGTTGTGTCTTTTTTGCTTTACTTGGAATGGTGAAAGAACACAGCCCCGAGCCACCCCTTTCCTGGTATAATTCCATACTCTGTCACCTTGTTATATCCAAGCAGCTGGCTCTCGCCAGCTATGTGCAGATTCTTCATGAATATGATTACGTGTTCTACAACTCTCATTCCTCACAATGTTGTTGTGTGTTGTTATGTGCCATCAAGTTGCTTATGACTCCTATCAACTTTATGTACGACAGCCTTAAACCCTGCTCTATCCTGTGCCAATCTCACTGGCCCCAACACACCTACTCCCATTACCCCAGACACTGAATCAATCCATCTCATCAATGACCTTCCTCTCTTTCTCTGTGCCTCCACCCTCCCAAGCATGACGTCCCTCTTTCCAAGGACTGGTCTGCAACATGCCCAAAGTATGTCAGATGGAGCCTCAGAATCCTTGCCTCCAAGAAGCAACCTGGTTTCCCCTCTCTAGGATGAATCTGTTTGTAGTTATTCTTATGTGCTGTAAAGGAACTTGCGACTCATAGCGACCCTGTGTACAACAGCCCTAAACCCTGCTCTATCCTGTGCCAATCTCACTGTCTCTGAGACACCCACCTCAATTACCCTAGTCACTGAATCAATCAACCTCATAGAGGGTTTTCCCCTCCTGCGCTGTCCCTCCACCCTCTCAAGCATGATGTCCCTCTCCAAGGACCAGCCTCTCCTTGAAACATGTCCAGAAATATGTCAGACGAAGCCTCAGAATCCTTGCCTCCAAGGAGCAGCCTGGTTTAACCCTCTCCAGGATGAATATGTTCATTTTCTTAGCAGTTTATGGTATAGTCAATACTCTTCTCCAGCACCACAGCTCAAAGGCATCAATTCTCCTTCTATCCTCCCTAGTCATTGTCCAACTGTCTGATGCATAGCAAATGATTGCAAAGACAATGCCTGTATCAGGCACACCGAAGTCTCCAAAGTGACACCATTGCTCTTCAGTACCCTGGAGAAGTCCCTAACAGCAGACTTTCCCCATCGCAATATGTCTTTTCGTTTCCTGGCTGCTGGTGCCAAGAGTGTTGACTGTGGAGCCAAGCACACTAAAGCTGTTAACGATATATATTTATTCTTAATCTTTCTTAAATCTGATGGATGACGTATTATTTAACCCTAACTCCTTATCAAGAAATCTACATTCTACGAATGGCTTAAAGTCGTAAGGTTTTGTGTACAGCTCTCTAGCCTACAAGAATTGAGTATAAATAAGTTCCAAGTTTTGAGTTAGGATCCCTGGAGCATTCCAGTGAACTCATCTGATCTCTCTGGCAGGTACGGGGACTTTTGAACCTGTAGCTCAGATTTCTTGCTCAATTAGAAAAAAAAAAAGCTTCAGTCCAACTGATTCAACATTTTTTACACATTTCCACAGCGATCATAACAGCCGTGACAAAAATAGAAACTGGTACATTCACACCAGACATATCCATGGCATTTTGTGCTTAAAATAGAACACCAGGGACTGGCAAAGACAGTGATGCCTGAAAAATCATTATCTTGCTGTTAGAATTTCTTATGAAAACCTATAATTACGGGGGACATGCAGCCTTACAGTGAAAACACCACCAGGCAGATTTCATTTTTATGAGAAGCCGCTCTGTAATTCAGAGTGGCACTTTCTTTATTAACATTATTTGGTTGATTGATTCATTCATTCATTGACATGTTCATGTACTTTATAAAATAAATAACTTCTGAATATGTACACCTTCCCAGTCCACGAATGTCAAGTTCTTCCTCCTGAGCAATGCATTTCAATCCTGCTGAGGATTAGAATGGTCTGGGCCATTATCTACAAACATTTGTTTGATATAAAGAGAACCCTGAATGTTTCCATTCCTGTACCTTTAGTTTGTCCTGCTGAAGGCACCTGTGTTTGTTAAATCTGGAAAAGAGTCAGGTCAAATATATTCAGGTCTTCACAAAATGCTTCTACAATTTTCTAAATGAAAGCTTGCACTGGTTAAGCATTAATAATGTAGCTGGTTTTGTAAGGGGGGATAATTGGCCCCTTTTCTGAATATAAACTTGGCTCTGTTTTCTCACAGCTGACGAGGTCTTCAGTTCTGTTCGCTGTGGGGTTCAGCTCCTTCTCCGAAGAACTCATTCTTTGCTCCTAAGAATATAAACGGGCCTCATTTAAGAATATAAACGGGCGTGGTGTAGCGCTGCTGCCTAGGGTAGCAGTCCTCTGCTTAAAACTATATGCTTTTGAAGGCCGTTACAAATTACTCCACAAAGAACCTTTGCCTGCTCCTAAGCTACCACTTGGGGTTACTTGTTAAGTGTGGTGCTAAGGAGATAAAGGGAGAATTTCTGGAGGAATGAACTAGGTGAGGAAAAACGCACATATAAGCATGTAACTGCAGGTGGGGATTCAAACCGCTAACCTTTGGATTGGCATAGCAATTTCTTACCGCTAAGCCACCAGAGCTCCCTGTAACAAGGCTTCCTGTTAACAAACACACACCTCAAAAATAGAACAAGCATGTGTGCATCTGCACACACATACGTATTTACTCTCTCACACAGCTATTTACATACTTGTATTATCTACATTCGTTGTTGTGTGCCTTTGAGTTGGAAATGACCCACAGCTGACCCTCCAGTGGGTTTTCAGACGCAGGAAATCTCACGAGAAGAGATTGCCCATCCTTCTCTCGCAGAGCACCAGGTAGATTCGAACTGCATGCCTTCTGGATTGCAGCGTTGATTCTTACCGCTGGGCCATATGCATATACACTCTTTTTTTTTTTTTTAATTTAGGTTGTTTATTTTTCATTTCAATGAACATCTACAGAGATTTTGGGATTCCATTCATTCATTGTTGCACCCTTCTCCCCGCACAAACCCCTCCGCCCTCCCCCCGCCCCCATTTGCTCCTCTCCTTGAAAAGCAAAAGAAAAACTCCCTCATTGGTATACAATCCCCTCCCCCGCACCTCCCCAAACCCCACCCCTTACCCCCAAATATAATCCACTCTGCAACCCTCATTGCATACTCCTATGATAAAAATAATGCCCTAAAATATAATACTTTTAGACTATTCTCTCCCCCATAGACTTCAATGTCGTAAACATATTTCATCCAGTTTTTCTTGTGTGCGCACACGTATCGAGGCACCTCAGACACTCACACACACTCTCATTCAGGCGCACACACTCATCTACATTCATACAAATTCATGTATTTCATTCATGGACATTGTGTTCTGTTCAGTTTTTAAATTTTTATTATTGAAAAACCGTGTGTGCGCCGTCAAATCAGATCTGACTGGTGCAGGAGGAGATTGCCCCTCCTTCTCCAGCTGAGCATCTGGTGGATTCGAACTGCTCACTTCTGGGATTGCAGTGCAGCTTCTTGCCACTGGGCCACCAAAGCTCCGTCATGGACATTGTGTTTTATACAATGATTCACATACATTGTGTTTTGGAGACTTCATTCTTCCACTAATCTGTGCTGTTCTAGAGATGTTACTCCCTTCCTCTTTTTCCACCTTCTTCCACTTCCCCCACCCCTTTTGAACATATCCTGTTTCTATTTGTTAATTGCAATAGATGCCCAGTTTTTGTGCTGATTCTCCCCAGGCTGACTGCCCTTGTCCTGAACTTTATAACGTTCATTGTACTTCCTAGTTCTGTTTCTAGTTCTGTTCGCCCCATCTCCCCCTTCCCCCAGCAACGCTTCAATTTTTTCACAATGGCGGTCTTACGCAGTATTTGTCCTTTTGTGATTTAGTTCACTTAGCATAATGTCCTCTAAACTCACTTATGTTGTGTAGTATTTTAAGACTACTTCGTTATTCTTTAGTGATGTGTAGTATTCCATCACGTGAATGTACCACAGTTTCTGTATCCACTTGTTTGTTGATAGGCATCTACATTGTTTCTGTCTTCTTGCTATGATAACTAATGCTGCAGTGGAAGTAAGTGTACTTATTTCCATTCATGTCTCAGCCCTGATTTCCTTGCGATATGTTCCTGGCAGTGGACTAGCTGGACCATGTAGGATTTCTATATGGACTTGTTTTAGGAAATGCCAAACTGCCTTACACAGTGGCTGACTCATCTCACAATCCCACAAGCAGTGCAGGAGAGTTCCATCTCTCTGTATCATCCCAAACATTTATTATTTTGCTGTCATGTTAAATTTTGCTGCTCGGCTATCTGGATATTTTGCTGCTTTGGCATCTTTTTGTTGTTTTTATTTACATCTCTCTTATTGCTAGCGATTTTGAGCATTTCCTCACCTGTCTGTCCACCATCCAAATATCCTCCTTGGTGAAGAATCTTTTCATCTCTTTTGGCTATTTTGTAATTGGGTTAGCATTCTTTTTCTTGTGATTGGTGTTGTTATGTACCATCAAGTCAGAACATACCCATAGCTGACCCTCTCACAGATATGTGCAGTGAATTGTGCAGGAGATTGTCCATCATTCTTCCTGAAAGAGGCTGGTGGACCGATGTTGTTAACTATTTCATCTTGCTTGGATACACAATCAAAACTATTGATCCTAGCAGTCAGGAAATAAAAAGGTGAGTTGCGTTTGAAAAATCTGCTATCAATGAACTTTCCAGAATGCTAAAGAGCAGTGATGTCAGTTTAGAGAATAAGGTATGCCTGATGCCAGGCATGATCTCAATTGGTTGTTATCCATTTGAGAGCTGGACAGTGAGTAAGGATGACAGAAGAACCTATGCCTTTGAATTGTGATGCCAGAGAAAAAGTACTAAACATACCATGAACTGCCAAGAGAACAAATAGGTCTGTCCTGGAGAGGGTGAAACCAGGGTTTTGAAGTTCCATCTCACATATTTTGGCCATATCACTAGGAGAAACCAGTCCTTGGAGAACGACATGATGCTTGGAAGGGTAGAGTGTCAATGCCAAAGAGGAAGATGCCAGAAGAGATGGATTGAAAATCCTCCAGTGGGTTTTCAGAGGCAGTTAATTATATGAGAGGAGAATGTTAATCCTTTATATATATAATAAAATATCTGAAGAAGCATGGCTTTTTTGTTTGGTGTTCCTTTTTACATATTTTACTGGTTTGCATATAATCATTCATTTACATTATGCCTCATGCACGCACATTGTGTTTTAAACGATTTTTTTTTATTCACATTGGTTCATTCTTATACATTGTGTTTTATACAACCATTCATATACATTTTATTTTACAGGTCTCTGCTTATAATGTAGAAATCTATGATATTCTTCTATAGTTTCCACACTCTGTTGGGTCATCCTTCTTTGGAATGGGAACAAATATAGATCTGTTCCAGTCAGTTGTCTAAGTGGTTGTTCTCCAGATTTCTTGGCACAACTTGGTGAGCACATCCAGGGCAGCATCTGTTAGCTGAAATATGTCAATTGGTATACCATCCATTCCTGGGCCTTATTTTTTGCTATTTCCTTCAAAGCAGCTTGAACTTCTTCCTTCATCACCATAGGCTCTTGCTCATATGTTATTTGATCAAATTCTTCTGTGTCTGCCAATTCCTTTTGATACAGTGACTCAGTATGTTCTTTCCATCTTCTTTTAATACTTCCTGGATCATTTAATATTCTGCCTAAAGCATCCTTGATTGTTCTTCAGTTTCTTGAGCTTAAGAAATGCCCAACGAGTTTGGCACTTTTGATTTTCCAACTCTAGCTCCTTGAACATTTCATTGTAATATTTTGCTTTGTCATCCCATGCTGCCTTTTGGAATTTTCGGTTCAGCTCTTAAGTTTTTTGAATTCTTCCTTGGCTTTGGCTTCTCTGCACTCCAGTGCAATCTTCAGAGTTTCTTCTGACATCCATTTTGGTATTTTTTTTTTCTCTTCTGTCTTTGTAATGACCGTTTGCTCTTCCTGGATGATACATTTGACATCCTCCCACAACTCATTAGGTCTTCGCTCATTACTGTTCAAGGTCTCAAACCTGTTCCTGAGATGGTTCTGAAATTCAGATGGAATGAACTCAAAGTCATATTTTGGTTGCCTTGGATTTGGTTTAATTTTCCTCAGCTTCAGCTTGAACTTCCATAGGTTTGGTGGAAGATCTATTAACAATCTGCGTTATGCAGATGACACAACCTTGCTCGCTGAAACTGAGGAGGACCTGATGCACTTGCTGCAGAGAGTCAAGGACTGCAGCCTTCAGTATGGATTGAGGCTCAATGTCAAGAAGACAAAGATTCTCACCATTTGACCAAGTGGCAGCATCAGGATGGATGGTGAAAAGTCTGAGATTGTTAATAACTTTAGTTTGCTTGGCTCCACAGTCAACACTCTTGGCACCAGCAGCCAGGAAACCAAGAAACGTATTGTGATGGGAAAGTCTGCTGTTAGGGACCTCTCCAGGGTACTGAAGAGCAATGGTGTCACTCTGGACCAGACCAAGGTGTGTCTGATACAGGATACGGTCTTTGCAATCACTGGTTATGCATCAGAGAGTTGGACAATGACCAGGGAGGATAGAAGGAGAATTGATGACTTTGAGCTGTGGTGTTGGTGAAGAATATTGAATATACCATGGACTGCCAAGAAAACAAACAGATTCATCCTGGAAAGGGTTGAACCAGGCTTCTCCTTGGAGGCAAGGATTCTGAGGCTTCGTCTGACGTCCTTTGGACACGTTATAAAGAGGGACAGGTTCTTGGAGAGGGACATCATGCTTGGGAGGGTGGAGGGACGTCGTAGGAGGGGAAGACTCTCTATGAGATGGATTGATTCAGTGACTGGGGTAGTCAGGATGGGTGTGTCAGAGGCAGTAGGATAGAGCAGGGTTTAAGTCTGTTATACATAGGGTCGCTATAAATTGCAAGCAACTCAACGGCACATAACAACAACAAGAATAGAATAGAATAGAATAGAATGGAATGGAATGGAATGGAATGGAATAGAATAAATATAATAACAAAATATAATAACAACTATAATATATAATATAATAAATATACTATACTATAATATAATTTGCTGTACTGAAGTAATCTGGGTTTGCTGTGATGCTGAAACATGTGCCATTGGGATGTTGAACACCATAACAGTTGTCCATGGTGGACAGTGTTTGTTGGATGGATCTTCCAGTTTAAGACAGGTTTGGAAACAGGAGTGGTATCCACTTCCTAAACCACATGCCTCCAGAAACTCTATGAAATTGGAGAAATGACAATATTTATAGAAAGGCTTCAGGTCTTTTGTTCATAGGGTCATTGTGAATTGTGCTTGACTTGATGACAATCAACAACAAACACATATATATCTATATAGATAGAGATAGATATATGTATGTATCTATATATATACACACACACACGTGTGTGTGTACACATACCTCCATTGTTTATGTGTAATTATCAAAGTTTATGATTTCTTAAACATGTAAAATGAAATAGCTGTAATGGAACTACAACATCCATATTTGGGATTTTTTTAAAACTTTGTGCCATAGTTTATTATTTTTGGGTGACATTATTTATTTCTTATACTTTTTATTTTTATTATTGAACATTTTCTCCCCCCGCCCATTCCCATTTTTTGAGTGTTTTAATTAGGAAGGAGTGCTGGATTTTGTTGAACTCCTTTTCTGCACAAATTGATAGGATCATTGGGTTCTTTTCCTTTGTTTTATTGTTGTGATGAACTACATTAATTGTTTTTCTTACACTGAATCTTCCTTGCACGCATGTTATGAATTCCACTTGGTAAGGATTAATTGGGATTTTTTTAAAAAATACTGATGAGTTCTATTGGCTAGGATTTACTAAGCACTTTTTGCATCTATGTCCATGATAGATACTGATTTTCTTTTCTGTTGATGTCTTTGTCTGGTTTTGGCATCAGAGTTATGCTTGCATCATAGAACGACTTGTGAGTATTCTTTATTTTTCCATAATTTGAATTAATTTAAGTAAATTATGACAGTTTAATTCTGAGTGTTCGGTAGAATTTACCAGTGAAGCTGTCTGGCTGAGACTTTTTCTTGGTAGTCTTTTCATGAGCTGCTCTATGTTTTCTTTTTTTTTTAAAATTTTTATTTTTTTTAAATTTAAATTTATTATTAATTTCAGTAAGAATTTATAGAGACTTTGGATTCCCATTCATTCACTGTTGTACTTTTCTCCCCTCCCAACCCTTCTTCCCAGAACACTACCCTCTTGGAAAAGTAAAAGAAAAATTCTTTCATTGTTTTACAAACCCTCCCCCAGGTCCACTCCACCATGTAGCCTTCGCTCTAGACTCCTGTCATGACAAAAATACCTAATCACATATCACTTTTAAACAGTTTTCTCCCTCCTCTGTTTGAATGCAGTATACATTATTGAACCCATCTTTCTCAGTCTCTCCCCAGTCCTTAGGTCAGTCCTGTTTTACAACAGTGGCACCATGCAGTATTTGTCCTTTTGTGATTGAGATACTTTACTTAGCACAATGTCCTCCAGAGTCACCGATTTTGAATAATATTGCATGTGTTCCTTGTTTTCAATGCAGCGTAGTATTCCATTGTGTGGATATACATACCACAGCTTCTCTACCCATTCATTTTTTGATGGGCACTTATGTTGTTTCCAACACCTTGTTATTGTGAACAAAGCCGTGATAAACATGGGTGTCACATATACTTTCTTGGATGTCAGTTATGATCTCTTTCGGGTACATTCCCAGTAGCAGAATTGCTGGGTCAAATGGTATCTCTATTTGCAACTTTCTGAGAAAGCGCCATACCACCTTCCACAGTTGTTGCACCATCTTACACTCCCACCAACAGTGAATAAGGGTTCCAGTTTCTCCACAACCTCGCCAGCATTTGTTGTTTGCTGTTCTGTTAAAGGTTGCCATTCTGACTGGGGTGAGATGATATCTCATAGTTATTTTTATTGGATGTGTTCAAGTGTTCTATAACTGGTTGCGTCAATTTAGGTAGGGTGTCGGTTTCTAGAAATTTGTCCATTTCTAGGCTTTCAAATTTTTCAGATGATAACTTTTTATAATATTCCATTATCATAATTTTAATTTCAGCTAGTTCTGTTGTGACATCATCTCTTTCATTTCTTATTTGAGTTATTCATGTCTTTTCTTTCCTCTCTTTTGGTAAGTTCCAATGGTTCAGGAATTTTATTGATCCTTTCAAAGAACCACTTTCTTGTTGTGTTAATGACATCAATTCTTTTTTCTATTTTCTATTTATTTCGGCTCTTATCCCTGTAATTTCCTTTCTTTTAGAAGCTGTAGAGTTATCTAGCTATTCCTTTCCTATTTGTTAGAGATTTTGGGTTAAGTAGCTTGTTTTGTTTCTATGTCTTCTTCTTCTTTTTTTTTTAAATGTGTCTTTGCTTATTCTTATGACTTAACCGTTGGCTACTGCTTTTGCTGTATCCCAGAGGGTTTGGTATGCTGTATTTTCATTTTCATTTGTTTCAAGGAACTTTTTAATTTCATTTTTTATTTAGTCTACTACCCAGTAGCCATCAAACAAAGTGTCAGCAATGGTGGTTTTTTTTTTTTTTTAAATTGGTTATCTTCTTGTTGTTAATTTTTGGTGTTAAGATATTGCGGTCTGAAAAAAATACTTAGTATTGTTTTGATGCTATGAATTTGTTGAGACTTGCTTTGTGTCCTCACAGATGGTCAATTCTAGAAGATGTCTCATGTGCACTTGACAAGAAAGTGAATTGAATGTTTGTTAGTGGAGTCAAGTTGTCTAATTGTGTGGTATAGTTGTTCTGTGTCTTTCTTGAGTTTCATTTGAATTAATTTGACCTTCAATGAGAGTGATGTATTGAAGTCTCCTCCTACTATTACAGGGCTGTGTCTACATGAAGTCAACACATACACATTTGCCAAGGGGAAAGCCATTCCATTTTTTCCAATATTGCCCTCTTCACTATGTTCAGAAAGTAGACATCTGGTTGGAATGTCACCTACTGCAATTATGTTTTTCCCCTAGAGTTTTAGTAGGCAGTAGGCTCTCTATGGCTTAAACTCAATAGAATGACTTTCGAGGCAACTTTTAATCCTGGGACCAATGTTTAAGAACCAGTGGGTCACATACAGTAATATCTGCTCCACAACTCAGGCTTAATGGGTCAGGCAGAAGGGATGAGATGGCCCATGGCTACCAGGCAGCTGACCTTAACCTGAAAGCTGACGCCCTTGAGAACTTGGCCATTTTAGATCCTCCCAGCAAAAGATGCTTGGTTTTGTTTCCAAGCAATCTCTATCAGGAATAAATCCTTTAATCAAACTCATTAGCTGTGTTTTTCATTACTCCAAATGACCCTTGGACACAAGCTCCCCTCCATTGTTCAGAGGAGGTAGCCATGTATTTTGCATCTTATTTATCAAACTTTCATGAAGTAGCAATTATGTGCATGCTTCGTGAGCCAGACACACTCTGAAATTGCTAGAGAATGTAATTTCTCTGGGTATTATTTCATCGCTCTCTGTTCGAGTGTCAGAAAATGAAGCGGAACATGTCAGTGAGATTTTGTCTTGAGAAGAGAAATTAAAGAAATGCTGTCTTAACACAGGCCCTTTCTTGGGAAGACTCGATGTTCATTTCACTCCGGTAAAACTCATCAATGAGAATTTATTCCGATTCTAGTGGCCCGATAGGACAGAATAAGACAGTTCACAGGATTCCAAAGGGTCACTATGAGTCATACTTGAATCAATGGCATCTTCTAACAATAACAAAACAAATCTTTATGCAAGCAGTCTGTCATTGTCATGACAGGAGTCCAGAACGAAGGGCCACATAGTGGAGTGGACTTGGGGGGAGGGATTGTATAACAATGAAAGAATTGTTTCTTTTACTTTTCAATGAGAAGAGCAAACTGAGGGGTGGGGGGAGCAGGGAGAAAAGTGCAACAATGAATGAATGGAAATCCAAAGTCTCTGTAAACTTTCATTAAAATTAATTAAAAAAGGAAAAAAGGAGTGTGAATGACCTTTTGCTCAGCAGCTCAGTGTTTAATCACGGTACCACTAAAGTTCCTTTTTATTAACAAACTAAAAAACTCACTGCTTTGGAGTTGGAACCAACTTGCAGTTGAACTTCCATTGGATTCCATTGGCTATACATCACATAAGATCATAGAGCCCATCTTTCTCCTGAGGGGCTACTGGTAGATTAAATTGCCAGAGAGGCGTAACCTTGGAGCCAGCTGTGGACCAAGCCACCAGAACTCCACATCCTTTGACAAAAGAGGCCGAAAATTCAGACCCTTAAACCTTGTCATTGCCCACCTTTCTTGGCATGAACAATGGCTAACTGAAAACGTCCTCTGATAGTGCATCCCTCAGAGTCTTACTTTTCAGCCTCATCCCAAGGAATTTGAAGGAGCAAACCACTGTCCTGTCAACTTCATTATAATGAAAATAGACTCACCAAAGCATTCACCAGTACAATAACTTCCACTTTTACAATTCCTTAGCATTAGATAACATTTTCCATGTTGTGTCACAATTACTATTGTTTTCCAATATATTCCACCACCATTAACATCAACTCACAGCTTGCATATTAAAACTGTCCCTTCTCCCTTTGTACCATTCATGAAGAGGTACCACTTTCCACCCTTGGGCCATTATGACAGATAGAGAAGAGATTGAGATTGTTAACAGTTATAGCATGCTTGGCCCCACAATCAACACTCCTGGCACTAGCAGCCAGGAAATCAAGAGACAAATTGCACTAGGGAAATCTGCTGTCAGGGATCTCTCCAGAGCGCTAAGGAGCAATGATATCAGTCTAGAGACTAAGGTGTGCCAGATCAAGGTCATGGTCTTCACAATTACCTGTTATGCATCAGAGAGCTGGACAATGACTATGGGTGATAGAAGAAGAATTGATGCCTTTGAGTTGTGGTTTTGGAGAAGAGTATTGAACATACCATGGACTGTCAAGGGGACTAAGAAGTTTGTCCTGGAGAGGTTGAAGCCAACCTGTTCCTTTGGAAGCAAGGATTTTAAGAGTCCATCTCACATATTTCAAGCCTATTACCAGAAGTGAGTAATCCTTGGAGAAAGATATCATGCTTGGAGGTGTGGAGCAACAACACAGGTGAGGAAGAACCCAGGTGAGATGGATTGACACAGTAATTGGGGTAATGAGAGCAGATGTGTCAGAGACAGTGCGATTGGCTCAGGATAGAGCAGGGTTCAGAGCTACTGTGCATGGAGATGGACTTGATGGCACCTAATAACAACAGCCACCACCACTCATGTTGACATCTAATAATCTAATAATCTCTGATGATACATACACACACACACACACACCTGGAAGCAGGAATGCTAAACAACATGCCTAAACAACATTCCTCTATGAACTTTGATAAAAGTTGATAGTTATAGAAAGGCTTCAGGCCTTTTGTTCACTATGGGCCATGCTTGACTCACAGCAATCAACAGCAGCAACAACCACACACACACACACACACACACACACACACACACACACACACACTTGCTTATCTATTCACCTGCTATTCTATTCTTGAGATGGTTTTTAAATTCAGATGGGATTACTCAAGGTCATATTTTGGTTCTCATGTATTTGTTTTAATTGTCCTTAACTTCAATATGAACTTGTACATATTCTATTCCCCCAGTCAGCCACCAGCCTTATTTTGACAGCTGTTATTGAGCTTCTCCATTGATTCGTCCCACAGAGGTAGTTAGTCTGATTTTTGTGTAGTCCATCAAGTAAGGTCTCATGTATATACTTACCATTTTTTAAAAAGGTGTTTTTTGTAATGAATGAATCATTGCTTTTACACAATTATCATTCAGCTTCCAGCTTCATTTCTGTCACTGAGTCCATATTTTCCAACTGCCAATCTTTTTTATTTCCAACTTTTGTGTTCTAGTCATTAATCATTATTAATACATCTTAGTTGCATGTCCTGTTAACTTCAGGCTGCAGAAGTTGGTAGATCTCCTCAATTTCTTCATCTTTGACGTTAGTGGTTTGTGCAAATATTTGGATAATAGTTGTATTAACAAAACCATTTCAGGAAGCTGCATATAATAAGGAACCAATGTTCATGAAGGAAGAAGTTCATCTTACAGTAAAGGTATTGGCAAAAAATAAGGCCCCAGCAATTGATGGATTTTCAATTGGCATGTTTCTATAAACAAACACAATCTTGGTCATGCTCACTCGCCTATGCCAAGAAATGTGGAAGACAGCTATCTCGGCAACTGACTGAAAGAAATCCTTATTTGTACTTACTCAGGAAAAAAACCTGTGATCCAACAGAATATGGAAGCTATAGAAACAATATCATTTCTTTTTTTTTTTAAACTCTTGAATTTCATATTTAATATTAATCCTCATTTCCTGTGGCACATGTAGGAGCTGCAAAACTAACTTTTTTTTTCTATAATTATATTTTATTAATTTTCATAAACATTTACAGAGATTCTGGGCTTCCACTCATTCATTG
>NW_006400031.1:2129711-2166075 GCF_000299155.1 Elephantulus edwardii | reverse complement strand
TCCTTTGCCATTCCCTATCACTCCTCCCTGAGAGAGACTTCACCCTGAGTCATAAGGAAAAGGGGACGGCGTATTCTCTTAGCCACTTCCCGCTGAAAAGGGACGCTGTGGGTTTCAGGGAGAAACAATATCATTTCTATCACATATAAGTAAAATCTCACAGATTATGTTTAAAAAAAATCAAGAAATCCAAATTGGATTCAGAAGAAGTTGTGGCATGAAGAATATAATTGCTGATGCCAGAAAAATCTTGGCTGAAAGCAGAGAATATCAGAAAGATGTTTACTTGTATTTTACTGACTATGCAAAAGCATTTGACTTTGTTGACAATGACATTTTATAGATAACATTGAGAAGACTAGAAATTCTAAACAGGTAATTGTATACATGCAAAGCTTATACGGAGACCAAGAAGAAGCTGTTTGAGCAAAACAAGAGAATAATGCGTGATTTCAAATAAGGAAATCATGTATGTTGGGTTGTATTCTTTCTCCATACCTTTTAAATCTGTATCTTGAGCAAATAAGTTGGGAAACTAATATGTAAAAAAGAATGCAGCATCATGATTGGAGGAAACCTCATCAACAACCTGCGTTACGCAGATGACAATCTTTTTTAATATTTTTTCTTTAGATGATGTGATCTTGCTTATAAAAAGTAAAGGAGACTTGAAACACTTGGTGTAGAAGATCAATGACTACAGCCTGCAATATGACTTATATGTCAACATCAAGAAAACATAAATCATCTCCATTGAACCAATAGACAACATCATGACAGATAGAGACTGAAGTGGTCAACAATTTCCACTTACTTAGATACATAATCAATAGCCATGGTAGCAGTAGTCAAGAAATCAAAAGAGATATTTCTTTGGGGGAATAGACTGTCAAAGCTCTCTCCGTCAGTTTAAAGGCCAAGATGAATGTGATCCAAGCCATGTCATTTTCAATTACTTCCTATGCATCTGAAATCTAGAAAATGATTAAGGATGACAGAAGAATCAACGCCTTTTCATTGTAGTGTTGGAAACATGGACTGACCATCCCATGGACTACCAAAAGAACAAATCAATGTGTCTTAGAGAAAGTGCAACCAACGTGTTTCTCAGAGACCCCCTTACGTTTGCCTCATCTACTTTGGGCATATTGTCATGAAGGAACACTCCTTAGAAAAGGTCTAGCACTAGGCTTGAGTATGTCGGAGATTATGAGAAGGGTTCAGGGTAGGACAAGGTTCAGATTTGTTGTTCATAGGGTTACTATGAGTTGCAGTTGACTTGACAGCATCTAACAACAACAATAACATTCATCTTCTGATGGACACTTTGGTTCCTTATCCTGTTAATGTTATGAATGCATTTCCTTTCCTTTCTTCATGACCAATGATTCTTCAAGCGTGAGGCCACACACGCAGCGCTGGTGTCACTTGAGAACATTTCAAAATGCAGAATTCCCAGCCACTACCCCAGACTTGGGTCAGAAACTAAGGGTTGGGAGCCTGATGATTTTTGTTTAGTTAAAAAATTTTATTTATTTTTTTGTTTTTGAGATCCAATAATCTATATTTTAACAAGTCTTTCAGCTCATTTTGATTATTCCTTTTTTTACTCTTTGTCTATTTTTTTATACTTATTTCTTTACAAAATTTGAATACATTGTTTTTGAGAACAGATTCTTCAATTTCCCTCACCCTCCAGCCCATTAAATTGTACAATTCCCTCATTAATCCCTCCCTCCTCCACATATCCTCATCCCCCTGCTTTCACCCTCCCCTCCTTTGGTTCCTTATACTCATTCTACAGTAACAGTTTTATACAATATTTGTCCTTGTGGGACAGAGTTAGTTCACTCAGCATAATGCTCTCTAACCCTCCCAAGTCATTCTTATGTTGGCTTCAACTTGTGAACCACTGTTCAAGAAACACGCTCTTGGTGCGGAAATTGGAGTGTGAAGTACATGTCAGTGCCTTTAGAACTGGCCTCGTCTCTAGGTGAAGCACATTCCCACCTTTGAAATGCCCACAAGGTCATGTCTCAAAACCTTAGTGCTTGTAGTATAGCATTCACGGTCCTGTATGAGCTTATGAAAGGTGTATACCAGACAGAGGAAGCTGAACGTAATGCACCCCTGCCCTTCTGTCCTGTTGATAGGGAGCTGTAACTGGTCCCTGGGTCTGAGCACATGTCTGCGTAACAGAAAAATCGCCCCTCAGTCCATTAGTAGGTGACAGAAGGACAGAGGGACCATCAGGACACTTGGTCTTTACAGATACAGTGAAATGTGCTGATTCATTAGACCTCCGAAGAATTACCATCTCGCTTTTGTATGAATTTTAATACTATGACAACATTGACTGGGCTTATTTTTTTAATAATTTTAAAATTACAGAAACTATACAAGAGTAATACACAGAACTTCTTTTTCTTGCAGACCCATTTGAAAGTAAGTTATCAATATGCCGTTGTCCTGTCCCTCTCAAATACTTGAATGTGCATTTCTTACTCACAAGGACACATTCCTACATACCCACAACTTAATGATCAGAATCAGGAAGTAAGCAATTACACTTTACAGCCCTCCAAGCCTTGGGAGCCAATCAAACTGTCCCTCCTATCTTACCCACAAACATATCCTGAGAGTTTCCTTTGTCCTAGAAAAAAGGTTGCGTCAGGGTTTTTGTTTTGTTTTTTTCTTGTTCCAGCTCTGGAGTCATCTATTTGTCCCGTGAGATTTGATATTTTATTTCTTTTTGCATTGTAGAATGGTATGTAAAACTAGAGATGATAGTAGAAAGTATGTGTACTTAGTGTAGAAATACCTGTGAAGGTGTTTCTGATCCCAGGTCTTATTAGTAAACAGAACTAGAGATCATGAGTGTGTGTAAGTGTGTGTATGTGTTCATAATATATACACAAACACACACAACTAACCTCATTTATGTTTCTGTTTATTTTCTCCTTCTTCAGTGAAACCTTTACTCTTAATGCTTCTGATTTCAGTCTACTATCCCAAGCCTCAGTCTTGCTGGGTTTCCTCTTTCCGTTTTTGTAACTGCTTTTTCCCAGCCTGGCTTCTAATTTTCGTCACTCATTCATCATAGTGCCGCCATCATAGTGCTTCTAATTTGTAGCAACCCCCTATCAGGTTTCTGAGGATGTGGATTTCAACAGGAAGAGACTGCTCATCTTTCTCTCTCAGAGCTGCTGGTGGTTCCAACCTGCTGAAAACGTACAGCTTTTTAGTTGGCAGAGCGACACACTCCGGGCTCTACGACCAGAACGTCATTCATAATGTTTTTCAAGAATCTGAGCAATTCTTTTCAACTAATCTCCTATTGACAGCGCTCGCCTGACTCCTTTCTTCTTGCCTCACTCCGTCCCTGGCACCTTACTCTAGCTGCTGTCTCTCCACCCTTCAAGGATATCATCCTCATCCTTCTCAGATTCCCACAATCAATGCTGGGTCACTGTCACCCAGTCCCGTGGATAGCCTCATTATCCTGCTTTGACCCTCATCATCCTGCTTCAGGATGGAGTCACACCCTCTAATCCCCTTTATCTGTGTGGATCCTCAGTCTGTGGAAGCTGACGTCTGTACCAGGCGCTGGCACCACTGTGGCTCCCTCCCTCCCCTTCTCACTGCACTTGAGCTAGAACACACCATGCTGGCCTCTGCACCCCAGCACACCTCAAGCATGGATATTTATCCTACCCAAGCCGCTGTAGGGTTTTAACTCTGCATGAACCCAGTAGGGGTTCCTGGTGACACAAAGGATAAGTTGTTGTTGTTGTTGTTGTTGTTACGTGCCATAGAGTTGCTTTCAACTCATAGCAATCCTATGTACAAGAGCTCTAAGCACCGTTCTATCCTGTGCCAACCTCGCCGTCTCAAATGCACTCATTCCCACCACTCCACTCACAGAATCGATCCATCTCATCGAAGGTCTTCCTCTTCTTCGCCGTCCCTCCACTCAGCGAAACATGATGTCCCTCTCCTTGCAACATGCCCAAAGTATGTCAGACGAAGCTTCACAATCCTTGACTCCAAGGATATTCCAGCTTCACCCTCTCCAGGACAAACCTATTTGTTCTCCCAGCAGTCCATGGCATATTCAACACTCTTCTCCAGCTTTGTTTGCTAAATGAAAGGTGGGTGTTTTTGAACTCCTGCAATGGTCCCATAGGAGATCTGCTCCCTTAAAGATTGTATCCAAGAAAACACTGGAGTAGTTCAGCTTTGTCACTTGGGGATACCATATATCAGAACAGACTTGGCAGTACCTAATAACTACATGTACCCCATCATTCCTTTGAAGCTCATAGCGCCTATGGGTGGTGATGGTGGTTTTTGTTGTTGTTAAGTACTTTCTAGTAGGAACTAAATAACATTACAGACAATAGTTAATCCATGTTTGTTAAAGAGGATGTGAAAATGAATCTTTGAATTAATTTCATTTTTTCTAACTGTAGCTGACCCTCCAGCAGGTTTCAGAGGAAGTAAATTGTATGAGAAGAGATTACACCAACTTTTCTCCTTCCAAGTGGCTAGTGGATTCAAACCACATATCTTTGGGTTGGCAGTGCAATTCCTTACAATGAAGCCACCAGAGAGAGCTCCATAAGTGATGGATAGAGAAACTAAGTCTCAATAGGGTGAATGAGTCCATTTGGCATTTGAGTGCACTGCAATCCCAGAGGTATGCAGTTTGAATCCATCAGATGCTTTGCTGGAAAAGGAGGGGTAATCTTCTCCTGCACCAGTCAGATCTTTGACGGTACATACAAAAAAAAATAATTTTTAAAAAAATTCTTTTCATTGCATAGTGGAATGTACTTGGGGCGGTGGGAGAGGTGTGGGGGGATTGTGTACCAGGGAGGGAGTGTTTCTTTTACTTTTGAAAGAGAGAAGTGAACTGGGGGGGCAGGGGGAGAGGGCTGGGTGGGTAGAGAAGTGCAGCAATGAATGAATGGAAATCCAAATTCTCTGTAAATGTTCGTTAAAAGTATTAAAAAAATTCTTTTCATGTCTTTTGCCTATTTTGTAATTTTGTTATCAGTCTTTTTCTTGTGGAGGCCCAGGAGTTCTCTGTAAACTTTTGCTATAAGACTCTTGTCTGACATGGTATTACCAAATGCTTATTCTCCATCTGTAGGTTTTCTTTTCACCCTGTTGGAAAACATTTTTGATGCACACATGGATTTAATCTTTAGAAGGTCCCATGTATCAATTTTATCTTCTTCAGACTGTGCATTTCTGGTTGTATTTGTCAGTCTCTTTATTCCTTGGACTAGAACTTCTAAGCTTGATCTCAGTTTGTCTCTTATGAACATTATGGTTTTGGGCTTTACTCCCAGGTCTCTGATCCACCTTGAGTTGATTTTTGTGTATGGTGTGAGATGTGGATTCTGTTTCAGCTTTCTGCAGTTGGAAATCCAGTTTTGCTAGTACCATTTGTTGAAGAGGTTAAAGAAATGCTCCAAATAATTGGCAATAAGAGAGATGCAAATCAAAACCATAATGAGTTATCATCTCACTCTAGTAACAGTGACAAAGTTTAACAGGGCAGCAAGTACCAAGTATTGGAGAGGATGTGACGAGAAAGGCACACTTATGCATTATTGGTGGGATTGTAAAATGGTACAACCACTGTGGAAGGCAGTCTGGCGCTTCCTCAAAAAGCTGAACATAGAAATTCCATATGACCCAACTGTTCCACGACTTGGAATACACCCTGAGAATATGAGAACTGAGGCACAAACTGAAATTTGTATACTAATGTTCATAGCAGCATTATTCACCGTTGCAAGAGCATAGAAACAGCCCAAATGTCCAACCACAATCGAATGGATTGAGAAATTATGGTACAGTCACTCAATGGAATATTATGCAGCATGCAGAAACAATGATCTTGTAAATTATTACCTAACTTGGGAGGGAATGGAGAACATTATGCTGAGTGAACTAACTCAGTCCGACAAGGATAAATATTGTGTAAAACCATTACTGGAGAATGAGTATAAGGATCCAGGAGGGGTGGGAGAGGCTGGAAGCAGAGGGATGAGGATGTGCAGGGGGAGGGGGGGTTAATCATGGGGTTGTACAATTTGATGGGTGGGGGCGTGAGAGAAATGGAAAGAATTTGTTCTTAGAAACAATGTATTTGAATTTTGTAAATAAACTAGTTGTTGTTGTTGTTGTGTACCATTGAGTAGAAAACTGACCCACAGCTGACCCTCCAGCAGGTTTTCAGAGGCAGTTAATTGCACGGAAGGAGACCGCTCATCCTGGTAGAAAAAGAAAAAAAAAAAGTGAATGAGCCGCAGCCAGTGCACACTACTGACATGCCTGTGACCTGAGCCTAAGTCTTCTGACCTTTTCTCCACTAATGTAACACATCTAATGAGACAATGCTGCTAGGAGCTGAGTAGAAGGTGAAGGAGTGCTGGGAGGCAAGGTGGCCTGGAGCTGATTTCTCACCTTGTCCTGCAGCAACTCAGGCATGCGTGGACGCCAAACCGGCTACATATCCAGACATTGAGCTGTTAAAATGCAACTTCTGTGAGTAGAGAACATGAAAAGTAGGAATGTTATTATCGTTGTTTGTGACTGTGGATCAGTTCTGACCCATGGTGACTTCTGCATGGTTAGTCTTAAGTGTTAGTTACATTATACTGTGGCGTTAAAAACAGAAGGAATTTTTCTTTTACTTTTCAGAGAGAGGAGTGAACTGGGTGGGGAGGGGTGGGCAGGGAGAAAAGTGCAACAATGAATGAATGGAAATCCAAAATTTCTATAAATGTTAACTCAAATGAATAAAAAAAAATTAAAAGAATGGACTTTATGGCAATTAACAAACATTGTATTGAAGCTAAGGTCTCTGAGTGGTGCAAATGCTCTGTGCTCACCCACTAACCCTGAGGTTGGCAGTTTGAAATCATCTACTGATGCTTCAGAAATCAGACCCGGTGACCTGCGTTCATAAAGACCGCGGGATGTCCCTGTTCTGGGGCACGTGGAGATACTGAGTCTAAATGAGTCAGTGTTAGACAATAACAAGAACAGTGTATCATATCACCCAAAGGGCTTCCTATGCAGACAGTAGGGAGCTCAGGGGGCCTGATGGATAAGGCGCTGCACTGCCAACCCAAAGGCACTGGGTATGAATCCACCAGCTGCTCTGTAGGAGACAAGAAATCTCCACTTGTGTGATTTACTGCCTCTGAGAGCCCACTGGAGGGTCAGCTTTGAATTGGTTCTGACTCAACAGCATCTAACAACAAAACATTATCACAGACAGTAGTTAATATATGTCTGTTTAAGAGGATATGAAGATGACTGCGTTTATTTTGTTTTTTCCAACCGTGGTTAATTATGAAGGACTTGACACCCAATTTGTTCTGCCCTGCAGATTTAAATTATAATCTAGATTGTTATAATGGATGCTGTTGGCAGCGTGACAGTATTTTCTTTACCAGGCAGGGGATAACTCAGCTCCCAGACCTCTGTGAGTATTAGCTGAAAGGAAACCACACAGCTCAGGAGATGAAATAACCCTGCCCTGCGGCTCTGTGCCCAGGGCATAATTTGAAAGGCTGAGCTTTGTTCTTGGAACAGGAGCCACCCTGTGGTGGAGTTCACAATCCAGAGAGCTCCAGGGGTCAACCGGATGGCTCTGTGCAGCCAAGCCAGATCCTTACTCATTTCCTTCTCGGGACTCAGCCTGTTCCCCTCACTCTCTTCCCCCTGAGACCAAGATGGCTTGTCTCAGGCTCTGCATCTAGGAGTCTAGCCTAAGACAATAATGAGAACACTTGCATTTTATTTTAACTTTACTCTTAATTTCATCCATCAGTTGGGGGAAAAAATAGGCTCTCTGTCCTCATTTATCCTCCATTCTGGGCTGGAGTCTACACAGAGGTCAATAAGCTTGAAGGTCTTATCAACACGGCTGAGACCTTTGCATCTGAATCTCACTGCCCACATCTTCAGCCGCAGTGTCCCTCAATTCTCGAGATGACCAGGGGAAGGCCACTGATTTTGTGTTCTCTGATCTGAAATCTCATAGAAAGTATCTGCTATGCAGAATAGACCCTCAATTTTTTATCAGATCTTGTTGTTATGTACTGTCGAGTCATCTGTGACTCATACAGACCCCATATACAACAGCCCTGAAACCTGTTCTATCCTGTGCCAACATTACTGTCTCTGACACACCTACTCTCATTACCCCAGTCACTGCATCAATTCATCTCCTCAATGATCTTCCTCTCTTTCTTTGACCCCCACCTCTCCAAGCATGATGTCCCTCTCCAAGGACTGCTCCCTCCTAGCAACATGCCCAAAGTATGTTAGATGAAGCCTCAGAATCCTTGCCTCCAAGGAGCAGCCTGACTTCACCTTCTCTAGGATGAACCTCTTTGTTCTCCTGGCAGTCCACTGTATATTCAACACTCTTCTCCAGCACCACAGCTCAAAGGCATCAATTCTCTTTCTAGCATCCCTAGTCATGTCCAGCTCTCTGACACATTGCAAGCAATTGCAAAAACTATGGCCTGGATCAGGCGCACCTTAGTCTCCAGACTGATGTCATTGCTCTTCCCAATATTTATTTTCCCAAACATGGTTATTCTTGTGCACTTTCTTTGTTGTGATTTGGACTGAGGGCCAAAATGAGGCAAAATATTTTAAAATTGGGACTATCAGGTGTATGTAATTATGGTGAGCTCTGCTATACATGACATTCTCAGATCAGAGAAACCTCAAATGCAATCAGTCAGTCAGCATGAGCCTTTGTGCTGTCTTTCTGGGTCAAACTACAGGTTTTTAAAATATTTAAAAAAAAATCTCATTTTATATTGGTTTGCTCACAAAGTCAATATACATTGTGTTTCACACATGTATATTCACATGTTTCATTCATACTGTTTTTCACACCATCATTCCTATGCATTATGTTTTATAAAATCAATCATCATTGGCCCTTGCCTATCATTACCCTGTCTTTTCAGGTCCCCCATTTCTTTCACCTCTTCCCTCTATCCACCAAACTGTGCAACCCTATTGTTTCACCCCTACCCAACCTCACCTCTCTGCTCCCACCTCTTGAGACACAAATGGAAATACATACACCAATGTTCATAGCACAATTATTCACCATCGCCAAGAACATGGAAACAGCCCAGTTGTCCAAACCCAACTGAAAGTGTTGAGAAAGTGTGTTACATTCACACAATGGAATACTATGCAGCACTCAGGAGCAATGATTTTTGAAAACTACTACATGACTTGGGAGAGACTGGAGTAAACTAACTCAGTCTCATAAGGACAAATATTACACAAGACCAGTATTGTAAAAATAGAAGGATAACTAGTAAAACTACAGGGTTTTGTCTGTAGCCACTAACTTTCTTATCAAAATCTCTCATTACTGGCAAAGCCCTGGGTTCTGAGGGTCGGGGCTGCACATCGCCCTCTGTCATGGACTGAGAGATGAGATTGCCAGCCTCCTGGAGAACGGCTGCTTGATTTGATGTTTCTAAAGTCTGTTCAGTCACGTGGGCCAGTGTCCTGGCTCTGCATTGCTGGCAGTCTTCAGATTCCTCATGCATTCCCCTACATTCCACCCAGGACAGAGGAACTGCCAGGAGGGAAGTTGGCCAGACAGTCTGATTGATTCTCTTGTCCTTCTTCATGCTCTGCAGCTGCTGCGCTCCGGCTCAGACTGGTTCAGACAAGGTCACTCACCCTCAGTTCATCCAGATAAATAGACCCTTTCAGGAAAGAGCACAAACTTCACGTGGGGCTTCAGAGCTTTGAAGCCTTTTTGTGATGACTCACTGGGAACACTGAGAATTGGGAGCAGCTAAGTGCTGGGGCTCTGAAGGTGGGTGGGCACTCAGCTGTCTCCCCAGCAGTGGAACTACAAGGCTGTGGGTGAAACTTCTTCATCAGGAGCGGGTTACCCTCAGAGGGTCACTGTGGCTTATCTCCCTGACAACTTGCGTCTCCAGTCAGTACCTGGAAGTCCCTTCTCCCTAGGCTGAGGTGACAATGCAATGAAATGTCCTACACCAGCAGTTAACAAATCCTGGCCTGTGGACTAAATAAGACCCACTGTCTGGTTTTGTTAATAAAGTTTTATTGAAGCACAACTGTATTATCCATATGTATTCATATCGTCTATGGATGCTTTTACACTGCCGACAGCAGGGTGGTTGTGTCAGAAACCATATCGCTTGCAAAATTAAAAATATTTACTATCCAACCCTTAAAAGATGAAGTCACGCAAGTGTTGAGGACTTTCGTTCATAGGGTCACTATGAGTCATCTACAACTTGATGGCACTTAACAACATAGAGACCAGTTGGCCTAGGGGACAGAAAGTGATGCTACCACACCAAAGTTGGGTGACTCTAATGTGTGACCCTCAGGCCTGCCTTTAATTGATTTTGGTGAAACATTCTACAAGGTCGTATAGCCCTGGTGTGTCCACTTGCTGTACAGAGAGGTAACTCATGGTTGCTGTGAAGCTGAACATTGTGACACTGATGTGTTAAATGAGAGAATGGTCACCCATGGTGGACAGGGTTAAGTGAAACTCCCAGATTAAAACAAGCTTGGAAGCAGGAGTGGCATCCATTTCCATAATAGCTTGCCTCAGGAAACCCTATGAACCTGGAGAAAGAACAAAAGTTATACAGGTGTCTAGGTCTTTTGTTCGCTATGAGTCGCCTGCGACTTGATGGCATTTAACAACACACAACAACAACAACTTTGCCATCTGAGTGCACTTAGGACCTGTTCCTGTAATGGGATTTGGATAGAGAGAAGCCAGTTTAGGGAGGAACCAGGTAGACCTTCCCTTCTTACTGGAAGTCTTTTCTCCCGGAACATATACATAAACACTATGGCAGAGGGGAGTCTGGGCCTCTGTGGTGGTTTTTTCTGTGCAACCCTAGTCCCGTAAAATTCCAAAATCTCTGTAGATGTTCATTGAAATGAAAAATAAACATCCTAAATTAAAAAAAAAAAGAAAGATGCACTACAATGAAAAAAAAAATTCTTCCAGATGAAACGTTCAGCAGCCAGAAGCATGTAGGGAACACATCACTGGACCTCGTCTTAAAGAGTCACGATCTTTAATAGTGCATTAAAAATGCTGAAAAGTCCTTTGGGGTGAGGAACCTCTTTGTGTTAGCAATGTTTCTCTAATGAAATTTGAGCAGACACTGTTGTTGTTTTTCTTTTTTCTTTTCCTTTCTTCTTTTTCTTTTTCTTTTCTTTTTTTAATATGTGCATCCCACGTATAACCCACAAAATACAGAAAGCTTTGGGACGCAATAGGCTACATTTTTATGCATTTTAGGGTGAGGAGTTGAACTGCCAACCCAAAGGCACATGGTTCAAATTCTCCAGCTGCTCTGCGTAAGAAAGATGAGCAGTTTCTTCCTGGGGAATTTACTGCCTCTGAAAACCTGCTGGAGAGTCAGCTTTGAATTGGTTCCAATTTGACGGTACATAACTAACAATAGTGTTAGGAGAGGGTAAGGAGTCCGCAGGGCGGCCTTTCCCTGCTCAGATATTTGTGGGAGTGGTGCAAAGGCTGAAGAGTTCTTCCCTTCTCCTAATGATCTGTGCCATTGAGATATGTCTTCTATAGGAAAGTGAGAGAAATCCAGACATCGGCATTATGGACAGCGGAGATGGATGGAGGGAGAGACCTACATCTGTGTTCAGTTAGGGCTTTCTTCTGTGCTGAAGTTGTTGGCACAGAAGCCTGCCTTGATGGTTTTACCGTGTAGCCCCAGACCCTGCAGTGGCTAGGTACGGAGCGGGAAGGTGGCCCTGCTAGAGAGTGCTCCAAACTTCAACTTGAGTGTGCAGGTACCCAATTGTAATTGCTGTCAGACTCAGATCAAGGTCAAAGGAGGGAGAATGAAGGATTCAAAGAATATCAACATGTCAACAAAGAAAGTGAACAGCCTCACCCACGTGGCTAAACCAGAATGGAATGCCCTTCTCTTCCCTTCTTAAAACACCCTTAGTACAAAAACCTGCCCAAACCACCTTAGGGTGCAGGTTTTCCTTTGGTCTGCCTCTCTCCAGACAAGGAATCGTGCCCTGGAGCTTGCTTTCTTTCTCTGGTCCCTTCCTTGAGTCCTTGGCCTTATGTCCAGTGTGAAGACCTAACACTTGCCAATTACTGTATCTCACCTATGGCCAGGGAAAATAGGAGGTGAAGGAAAGGGTACATGTGCACTTCTCGCTTGTAGTTTTGACAGGGTTTGGGAGCCAAGGCTTAGAAACGTAGGGAAAGAGAGGAATGTTCTGCCCTACAGTGAAATCTCAAGGATTCAGAATCTCTCAACAATCTTACTGTCTGAATGGAGAGAAGAGTCATAAACCATCCCTTGGCCACCAAACCTGATGTGTGAGCAGTGTCCTGATAATCTTGAAGGCTTGATTCTTCAAAGAAAAAGTCGGACTCAGCGAGGAGGCACACAAGGGATCATGGCAAGAAAGTGAGACAGTGCAACATCTCATCATGGACTAGAGACAAAGAGGTTTGGGTTTTGTTTATAGTTGAGGTTTTTTTTCAAGCAGTGTCTCTCCAGAGCTTAGATAGAAAATGCAGGTTATATATAAAACACAAGATTCTGGTTAGGAGGAAAACGTAGAATAAAACTTGACATTTTAAAATATGAGTAAGCCCACTGGTCAGGCTGAGGCTGGTGGAGCCTGTTGCAATATTTATGATATTATATATTAGATGATATTATATTGTTGTTGTTGTTATGTGCCATCGACTCATAGTGACCCTGTGTACAACAGCCCTCAACTCTGCTCTGTCCTGTGCCAATCGCACTGCCTCCAACACACCCATCCCTATTACCCTAGTCACTGAATCAATTCACCTCATAGAGGGCCTTCCTCTCCTGCGCTGTCCCCCCACCCTACCAATCATGATGTCCCTCTTCAAGGACCTGTCCCTCCTTATAACATGTCCAAAGTATGTCAGAAGAAGCCCCAGAATCCTTGCCTCCAAGGAGCAGCTTGGTTTAACCCTCTCCAGGTTGAACCTGTTCATTTTCTTAGCTATCCATGGTACATTCAGTACTCTTCTCCAGCACCACACCTCAAAGGCATCAATTCTCCTTCTATCCTCCCTAGTCATTGTCCAGCTCTCTGACGCATAACAAGTGATTGCAAAGACCATAGCCTGTATCAGACGCATCTTAGTTCTCCAGAGTTACACCATTGCTCTTGAGTACTTTAGAGAGGTCCCTAACAGCAGACTTTCCCATTGCAATACGTCTTTTAATTTCCTGGCTACTGGTGCTAAGAATGTTGACCATGGAGCCAAGCAGACTTAAGTTGGAATTAGTCAACTCTTTATACCCTGATGCAAATAAGCCCCAACACACAGTTAGGCTAAGGAATGTATACAGCGATAGAATACAAAGCCCGAGGAGAGAGCACCATCTGCTTGACCTTTCCCCGGTTCTGCAAGAATGGCTGGACACAAGAAGGGTCAGTCTGTCGAACAGGAGTTCACGTGTATTAGCTTAGATATGACCATTTTGGGGCATTTTAACAGAGTACCTTATAAGAGCAAACCTAGTAATAACCAAAGTTTAAAACAGTTAAAATTTGCCTGTTCACTCTTTGGAAAGGCCACCCTTGATACAAGGTCAGAAGGTCCTATTAGTATGTAAGTAGAAAGGAGTGATATTTGGCTAGGATGCAGAATTAAGACAAAGAACAACAGCTGGAAGGATGAAATTTGATAAAGAAGGTTTCCTCAAAGTCTTTTTTCTAGCCTGTTCCTCTGGTGACTCTGAGGTAGAAGTTGTGCTCCCAACGCAAAGGCATGTAATTTGAACCCACCAGCTGCTCTGTAGGAGAAAAGCAGGCAGTCTCTGACCACGTGACTTACAGCCTCTGAAAATCCACTGGAGGGACCACTATGCATCAGTTCCTACTCAGTGACACACAATATCAACAGTTGTCGCAGTCGCATATAGATAAGCCACAGTAATTTTCATTTCCATCAGTATTTTGGGACAGGATCAATCACCCTTTCCATCATTTAATGATTAAATCTTGCTACAGAGTGTACTAGAGGAAAATCTACCTGTGTTTCATCGACAATGCAAAGGCAAGGAACTGTGGCTGACTCTGAGAAGAATGGAAATATCAGAACACTTGATTGTGCTTAAGGTGAAACTTATACTCAGACCAGGAGGCAGTCGTCAGATCAGAGCAAGGGAACACTGCATGGTTCAAAATTGGGAAGGGTGTGCATCAAGGATGCCTCCTATCTCCATATGTTTTCAATCTATATGCAGAACAGATTTTCCGGGAGGATGAGCTCTATGAGGACAATTGTAGCATCAGGATTGGAGGTAGAAGCATCAACAACCTGCGTTATGCAGATGACACAACCCTGCTTGCTGAAACTGAGGAGGACCTGAAGCGCTTGCTGCAGAGGGTCAAGGACTGAAGCCTTCAATATGAATTGATGCTCAACATCATGAAAACAAAGATTTTTCACTACTGGGCCAGTTGGTAGCATCATGATGGTTGATGAAGAGACTGAGATATTGACAGCTTTAGTTTGCTTGGCTCTAAAATCAACACTATTGGTACCAACAGCTAGGAAATTAAAAGATGAATGGCATTGGGAAAGTGTACTGTCAGAGACCTCTCCAAGGTACTGAGGAGCAATGATTTCAGTCTAGAGACTAAGGTGCACCCAATACAGTCCATGGTCTTTTCAATTACTTGCTATACATTGGCGAACTGGACAATGACTAGGGTTGATGGAGAATGGATGTCTTTGAGCTGCGGTGCTGGAGAAGAGTATTGAATATACCATGGACTGCTAAGAGAACAAACAAGTTCAGCCTGGAGAGGGTGAAGCCAGGCTCCTCCTTGGAGACAAGAATTCTGAAGCTCTGTCTAATATACATGTTGCAAGGCAGGATCAGTCCTTGGAGAGGGACATCATGCTTGGGAGGGTGGAGGGACAGCACAGGAGGGGAAGACCCTCTATGAAATGGATTGATTCAATGACTGGGATAATTGGGATAGGCGTGTTGGAGACAAAAAGATTGACAAGGAACAGAGCAGGGTTTAGTGCTGTTGTACATAGGGTCGCTATGAGTTGCAAGCAACTCAACGACACATAAAAACAACAACAACAACAACAACAACAACAACAACTCTGCTCAAGGTAGAAGAGATTCTCATTGCCAGTTTTCTAAGTGAGTTTATTTCCACTATGTAGATATAAGTGTTTGTTTTCTACCTGTATTTTTAACTTATACCTGTAAACTGAGAGACAGTAACATCGGAGTGCTGTGGGGACTACAGGAGATATAAAGATGTTCTGTAAAGTGTAAAAGTTTGTAGTCACATAAGGGGAATGGGAAATAGAAAGGTCCACTTTAAATGATGCAGCAAAAGATCTCACTTACACTCCTAACAAACTTACTAGCTAGGCTGGGAGTGAAGCATGTGGCCGAGGAAATACTGTCCATTTTTGTGGTGTAAGTATTTTCACCATATCTCATTTTAACCTGCAAAGGTTAGGTGGTGCTATTAATGCAGAGTTGGAAAGAGCTGCGTGCAGTCAGTTTGCACAAATCATAAGAACTGGCTTGAGCTGCTTGAGCATATCATGGGGACCATCATCTCTTCTCCACAGGCAAGGGAAATGAGGCTCAGGGCGGTTAAATGACCTGCCTAACTTCAGCCAGATGCTACTGGAAGGCAGCGCCAACTTAGCTGTCTTCCTCCCCAGCCTGTATTCTTCCTGGTTCATCCAAACGTGGGACGACTGGTTGGAGGATTGCATGTAATGAGGGTGCTATTGACGTGGCACAGGGACTGGTCCACAGGGGGAGTTTGATCTATTATAGCGCTTGTTGAAATTATTGTCAATATAGGGCCCCATAGCGAGTTTCTAGGCCCACCTGAGGGAGAACCAGGCTAGAGGATGTTGAAGCCACTCCTTCCATCTCTGTCTCCTTCCTGCAGGCAACCCACATCTTCTCTTATTTCCCTGGTGAGAACATTTGAAAAATGCCTTCTCTATTAAATAATGGCCTCTGCAACTGCTGGAAGGCACATTGTTATTCCACACCATTTAGTGCAAAGTTTCAGAGACACACGCAAGACGGTGCACTTCCGAAAGACTGGAGTGTTCAGTAATCCTGTGAGGATCACTCTCTAGAGGGGAGGAGAACTCCTCTGTCATTGGTGGCCGTCTACTGTGGATAGAAGCTTCCAGTGAATCTGTATGAACTGAACCACCTTTGGTCTTTTAAAGAAAACAATTTTCCTTTCTGAAGTCCATGCTTGTACACACACACACACACACACACACACACACACACACACACACTTAAACACTACAAAAGTACTTCCTTTCCAGATGTAACCATGCCAGCTTTTAAGTACAAAAGCCCACCCATCAAGTTCTGACTGACTTAAACAAGAGACTTCCAGCCCACCGTTGATTGTTAACTACATCTAGGAAAAACATTTTTCAGATGATAAAATTTAGCCACTCATACTGGGTCATATGGGATTGTTATGTTCAGATTTCTGAAGAAATCCCAAACTACCTTCCAGAGTGGTTGTACCATTTTACAATCTCATCAGCAGCGTATGGGAGTTCAATTTCTCCACATCCTATCCAGTATTCATTACTTGCTGCCCTGTCAAACGTTGCCAAGTCTTCTGGGGTGAGATAGTATCTAATTGTGGTTTTTATTTACATCTCTATTACTGCTAATCCTTTCTCCCTAATACAATAAATACTTCAGCACAAAATGAAGTTGATCATTGACCAGGAAAGACATTTGGAACGATAATCCAGAGCCTCCTTCTCCATTTCACCTTCCCGCTTTGAACATACCCTGTTCCAATTGCTAACTGCAATGGTCACATAATGAAAAAATTATTTTCATTGACTCTTTCCAGATCGATGCAACTTTCTACCCAGATATTTTCTAGGACAATGTCTCTTTTTGTTCACCTAGCCCATTCCTACTGCTGATGCTCATGTTTCTTATATTTACTACCAGGCATATTAGGTAAACTAATTAGCATCACAGAGCAAATAGTAGTAGAGCAAATGGGTACTCCCAAGAGTCCTTGACTCTGGAATCTAACATCGCAGCCCCTCTCCCGAAGGCCTCCCTGGAATACCTGAGATTATGAACTCCATCTGAGGCCTGGACCTAACTCAATGCTCAACATTCAAACTGGAGAAAAATGTTCTTTTGTTTTTCTTTAATTTCTCAATGTTAAAACTACAAATGTCTTCTTATTGCTTCCAGGTAAGATCTCTGTCTTCCACGGTATGCTAGATGGGCAAGTTCTATCCCTTTTTGCTTGAAAGTAACATTGGTGAGAGGAAGACCCTGTGTATCTCCTGCCTCTGGAGCCTGTGCTGAGCCCATCTTGGAGAGTACTGACCACAGTCAGCTTTCTGCAGGGCTAAACTCTCTTGTTAACTATTGAGTGCCTAAATTTAACCATTTAGTGCTCAGGACTTTGGGGAGCTGAAAAAGTGGGTGCTGTTTCTCAATTGTAAAGGAAATTCCATTGTTCCCTATCTGACTACCCTGGTTTAGATCTTTGTCCTCCATCCAGGTCCAGTTATGTAAGAGTTGTAAATAAAAATACAGGGCCTCTTAATTGCCGCAGTTATTCAGATTTGAAGAAAATAGTAGTAGAGCTTTAAACGAAGTTCTAGGTTTGCCCAAATGCAAGATCTTCTAATTGTGCAGCTTACACACACACACACATGCACACACACTATGAAGCCCTGCTCTCATCATTCTAACCAAATTCCAGGCACCTCTTCTCTTCTCTCACTTCAAGCCTTAGTAATTTTTCTTGGTCATAACTCTATATAGGTCAGTACATGGATTAATTCTTTATCCTTGACTTTCACATACATTAGAGCCTAGATGAGTGCAGTAGGGGCTCCGCAGCTCTACTTTGGAACACTGCTCCATTGACATTTAGACCTGGGAATCTTAGGCTGTAGGGATCATCCTATTCAGTACAAGATGCTTAGCAGCACTTCTGGTTTCTACACACTAGATGCCAGTGGTACCGTCTCAGTGTGAGTTGTCATAATGCCTCCAGACATTGCAGACGTCTGCAAGTTTGACAAAACTGTCCTCAGTTGAGAACCATGGCTCTAGATCCAGCTTCTACGGAGGTGCCAAGCTGGAGTCAGACGCAGCGATAGCTGTTTGGCAGGAACCACACACGACTTGGCTGTTGGCCTCAGGCTGTTCAGACAGAATGCGAATGTGACTCTGTGGGCATTTGGAAGCAGAGCGTGATTGTCTTCTCCCACATCCCCAGCTCCCTCTTTCCCTCTTCCCTGCTATCTAAACACGCACGGATACAATATCAGCTCTGACTCACTAAAACTTTCCTTAAGTGATGTTTTAAATTTCCACATAGGCCAATTCTCAGGCATTGTTTCTGTTGTTGTTAAGTGCTATTGAGTTGAAAAACAGATCTAAACTCTGCCCTATCCTGTGCCACAATCTCTGACACACTTGAGCCCCTGGGTGCAGTCACTGTGTCAATCCACCTGGTTGAGGTTCTTCCTCTCCTTCATCATCACCTCTACCTTCGCGATCATGATGTTCTCCTCTTCTGGCAAATGATGTGAGACAAAGCTTCACCATCTCTCCCTCCAAGCAGCACTCTGGATGCACCTTCCTCAAGACAGGTCTAAATGTGTTTCGACAGTCCACGGGATATTCAGTAATCCCATCCAACATCACAGTTCATAAGCATCAATGTTTCTTCTGGCATCCTTCTTCAGCTGGATGTCCTTATTATCCAGCTCTCTGATGCATAGCAAATGATTGAGAAGACCCTGGTCTGAATCAGGGCCATTTTAGTCTTAAATAGCACCCAGACTTGGAAAGGCCCCCGAGAGAAGCCGAATATCAAATTTAATAATAGTAGACCAAACACTATGTCAGGATATGAGGAAGGCTTAACCCAAGCTCAGGTCACCCTGTGGCACTAAGGCATTCCCTAAGAGTCAACATTGTTCTTGGTTTGTATTAACTAAATCCCTCCCTCCTGAGATAAGCATAAAGAGGAACTTGGCCTTATCTGCAAAAGACTTCCCCAGGATCCCTTGTTTTTATTTTGTACTTCCTTAGGATTTTACTTTGTTTACCTTCCTGATGATTCTCAATAAATACCCAGAGAGGCAAGGCTTTAGGCTTTCAGTCAGGAGATCTGCTGGCCCCCTGTTTTTCATGCTCTCTTGTTCTATGTCATTCCTGGTCATCTGTCTCATTATTAATTACCCTCGGTCTACAACAATCCCCTGCATCATAGATGAGAAAACAAGTCCTAGGGAGATTTAGTGCTTTGTCCAGCATGGTGGACCTCTGTTGCCTTGTTGGTCTGATACCTATCATTTGCATAAGACAACATTGCTTCAAATCTCCTTGAGAAATCATTGCTCTAAACTGCCATTCTGTGTAGTGGGCTTGAGCAGACCTTGTCTTTCTGCATTGGTACTTTTTCCATATGACCCCAAACTGGGTCAATCGAGGTTAATCCTGGAGTTTGTGCTGAAGTTTGTTCTTAGGAGAGAGGGCGTTTCTTTGTTCTAAGGTTCCTGTGTTTATAGGAAGGACACCTGGATTCTGGGCCTGCTCATGCAGGGTTATTGTTCTTTTTGTTTGCCAAGTCAGAACCCACTCATAGCTGACCTTCTAGTGTGTTTTGAGAGCTGACTGTATTGAAAAGAATTGGCAGACACAGAAGAATTTAATGAAATAACATATGAGCAAGAGCCTATGGTGATGAAGGAAGAAGTTCAAGCTGCTTTGAAGGAAATAGCAAAAAGTAAGGCCCTAGGAATAGATGGTATACCAATTGACATATTTCAGCTAATAGATGTTACCCTGGACATGATCACCAAGTTGTGCCAAGAAATCTGGAGAACAACCACCTGGCCAACTTACTGGAAGAGATCTATATTTGTTCCCATCCCAAAGAAGGGTGACCCAACAGAGTGTGGAAACTACAGAACAGTCTCATTGATTTCACATGCAAGCAAGAGTCTACTGAAGATTATCCAAAAACAACTGGAACAACACATCAGCAGAGAACTGCCAGAAGTCCAGGCTGGGTTTAGAAGGGGTCGTGGTACTAGGGATATTGTAGCTAATGTTAGATGGATCTTAGCTGAAAGTAGGGAATACCAGAAGAATGACTATCTGTGTTTCATTGATTATGCAAAGGCGTTTGACCGTGTGGATCATAACAAACTGTGGCTGACTCTGAGAAGAATGGGAATACCAGAACACTTGATTGTGCCAATGAGAAACCTATACTTGGACCAAGAGGCAGTCATCAGAACAGAGCAGGGTAACACCACATGCTTCAAAATCGGGAAGGGTGTACACCAGGGATGTGTCCTGTCTCCATACCTTTTCAACCTGTATGCAGAGCAGATTATCCGGGAGGCTGGGCTCTATGAGGATAAATGTGGGGTCAAGATTGGTGGAAGATCTATCAACAATCTGTGATATGCAGATGATACAACCCTGCTTGCTGAAACTGAAGAGGACCTGAAGCGCTTGCTGCAGAAGGTCAAGGATGCATCCTCCAATATGGATTGAGGCTCATGTCAAGAAGACAAAGATTCTCACCACTGGACCAATTGGCAGCATCAGGATGCATGGTGAAGAGATTGAGATTGTTTATAGCTTCAATTTGCTTGGCTCCACGGTCAACACTCTTGGCACCAGCAGCCAGGAAATTAGAAGACGTATTGCCATGGGAAAGTCTGCTGTTAGGGACCTCTCCAAAGTACTCAAGAGCAATGGTGTCTCTTTGAGACCAAGGTGCGTCTGATACAGGCCATGGTCTTTGCTATCACTTGTTATGCATCAGAGACTTGGACAATGACCAAGGAGGATAGAAGGAGAATTGATACCTTTGAGCTGTGGTGGTGGAGAAGAATATTGAGGGTACCATGGACTGCTAGGAAAACAAACAGATTCATCCTGGAAAGGGTTAAACTGGGTGGCTCCTTGGAGGCAAGGATTCTGAGGCTCCGTCTAACATACTTTCGACATGTTGTAAGGAGAGACTGGTCCTTGGAGAGGGACATCATGCTTGGTAGGGTGGAGGGACAGTGCAGGAGGGGAAGGCCCCCTATGATGTGGATTGATTTGGTGACTGGGGTAATCGGGATGAGTGTGTCAGAGACGGTGCGATTGGCACAGGACAGAGCAGAGTTTAGGGCTGTTGTACGTAGGGTCGCTATGAGTCACAAGCGACTCGATGGTACATAACAACAACAACAAATTGCCCAGGAAGAGAGTGAACATCCTTCCCCTGCAGAGCAGCTGGTGAGTTTGAACTGCGCGCCTTTGAGCTTCCGGTGCAGCTTCTTATCACCAGCACTCCCTGCTCATGCAGGGAGTCAGGGTGAAAGCAAAGATAATCTAAAGAAATCCAGGATGAGAAATAGAGCCTGGGTTCTCAGGTCTCATTTGAGCTTCTGAATCTAGTCAGTCTTGCCAGCAGATGTATGCCCAGCCATTTCATTTTGGTGAGTCCATGAAGTCTTTTTCTCACCAATATCGTTCAGCCAGTTTGAGTTGGGCTTTTGGCACCTGTACCCAAACAAGTTGTGACACATTTGGGGTTGTGAATGTATTAATTTCTCATGGCCAGATCTCCACTGACTCCAGGCTCAGGGTTTACTTGCAGCAAGATGCTGTTTTAAAAGGCTTGTCATAGAGTTTTGACAGAGCTGATCTTGTGCTTCAAGAGACCCCAGGAATGGACTCCCACCTTGGCAAGGGTCACAATGTAATAGAGCGCTGGTTCCTGGTGGTCCAGACATGCCACGCCATTGGGAGGCTTCTTTATCGCTCATTAATGGCTTTGTAAGGAATAACTACCTAGAGATGCAGTGAGAAGCAGACCTCATAAATCTTTTAAACTGACATGAAAGAAAGGCTTTGATTTTTTTTCCAAATCCAGATGAAAAAGGGTAGCTTTTCTGTCTCAAAAATATTTATCTTTTAAGCATCTTCAGGCCTAGAGTTCATCAAGTGAATTTTTCTTTTAGCCATTAAAGTGAGCTGTTAAAAGCAGCCAGAATAGGAAATTGGTTTCTTTTTTATCTTGTTATTCCATGACTGCAGATCTTATAATGGGGTCCCTTCTTTGCCAGGTGCCCAGAACTCTACATAAACTTGTCTGGTCTCAGAGCAGGCTACATTCATTACTAGCAGAAAGGAAATTTTAATTCAGGGAGTTAAGTATGTGATTGAGGGGCTTTTGAGGGCTGTGAGCACAGTGAAAAAGTGCCTGATTTATTTCTGGGATATAGGAACATGTCATTTCTGATACGAGCTTGGAGAATGAATGCAGGTGAAGTCACTGAAGAGAATGTTCCAGACAAAATAAATATTAAAAAAACACAACAGGATGTGTGGAATTTGTAATACCATGAATTTCTTTTTCTCCTTTTCTTTTTTTTGTTGTTTACTGTCGAATTGGATCTGACTGGCACAGGAGGAGATTACCCCTCCTTTTCTAGCAGAGCATCTGGTGGATTGGAAGTGTATGCCTTTGGGATTGCAGTGCAGCTTCTTGCCACTAGGCCACCAGAGCTCCCTTTACCATGAACTTTTTGATATGGCTGGAGCACCTCCTGTGGCCAGCTCACATGTGGCTTCTTCAAAGAAGACTTCCCCAACTGCCTTGTGGAGGGTGGGGTCTCACCCCCCATCTCCCTATTAATACTGTATCTTATCACTGGAATACTCGTCTTTTTAAAGAGAGTTAATGTTTTAATTATGCCACTTGCTGTTTGTCTTGTTTGTTGACATGTCTCCGGCACAGTGTCTAAGGTACTCAATAAACATCACTGTGTACATGAACAGGTGTGTGCGCAGATGTGAGCATATGTACATTGGTTGGGGTGCTGGAGATGAAGCGAAAGCAATGTCAAAAAGTCTTGTTCTGAAGAGTCTTGAGACAGCAGTGGGTGAAACTCCGTGTGGTACCAGCATGCATGGGTACAACAGAGCTGAGGATGATTTAAGTAACTTTGTCAAGGAGTCTAACCTTTGATTTTATGCTGTCTTTCCTTCCAGACCTGTGGATGACACAGTCCAGCCCTTACTGGGAAAGGAAGGAGAACCTGGTTCAGAAGGTGTCTGCACCAGAGGTCATGGGGGTAGAGCTGGGTTGGGTGCAGGGATAGGAGTGGAATGGAAGGATGAGATAAGCTCAGCAAGAAAATTGGAGTCATGTGTTGAGGGAACAGGATAATGAGACAAGGCTTATATGTAGGAAACCATGAAAAGAGGTAAATGGGGGGAAAAGAAAATCTTTCCCTGAACCTTATCTCCCAGAGATATTTTGCATAGTACACAAGAAAATGTGTGGTTAGGTACATTGTGCGTCTACATATAAATGCACAATCATCTCCCCTGCTTCACATGAATGTAGCGTAGTATATATTCTATTCACTTTCTTTCCCACTTAATAATACATATAATATTCTGGAGAGCTTTCTATAGCAGTACATAAAAGTTTCTGCATTTCCCCCTCCTCTCAGGCGTATACAAGTCCATTTTCTTTTTGTAATAATTTATTTAGCCCAGTCTACTGTTGATGGTGGGAGAAGGATGGGCAATCTTCTCTCATGTGATTAACTGCCTCTGAAAACCCTTTAGAGGGTCAGCAATGGGTTGGTTCCAACTCAAGAGTACACATCAACAAATAATAATAACCGTTGGTGAGTAATTTTTTTAAATTTTTTTTCTTATTTTCTTATTTTCTTATTTTTTTGTGTGTACTGTCAAATCAGATATGACTGGTACAGGAGGAGATTGTTCCTCCTTCTCCAGCAGAGCATCTGGTGGATTTGAACTATGCACCTCTTGGATTGCAGTACAGCTTCTTGCCAGTAGGCCACCAGAGCTCGCCTGTTGATGAGTATTTTAAGGTCTCTATTGTTCATACTTTGGACATGTAGCTAGGCGAGGCTATTCCTTAAAATGGGACATCATGCTTGGAAAGATGGTCAGTGAAGGAGAAGAAGACCCCCCCAATAAGGTGGCTTGACATTGTGACTTCAGCAATGGTCTTTAATGTCTCAGAGAGGATAAGGATGGCACAGAAAATGGCATATTTTAAGTCGGCTGTTCATAAGGTCACTATGAAGTCATACTTGACTCAATGACCCCCTAAAACAACAACAATCTTCCACTGGGTCTTTGCTGCTGGTGCTTGGCACAAGGCCTGACAGTTGCAAGATCTGAAGGCTCAAAGGCAAAGGGGATAAAAGATTGAAATTGTCAAAGACTTCATCTTACTTGGATCCACAACATTATTCGTACCAGCGGTAAAGAAATCAGGGGATGTATCACACTGGGAAAGTCTGCAGACAGGATCTCTCTAAAGTACTGAGGAGCAATGATGTTAGTTTGAGGACTAAAGTACACCTGATTCAGACCACAATCTTTACAATCACTTGCTATTTTGCTTAGAAATGGCACGAAGCTGCACTGCAATCCCAGAGGAGTACGGTTTGAATCCACCAGATGCTCTGCCGGAGAAGGAGGGACAATCTCCTCCTGTACCAGTCAGATCTGATTTGATGGTACACACACACACACACAAATAATAAAATTTTTTTAAAAAAGAAATGGACAATTAATAAGGATAACAGAAGAAACGTTGATGTCTTTGAACTGTGGTCTTGAAGAAACTCCTGAATATCCCATGGACTGCCAGAAGAAAATACACACACACACACACACACACACACACACACACACATACACATACACATACACATACATATATATATATACATACATACATACATATATATATGTCTTGGTGAAAGTGCAACCAGAATGCTTCTTGAAGGCAAAGATGACAAAACATCATCTCATATACTTTGGATATGTTTCTAGGAAAAGCTATTCCTTGGAGAGGGACATGATGGTTGGAAAGGTGAAGAGTCAGCAAAAGAGAGGACTCAATGAGATGGACTGGCCAAGTAACTGCAGCAATGGGCTCGAGTGTGCCAGAGATTAAGAGATTGGCAAGGTATAGGACAATGCAGAGAACTGTTGTTCATAGATTCGTTGAGTCGTACTTGACCTGGTGACACCTAGTAACAGCAAGAACAAAACCTCTGGTATCATAGACAATGATACCACAAAGAATTTTGCATACAATATTCTGCTTGTGTGCTTGTATGTGTGTAGAATAGATTCCTCAAAGAGAAATTGCTGTAATAGACATTTCTAGTTTATCTATCTATCTATCTATGAAGCAGGAGTGACATCCATTTCCCAAACAACATGCCTCCGGGAACTCTATGAATTTTGATTGTTGTCAATAGTTGTAGAGGGGCTTCAGTCCTTTTATTCATAAGGTCACTAGGAGTCATGCTCAACTTGAAGGCAATCAACAACAACAACAACAATAATATGTATATACAGTTTTATATAACCACATAAAGTGTACATATGTATGTACCTTTTATGTGTATATATTATGTATAAGGAGCAGTTGCAACACAGGGAAGGCTGAGTCTGACTTCTACTCTCTTCGTAAAGGGGAACTGCCCCCATCAATAATGTCCATAGCACCATACAAATAGATACATAGTCACACATGTCACCCTACATGTTCCTACATCTATCTTTACCAATCATTGCATTTTCTGCTTGTTGCAAGACTTACAGACTTTAATCACAGGTTTGGGGTTTATTAGGGAAATAGGTTGGAGAGTGAAGGAGGCAAAGAATATCCCACAATTCAAGTCCAGGTTTAGTCCAGCAGTCTCAGGCCAGATTAACAAGCTACAATTTTTCAATTAATGAAAGTCCAGGTTCAATTCAACAGCACAAAAGCAAGACTCCTCTAGTCTTCTCAGTCATCCTGACAACTTCATATCAGACAAGTTATAAGTGAGCTTTTTCTTTAATTATCCAGTAAGCAAAACCTTTAACTGTGATCTTTATCTCCTGAGTGCCTCTTGTTACACCTTGCCACAGTGTCTTTAAGCAGAGCCACAATCTCTTCACAATATCTGCACCACTGACATGGTCCTTCACAGTGTGGAAAGGGCTCTCTTTTACTGGCCCCCACAGGTGTTGATGATTTGCAAGACCATGTGCCCACAATTAAGTAGTTGTCTATCATGCCCCTAAAGGGTGCTAGAATATGTCACAATAGTGAGAATAGTTAATTTTCAAGAGTTGTGATGCCACACTGCCAAATTACAAGCACATGAGCTGCTCCATGGGAGAAAAAAAAATCCTCTGAAAACTCTCTGGAGGGTCAACTCAGAGTCTGTTCTCATAGTACATAGCAACAACAGCACATACACACACACACATCAACTCAGAAGAATCAATGCCTTTGCATAGTGGTGGTAGCAAAGCGTACTGAACATGCCATGGACTGTGAAAAGAGCAGAGGCATTTGTCCTGGAAGAAGCACAATTAAAAGCAAAGATGATGAACCTTTGGCTCACATTCTTTGGGGATATTGTCAGAAGGGGTCAGTTCTTTGAAAGAACATCATGCTGGCAAAGGAAGAGGGTCAGAGAAGGACAGAAAACTCCCCCTAAGAAGATGGATTGACATAGTGAATGTAACAATGGCCTCAACCACATCAGAAATAATGAAGATGGTACAGGACAGGCAAGATTCAGATCTGTTGTTCATTGGGTTGCTACGAATGATAAGCTGACTCAACGGCACCTAATAACACCACGTATATGGATAAACTAGAAATACCTATGAAAGCAACTTCTCTCTTTATACATATGTTAGGTCTTCTGATGGCATAGTCCATACATAGCAAGTTGCACAACTAACTTACGGGCATTATGTCTCTGGCCATTTAAATTCATCAGCTGCTATGAGTTAAAAGTTCTATAATTTCCACACTCTGTTGGGTCACCCTTCTTTGGGATGGGAACAAATATCGATCTCTTCCAGTCAGTTGGCCAAGTGGCTGTTCTCCAGATTTCTTGGCACAACTTGATGAGCACGTCCAGGGCAGCATCTGTTAGCTGATATATGTCAAGTGGTATACCATCTATTCCTGGGGCTTTATTTTTTGCTATTTCCTTCAAAGCAGCCTGAACTTTTTCCTTCATCACCATAGGCTCTTGCTCATATGTTGTTTCATGAAATTCTTGTGTGTCTGCCAATTCCTTTTGATACAGTGACTCAGTCAGTATATTCTTCCATTTTCTTTTAATACTTCCTGGATAATTTCATATTCTGCCTAAAGCATTCTTGATTATAGCA
This sequence comes from Elephantulus edwardii, assembly GCF_000299155.1. Classification (NCBI taxonomy): domain Eukaryota; kingdom Metazoa; phylum Chordata; class Mammalia; order Macroscelidea; family Macroscelididae; genus Elephantulus; species Elephantulus edwardii. The sequence continues at coordinate 2,138,698 of NW_006400031.1, read as the reverse complement.
ACTCGAGGTTTGAATTTGTTCTTCAGTTCCTTGAGCTTAAGAAATGCTGAGCGAGTTCGACCTTTTTGATTTTCTGACTCCAACTCCTTGCACATTTCGTTGTAATGTTTTACTTTGTCATCCTGTGCTGCCTTCTGAAATCTTCTATTCAACTCTGGGCTATCTCCTCTGATTGTAGTTTACAGCCTTGGAAAATTAATGGAGGGTAACCGTGAGTAAAAGTTGATTAGACTGTAGAGCAGTGGTCATAACTTGGGGTTTTCTCCACAATTTTTTTGTTGATTGGCATATAATAATTTGTTTATATTGTTTCATTCATATACATTGTTTTCCTGTTTGTTATTTTTTTTGCTCCTTCCCTGCATCCACCAAATTCTGTGACTTTGTGATTTCACCTCTCCCCTTTCTTCTTTGAATATCCACACTTACCCTCATCTTACTGATTTATCTTCTGTATTTTTTAAATTTATTTTTATCTTCTGTTTTTATAATAATGGTCTTAGACGTTATTGGTTCTTATGCTCCTGAGTTAGTTCACTCAGCTTAATGCTCGCTAGACTGTCCCATGTTATGTAGTATTTTTCAAAATAATTTCTCAATCCAGGTATTGTTTTTCAATACATATACACATTTATATAGGCATCTCTCTCTCTCACACACACACACACACACGCACACACATCATAAATAAAACTCACTTGTACATTGCCCTAAGTTGGTTCAGATTCATAGCTATTCCTCTAGCCAATTTCCAAGGCTATCAGTTATGAGGGAAAAGATTGTCTCTTCTTTATGTGCAAAATGACTGGTGAATGCATACACATACATACTTGTGTACACACAAAAACCTATATATATACATATATATCCACACAAACTCATACATATAGACATACATATACACACTTGTGTGTGTATATATATGTATATATGTATGTATGTACATAAATAAGTACATATGTATATAAATGTATTTCTAGCCCCAGAATACTTAATTATGTTCATGGGAAACAGATACATAGACTTAGAAAAAAATTTTCTGAACACAACAAGGGAACAGTGCATGGTTTAAAATCAGGAAAATTGCATGTCACGATTGCTTCCTTTCTCCATATCTATTCAATTTGGATGCTGAGCAAATCATTTGAGAAGCTGGATTCCAGGAAAAAAATATGGCATCTGGATGGGAAGGTGACTCATTAACAACATGCATTATGTAGATGACAGAATCTTATTTGCATAAAGTGAAGAGGACTTGAAACACTTATTGCAGAAGATTAAAGACTATGGCTTTAAATACGAATTACCTCTCAACATTAAGAAAACAAAACTCCTCACCACTAGACCAATAGTCAATATCATAATAGATGGAGGAAAGGTTGAAGTTGTTCCATGATTTCATTTGACTTGGATCCAAAATCAATACTCAAGGTAAAAGCAGTTAAGAAATCAAAACACATGCTGAGTATGGGAAATCTGCTGTCAAAGACCTCTCCAAAGTTCTCATGAACAAGGATGTCAGTTTAAAGCGAAGGTGCAGCTAACCCAAGCTATGATCTTTGCAGTTGTTTCCTGTGCATCTAGAATATGGACGATGAATAAGGAAAATAGAAGAAGAATTGATGCTGTTGAATTGTGGTGTTGGCTAAGATACAGAACTGCCAAAAAATGTCATAATTTGGAATCAAAAGAACATACAGATTTGTCTTGAAGGAAGAAAAACTAGAATGCTTCTTAAACAAAAGGATGGTAAAACTTCATCTTACTTACTTTGAGCACATTTTCATGAGGAAATAGTCCTTGGAGAGAGACATCGTAACATACTGAGCAAGGAAGGGAGAGGGTTAGCAAAACAGAGGAAGACCCTCATGAGATGGATTGACACAGACTTCTAGAACGGAATTGAGCATGGGAAGATCACGAGGATGGTTACCAGACAGGGCCAAGGTTCAGGTCTGTTGTTCATAAAGTTGTTGTTGACTCTACAAAACCTAACAACAACAATCCATCACTCAAAACTCACTGCTACGGAGTAATTTCTGACAGATAACCAACCTTCACCAGGTTTCCAAGATCAAATCGTTATGAGAAAAGATTGCCCATCTTTCACCTCAGAACTGGTGAATCAGAACCACCAACCTTTTATATTTTTGTTGTCAGCTAGTCATGTTGTTATACACTAGAACACCAGAAGTCTGTGAAGAGAGAGAGAGAGAGAGAGGAAGAGGAGAGGGAGAGAGGGAGAGAGGGAGAGAGAGGGAGGGAGGGAGGGAGGGAGGGGGGGGGCGAGGGGGAGGGGGGGAGGGAGAGAGTTTAAGGCTTATTTAAGTCAATCAGGACCTGGTGGGGCAGGCCCTTGTAATTAAAAGTTGATTGGGCCCTGGCTAAGTCTCCAGTGTAGAGGCTTATGCATGAAGCAGTTCTGGATTCTGGAGGGTAAGTTCTCTTGATTTTGTTGAAAGTGGGGTATAAACTCTTTGATCATTTTGTTTTGTTCACAATCATGTGTAATCTGGTGGTTTTAGTTATCGATCAGCTGTGGGCTGGAAGCTCTTGTTTAAGTCAACCAGGACCTAGTGGGGGGCCCTTGTATATAAAAGTTGGTTGGGCCTGGTCTTAATTGTGTTTGTGAAGAACATTTTTCTAAGTGTTATAGCTCTGCTCTGTCAGTTTGCTACGCTGAGATAGCTTGGGTTGCCATGATACTGAATGCTGTACCGCTGGTGTTTCAAATGCCATAAAGGTTACCTATGGTTGACAGGGTTTGGTGGAACTCTCAGATTAAGACAGTCTTGCAAGCAGGATTGGCATCCACTTCTTAAACAGGCCTTTGGAAACTATGGACATTAGAGAAACGACAATAGTTATAGAAGAGGTTTCAGATCTTTTTGTTCATATTGAGGAGAGACCGGTCCTTGGAGAAGGACATCATGCTTGGGAGTGTGGAGGGACAGCACAGGAGGGGAAGGCCCTCTATGAGGTGGATTGATTCAGTGACTGGGGTAATCAGGATGGGTGTGTCAGAGACAGTGCGATTGGCCCAGGATAGAGCAGAGTTTAGAGCTGTTGTACATAGGGTCGCTATGAGTCACAAGCTACTCGACGGCACATAACAGCAGCAACATGCTCACTACACACACATACACACACACTGAACTGCCTTTCACTGCGATTGTATCACTTCCTGTTCCTGCCTGTAGTACCTGGAAGTATCTAGGCTTCATACACTCATCAGAACAATGTGTGATCGAACTTGGCACTCCTTGTCAGTCATTTAGTGAAAATTGATACTATCTGCTGATTTTTCAATGCCGCTTTTATTTTTTTTTAGAATAAGTTTCAGGTTGAACACCATTGTAAGTGTTCAAAGCAATTATCTTTAAATCATTCCTTGATTTTTCTCTTTTATTATTTTACTATTTAAAAAAATCTTTTTGTCTTATTTTTTATTCACTCCTTTTGAGACCCATTATAAACTAGGAACTAGTCTCTTATCTGGGACATAGATTGTAAACATTTTTAGCAGTTTGCACTGCCTTTGTTCTTAATAAGGAATGTATCTTGTTCATGTTCGTTACCCCTCTGTGGAACTGGATTCTCAACCACATTCAGCTGAGGAAGAGAAAGCTGTAGCAGTGTAGAGAATTGGGTCGAATCAGAGAAACACGTAGGTACACTCTTGTTAGGGGTGAATTTTAACCTCTTCTGGGAACTTTCTGGGACATAAATATTCCTGATACAGGTTACACCATGAACACGTGCTTGGAAGGAGTGGGATGGATGAATTTTGTTTATTTAGCTTCTTACAGAAAGCTCCTTATATTTGGAGCCAGATGAAATCAATATTTCGGGCTTATAAATTCAGGCCCTGGGCCAGAAATAGTAGGTCACAACCTTAAGAGAAATCTGATAAGGGAGAGGGTGACAGCTGGACGGGGCTGGGGTGGCAGGTGATTCATTTGTCACTGCTGCCAGCCCCCACTGGTCATTGTTAACTCAGCAGCAGGCTCTCGCTGGGCCTCCTGAGGTCACAGAGTCTCTGCCTTCTAGGAATTCTCAGGCCACAGGAGTAAAGCAACACTCCAGCCCTGACTGGCGAGGACTCTGACTGGCCGAACCACCAGGAAATCAGACCAATCTATCTGGAGAGGTCTGAGGCTTCCTGGAAGGGGTAGACTATGAGCTGAATCCCAGAAATAGCAGGTAACCAGTCAAAGAGCAGTGTAAAGAGAGAAACTTACTAGATAAAAGGGGAAGGAAAAGTCCCAGAGGGGAGAGAAAAAAGTATAACTAGCAAGAAGACACTGAAATTGTCAATGGTTTCCTTCTTCATGAATCCATAATCAACTTCAGTGGAGGTGGCGATTGGAGGTAGAATGTCACAGTTGTCCTCAGGCTTGATCACTCTTTGAAGAAACCTGATAATGTTTAAGGTGACCAGAGCAGAGACCAGAGCAGAGACCAGATCCTGATATAAGGCTCGGGGCCTGATGACAAAAGCCCACACTCAAGTTAGTTAACAGGATTGTTGTTGTTGTTGTTATGTGTCGTCGAGTCGCTTGCAACTCATAGCGACCCTATGTACAACAGCCCTAAACTCTGCTCTGTCCTGTGCCAATCGCACTGTCTCTGACACTCCCATCCCGATTACCCCAGTCACTGAATCAATCCACCTCATAAAGGGCCTTCCCCTCCTGCGCTGTCCCTCCACCCTCCCAAGCATGATGTCCCTCTCTAAGGACCGGTCTCTCCTCACAACATGTCCAAAGTATGTTAGACGGAACCTCAGAATCCTTGCCTCCAAGGAGTCGCCCGGTTTAACCCTCTCCGAGATGAATGTTTGTTTTCCTAGCAGTCCATGGTATTCTCAATACTCTTCTCCAGTACCACAGCTCAAAGGCATCAATTCTCCTTCTATCCTCCTTGGTCATTGTCTAACTCTCTGATGCATAACAAGTGATTGTGAAGACCATGGCCTGTATCAGGCACACCTTAATCTCTAGAGAGACACCATTGCTCTTGAGTACTTTGGAGAGGTCCCTAACAGCAGACTTTCCCATGGCAATGCGCCTTTTAATTTCCTGGTTGCTGGTAGCAAGACTGTTGACTGTGGAGCCAAGCAAACTAAAACTGTGTACAATCTCAACCAAATTCCGAGCAAAATACCATCTTCCCTAGTCCTCCCTAAAACCCCTATAAAAAGGAACCGTCTTCACTGCCCTGGCGCCATTTTTACTTTCTCCACACACATCATCACTTGGCGTCCCTCTCAGACCACGCAATAAAGGCATGTTTGTTTCTTGGAACCAGCTTCTTTCTCTCACTTGCTCTCAATTCTTTTTGTATGTAACATCAGTCAAGACATGTCCATTGGGGGACATCTGCTTCAGAACTCATTACTCATGGCTGTTGGGTTAGAATGACTCATAGCTGACCCTCCAGCACGTTTCCAAGGTTGTAATTTGCACAGGAGAAGATTGTCCGTTTTTCTCTCACGGAGCCACTGGTGGATTTGAACCGCCACGGAGGCACAGCCATTGTGTTAGCAGCGCAGCTTCCTAGGAAATAGGGCAGCAGTTTAAAGCTTTAAAAAGAAAAGATGCCCCTTTGATGGCTGAGGTCGCCTTGACCTCAGCCATGGTCTTTTTAATTGCCTCATATGCATATGAAAGCGGGCTAGTGAAAAAGAAGAGCAAAGAAGAATCAAAGAATCCTGATATATTTGAACTGTGGTGCTGCCCAAGAATACAGAATATACTGCAGATGGCCAAAAGAATAAAAAAAAATTAAAAAAATCCATCTTTAAAGAACTAGAACCAGCTTGCTCCTTAAAAGTGTGCAAGGGGAAGGGAGGGAGGATTAGTCATGGAGTTAATGCAATTTGATGGGTGGTGGGGTGAGGGAAATTGGAAGAATCTTTTCTGGAAAACAATGTATCCAAATTTTGTAAATAAATTAGTATACTATTTTATGTTTTTTAAAGTGAGGATTCTTCTCATTTGCTTTGCTATGAGATGACTTGACAGCAACTAAAATCAACAAAGACAGCTGGTGGCCTAGTGGGTTTTACTGCCAACTCAGAGGCAGGCAGTTCGTATCCACCAGCCATGGGAGGGAGAACCATGGGCAGTCTTCTCCTTGTGTGATTTTAAGTTTCTGAAAATCCACTGGAGGGTTAGTCAGTTCTGACCCCGCTGCACATAACACAACAATAACACCATCATCATAGGTAGAGGATTCTAGAAGATTCTTACCACTAGACTAATCAACAGGCAACATTATGATGGATGGAGAAGAGGCTGAAGCCATCAACAACTTTATCTTACTTGGATCCACAATTAAAAGCCTTAGTACCAGCAGTCAGGAAATAAGGAGACGCTTTACAATGGGAACGTCTACAATTAGGGAGGGACCTCTCTAAATTATTGAGGAGTAATGATGTCATTTTGAGGACTAAGGTGCATCTGATTCAGGCCACTATCTTTCCGATCACTTGCTATGCATCTGAGAGCTGAGCAATGAATAAGGATGACAGAAGAAGAATTGCTACTTTTGCACTGTGGTGTAAAGGCCAAGAGAATTAACAGGTATGTCTCGGAGAGGGTAAAGTCTTACCTCTATGGACGCAATGATGATGAAGCTTCACCTTACATACTGTGGGCATGTTGCTAGGAGAGGCTGTTCCTTGGAGAGGGATGTGTTGCTCGGTAGGTTGGCCAAGGAGAGGAAGACTCTTGATGGGGTAGATTGATGCAGTGACTGCCGCAATGGGCTCTAGTGCTTCAAGAAGTGTGAAGATGGCACAGGATAGATCAGTAGTCAGATCTGTTGGTCATAGGGTCGTCATGAGGCATAGTTGACTCAATGGCACCTGACAACAAGAACACAGGTAGAGGGCAGAGTTCTGGGTGATGAGCAGAGTGGTGAGATGAACAGGTAGGGAGATTGAGTGGGGCAGATTATAACTGTGTAAGTAAATGGAACAGCCTGTGGTGAGGCCCAGGGAGGAACAGGTTGGCGAGTTAGTGCATCAATGGAGAAAGCTTGGTATCTGGAGTAGAGATGAAAGGTGTTATAACTCCTGTGGCCTTAATAGCCATATGAGAGATACTGAGGAGGATGCCCAATAGAGGGATAACCATGAGAGATCAGTGTTGGGTTGAAAGTAGGTTTATTGGCCTATGTGTTGGTTAAAAAACAGAGGGCATTGAAGTGCTTTTCCTGGGAAGATATGAGCTGTTCTCTCAGCTGTTTCTTTGAAGACTTCTGGGAACGAAGTAGCTGAGGTCAGCCTGAGGCTGAAATACAACCCGTCACGGTTCTCAGACGGAGCCCTGGTGGCACTGTGTGTAATGTACCAGCCAAAAGGACACTGGTTTGAATCCACCAGTCGCTACCTGGGGGAAAGGGGAGCAGTCTTCTCCAGTGACTCTGCAAAGTGTGAAACAGAATCAACTCCATGGCAGTTGTTGTCAGGTGCCACTGGGTCAAGTGTGACTCATAGTGACCCTATGGACAGTGGATCTGAACCCTGTGCTATCCTGTGCCATCCTCTTCAGCTCTGACACACATGCCCACTGCTTCAGTGGCTGTGTCAATCCATCTTGGTGAAAGTCTTCCAAGGAATAAGATTTACTCTTTGGCTTCCCGTTCTCAGATGGATTTTTCCCCCCTCACACTGTGGCCTGTAACTGAGGTGTTCTGGAGCTTCAGTCCACTTTCCGTTGCTTGAGAAAAGGCCTCATCCTATGCCTCAGAGGCGGAGGGAAAGGCAGTTCACACAAGCTTTCTGGAAGAGAAGACCTGAGCCATCTCTCTGTCTCCAGTCCTGCGACCTTTTCCGTTTCATCCACCAGCCATTCAGACATCTAGAAATAAGGCATAGGTTTTCTCTGCAGACTCACAGTCTAACTTTTGAGCTCAGTGTTTCTTAGCCGCTCATAGCTTCCCTGTGATGATAAAACACTAACATGGGACTTTGGGATCCATAACCCTCTGTGCTCTCCAGCAAGGAGCCTTTCATGTCATCTCAGGACCAGAGTGAAGCTAGGCAATGGCTTGTGAAGGACTTTCCGAGGAAGGGAGCAGAATGTGGGCTTTCCTGTTGACCAGTCGTCTGTCTCAGCTTTCCTAGAAGCAACTGTGCCTGGTGGTGTCCGTGGACCAGGTATTTCTGGATTGCAGCAAGACGGTCTGGACTCTTGGCCCTACACTTGATACCCTGGCCACACGATGGGCAGTCGTTCCTTTTTACTCAAAGGTCTCACTCACTCAGTGTGAGTTTTGGGAATCACATGCCCGGTGACAGCTGTGTTGTGACAAAAACTACCCAGAAAATGGAGTGTTTTCTGGTTCTCGATTTCAGAAGTAATGTTCTGGATGGTGCTTGGACAAGTACCCTTCTGCTTCACTTCTTAATTAGTGGAGAGAGAAAACAAACCATACCTTTGTGGAGCTTCTGAGCTGAATGGGATGACTGCTGGGGGGAAACTCAAAGGCTGTTGCTGTGGTAACGGTTTCTCTCGCACATTTGTGCCTGAGAGATCATGAAGGCTGGTGACCATACACATCCAATAACCTGAAGGCTACATCATGTCCTTACTAGAATCGGAATAGAATGAGACAAGATGCTGGCTGGCTCCTAGAGCAAGCAAGGGAGCCAGTGGGAAGGCAAAGCCTGGGGAGTCAGGTGAACCCCACTGTCTACGATCAATGAGGTTCTTAGTCTGGAGGAAGGTAAAGGCTTTGGGACCAGGAACGGAGCACTTGCAGTTTTGGGCACAGGCTTCTCTTGCTTTTTTTTTTTTTTTTGCTTGACGTATTTCTTCCTCTATATTTTCCTCCCTTGAGTAAGGCCTTTCTTTCTTTCTCTCTTTCTCTCCTTCTCTCTCTCTTCCTCTCTTCCTTTCTCTCTCTCTCTCTATTTCCCTTCCTTCCTTCCTTCCTGTTTTCCCTTCTTTCTTTCCTCCCTCCCTCCTCCCTCCCTC
>NW_006400031.1:2120110-2129611 GCF_000299155.1 Elephantulus edwardii | reverse complement strand
TCCCTCCCTCCCTCCCTCCCTTCCTTCCTTCCTTCCTTCCTTCCTTCCTTCCTTCCTTCCTTCCTTCCTGTATCAATACTAATTTTAATCTTGATTTAATTTTACTTTTTATACTATTACACTTAATGGAATGAAGAATAATGGAAACAACCCAAATGTTCAACCACAACTGAACAGACTGAGAAATTGTGGTATGTTCACGCAGTGGAATAGTATGCAGCACTTAGGAGCAATGATTTCGATAAATATTACATAACATGGGAGAGGCTGGAGAGCATTATGATGAGTGCTTAACTAACTCCGTCTTAATTAACTCAGGCTCACAAGGGCAAATACTGCATAAGATGGTTATTGTGAAAATAGAAGGATAACTAGTAAAATACATATGGGGACCCAAGGTGGGGAAGCGATGGGAGCAGAGGGGTGAGGATAGGTAGGGGAAAAGCCACAGGGCTGCACAGTTTTGTGGGTGGAGGGAGAGAGGAAAGGAAACAGGAAAGATCTGAGTGAAAAGACAGGATAATTGTGGGCAAGGTCCAATGGGGATTAATTTTATAAAACATAATGCATGAGAATAATCGTATGAAACACAATCTGAATGAAAGTTTCTTTTCTGATCTGATTTCTTCTGCAAACTCTGTTGGATTAGCTGATGTAGAAGATGACCAACCCTTCTGTTTAGGAGGACACACTTTCATTATACTTCTCTCTGAAAAGCCATGACAGTTGAATTCAAGGGCTTTCTGTGGTAAGCTGGACTGAGATGCATGGCCTTAGATGAACAACCCTGGGTTAATGGAAGACTAAGAAGCCCATGAATGTTAATCCTGGACCACAAGCTTGGGGGCAGGGTGGGTATGGAGCTGCTGGAGCAGGTTTATGTCAGTTTGACTCAGGCTTATCTCCAGTCCAGGTAAAAGGAATCTTACTCCATAGGGCAGGCTACACAAGGGCTTGGCATCAAAGCCCTAGAGTGACAAGCAATGTGAGTTTGCCTAAAGTGTCCTCTCTTCTTATCTACCTCCAAAACACTTGGATATCCTAGGCATCTGGGGAGGACACAGGGTATATTGTTATTAAGTTGTAGGCGACTCATAGCGACCCTAAGAACAAAAGTCCTCAACACTTGTGTGACTTTCATCCTTTCTCCAGGTTCACAGGGTTTCCAGAGCGTGGCCCGACATTTCTGTATTTTACCATTCCGGCATGCCCAAACGCTGGCAACCTCTGGGCCAGAGACACCCAGGTCATCTGGCAAGTCCACTCTGCTGACACCCACTTGTGGCAAAAAGAAAATCAAAAGGGCTTGAGTGTTCCATCCTGGCCTCTCTTCCAGAAGCCAGAGGCCCCTCCAGCTGACACTAAGACTCCCAAGACACATGCAGACACTGGCTATAGGATCTATTATTATTGTTGTTAAGTGCCGTCAAGTTGAGCACAACTCATAAGCGAACTTATGAACAGCAGATCTGAATCCTGTCCTATCCTGTACCATCTTCACACTTTCCCGACACACTGGAGTTTGTGACAGCCATCACCATGTCAATCTACCTGGTTGAGAGTCTTCTCCTTCACTGACTGTCCACCCTTCCTACCTTCATGTCCCTCTCTAAGGAACAGCCCCTCCTAACAACATGACTGAAGTATGTGAGGTGAAGCTTTCATCATCCTTGCCTCCAAAGAGCACTCCAGCTGAACCCTCTCTAAGTTATATCTGTTTGTTCTTTTGGCCATCCATGAGATTCTCCACGAACTTCTTCTCCATCATCACAGCTCAAAGGCATCAATTCTTCCATCATCCTTACTCATTGCCCAACTCTCAGATGCATAGAAAGAGATCGGAAAGACTGAATCAGATACATCTTAATCCTCAAACGACGTCATTACTCTTCAGTAATTTGGAGAAGTCTCTAACTGTATTTCCCAGAGCGATAAATCTCCTGATGTCCTGACTGCTGGCACCAAGGCTGTTAATTGTGGATACAAGCAAGAGGAAGATGTTGACCATTTCAATCTCTTTGAAATACCAGTGGTAAAGCTTCTAGCAACACACAGCTTGGCTTGAAAATAGTTGCTATCAGATGGCATCCCGACAAATTCTGGAAAGTTGGGCATTTAAAAAAAAGCCAACCCAAAACCACTGTAGGATGAGAGTAATGCAGTTGACCCCAGAGAGATATCATATAGTTCTTAGCCAACATAGAGTTGGCCTTGACTCTGAGTGACCCATTTACAATGGAACAAGTTGTGGTCTGGCCCTGAGTCATCTCATGAACAAGTTGCAGATTGGACGATTGATTTGCTAGGGTTTTCACGGGTTTGTTTTTGAAAAGTATACTGCCAGGTCTTTCTTACTAATCTCTCTTCTCCTGGGGGCTCCATTCATTAAAGCCTGTTTGATATCACAACAACGCTAAAGACTCCACCAGCAGACAGATGGTGATGCCTAGGAGGTCTTTTGGCCAGGAATGGAGCCAGGACTCTTGCATGGGGTTTATTAGTGAACCACTGCTGTCCCCCTAGAAATGATACAACACGGACTGAATAAAGTGGTGCATATCAGTTCATAGTCAGTCCCTGGGGCTAAATGCTCCAGGGTGATACTACTGTGATTATCAATTTGCTTCATTCACAGAGCCGCATGTCTGGTCAGTCCAACTTTCTTTTCTGAACCATCTGGCATTGGTAATTGACTATGGTGTCAGCTCTCTCCAAATCTGCATGTCACCGTCTTTGGCATCACTGTATCTCACATTAAGGGATGAATACGTCATTCAGAGTTATAATCCTCTTCTCTCCCTGGTCCTCAACCATGCACCTGTACCTCCCTTTGTCTCCCTAGTCTATTAAACTCTTCAGAGGGAACTAAATACCTCTTCAATAAATCCATCGCATCCCTTAAAAACTGCTTTTCTATCTGGTTTTATTCTTCTAGGTGCAGAATCTTCTTCCAATATGTTTATGCTGTTATAGTTTAAACTGCATAATGTAAAAAGGTTTTAGATAATAATCTGTGGACCAATGAGCACTGTCAATTGAATGTTAAGTCTTTAAGAATAGTTTTTAAAAATTAAAGCAATAAATACATATACTTATGGGTGAAGAGTTCTGATGCCAGCAAGTTCCGTTTTAAATCGTTCTGCAAAACTCTTTTCAGGAGAGACAGAACACACACATACACACAGAAAGAGAGGGTGCAGTTACACAGGAAAATCAGATGACACAACCTTGCTTACTGAAACTGAAGAGGCTCTGGGATGCTTCGTGCAGAAAGTAAAGGACTGCAGTCTTCAGCAGGGATTGAAGCTCGACATCAAGAAAACAAATATTCTCACCACTGGGCCACCTGGCAACACCACTATAGATGAGGAAGAGATTGAGATTGTTCATAATTTTAGCTTGTTCAGTTCCACAATCAACACTCTTGGCACCACGGTCAGAAAATCAAAAGATAAGTTGCATTAGGAAAATCTGCTGTCTAGGACCTCTCCAGAGTGTTTAAGAGCAATGTTATCAGTCTAGAGACTAAGGAGATCCAGGACTTTGCAATTATTTGCTCTTTATCAGAGAGCTGCACAATGACTAAGGATACCAGTAAAAGAATTGATGCCTTTCAATTGTGGTGCTGGAGAAGAATATTGAACATACCATGGACCACCACGAAAACAAACAAGTCTGTCCTGGAGAGGATGAAACCAAGTTTCTCCTTGGAGACAAAGATTTTAAAGTTCTGTCTCACATACTTTGTACATGTGGCCAGAAGGTCTAGCCCTTGGAGAAGGACTTCTTGCTTGGATAGGTGGAGGGACAGCACAGGAGAGGAAGACCCTGAATCAGATGCATTGACACTGTAACTGGGGTGATGAGGGTAGGTGCATTGGTGACAGTGAGACTGGCTCAGGATAGAGCAGGTTTTCAGGTACATAGGGTCACTATGGGTTACAGGAAGCCCAACATCACTTAACAACAACAAGGACAAAAATGTAGAGGAAAGGTTTTTGTGATGCTACTTGATTTTTATTCTTTAGAGAGTTCTGAGGGCATAGTGCACAGGGAGTTACTCAACCCAAATGCTGCACACCTCCTGTGGTTTGAATCCACCAGCTGCTCCACAGGAGAAAGACAAGCAGTCTCCTCCTTTTGCTGTTTACTCAGAAGTCTGATGGCAGGTCTCTCTGAGTAAGAACAGACTGGAGTCAGAACTGACTTGATAGCAGAAGTTGGAGTTCTGAAATAAGATGCTACTGTTGTTGTTGTTGTTGTTAAGTGCCATCGAGTACTAGGTGACTCACAGCGACCCTATGAACAAAAGTCCTCAACACTTGCATGACTTTCATCCTCTCTCCAGGTTCATGGGGTTTCCAGAGGCAAGCTATTACAGAAGTGGATGCCACTCCTGCTTCCAAGCCTGTTTTAATCGGGGAGCTCCACCAAACACTGTCCACTATGGGTAACCATTCTCTCATTTGACACATCAGTGTCACAGGGTTCAACTTCATAGCAACCACAAGTTACCTCTATATGGCAAGTGGACACACCTTCTAGGCTATATGACCTAGAAGAATGTTTGACCAAAATCAATGAAATACAGACCTGAGGGCTGCGGATTAGAGTCACCCACCTTTGGCTTGGTAGCATCGCTTTGGGTCCACTAGGCCAACTGGTCTCTTTCTATGTTTAAGTGCCATTGAGTTGTTGGCAGACCCTATGAACGAAAGTCCTCAACACTTGTGTGACTTTCATCCTTTCTCCAGGTTCTTAGGGTTTCCAGAAGCAAGCTATTTACCAAAGTGTATACCACTCCTGTTTCTAAGCTTGTTTTAATGGGGGAGCTCCACCAAACACTGTCCACCATGGGTAACTCTTCTCACATTTGACACATCAGTGTCACAGTGTTCAGCAAGATGCTAGGAGAGGGGGAGAAAAGACTGATAAATGACATATAGGATCTCTTGTGGCTGCAACCCCAAAGGCGTGAGGTTCGAGACCACCAGCTGCTCTCTGGGAGAAGGATGGGCAATCTCCTCCTGTGCAATTAACTACAACTGAAAACCCATCAGAAGGTCAGTTATGGGTGAGTTCTGACTCTATGGTACACAAGAACAACAACAAACGCCATATAATGCAACATAAAGTAAAAGTAGGTAACATTGATTGTCAGTAAACATTCTAAATCAGGTGTGCAAATATTTTGAAACGGACACATTTTTAGTCTGCATTTCAAGTATTTTTGTTGGAACCATCTGGCATCTTAGTCACATCCTCAGAACTTGCAACTTTAGTTCCAAACAGTTTGTCCTGCCCCATTTATCACACCTGCTGTTTTCTTGCCTTCCCGAGGAGGCCCTGGTCCTCACGTGCCAGTTCATCTTTCTCTCTCCATCCTTCCCCTTCCCAGCTCTGAAGACGGGTCCTTAGAAGAATGGATCAAGCTCTCAGGCTGACCACAGACCACAGCATCACTACTGGCAACTTTAGTAAGCTCCTCCAACCTGCTGGTGTAGATTCTTCTATTTCACTGGGGCCTCCTGACGCTCAGACAGAAATTGAGCTAGAATTTATAGAAACGAAACCAAGTGTTCTCCGTTCTTATCTCTTCCTGCAAAACATTAAAGTGTTGGGCTTAATTGTCACAAAGCTTAGCAAATATCTGTGCAACGGCTTGCCTCAAAGCACACACCATGTGGCCTCTGTGAATGACTGGGCAGAAGGGAGGCAGGAGGCTGGGGAAAGGATAACTCACAGCAGTTTTCAGGCAGCATGAGCAGCTGAAATGTGGTGCGAGGAGAGACCTGGGGACTGCTGGCTGGCTGGGAGGCACATGCTGTGTATATGAACACACTGTGGGCCCAGAAAGCAAACACAGATTCCAAGTCAGAAAGGCCCCCCAAAAACAAACTTCTGAGTACAGCTCTTTTCGGTACAGATTGATTTGCAGCTGATCTTCCCACATGGACAGCTTCACAGGAGGCTCCTAGGTGAGGAGCAGTAGAGATGGAATGATTTAAATTTGTAGATGAGTCACAATTAGAATGATAGAGAAGCTGGAGAGCAACAAAATGGTTAACCTTCATCTTCAGGCCCAGCTGAGAGCCTCTTATTCTCAGAAGTTCTTTGCTTGATCAGCCTGATAGAGTGGTATTAATAAGTTCAGAATTATTCAAACGTATGTGATAGTTGTAAAACCAGCATCGTGTGCTTCCACCTGTAAAACTGGTTAGACTGCTTAATTAACATTTGCTTTGCCTTAGAATCCGCCTTCAATTTCTCTATAGTCATAGAATGTATGTTAAGCTGTCTATTTTTGCCAGGAGGGGAAATGCATCTTTCATAGAATTAGCATTTACATTTGAAACAGTGTTTTTTCTTAGTCATATGTACACTATATCACAAGTTGTCTGTTTATTAGTAGCTATATGTAGATTGCTCTTTTGAATGGACAAATCCTGTAGCTCTGAGCTAGCAAGAGTAATACGTTAAGTAGATTAATATCTAACATATGTATAAACACTAAGAACCACCTTTAGCTGGGGAGGCAGGTATTGAGAGAATTCTCATTGCTCTCCCAGATCTGCAATAAAGTGCTTTGGGTACTGCAATCTGTCAGTCTTATTGGCGGATGACTACAGAAAGAATTCCTTATGTTTAACTAAGAAGCCCACATGGAGCATGCTCAGAGCCCATTGCCTTTGTCACTGTCACCCTTCCTTGTGCTCTGCTTTGTACAGAGTGAACCGTCTCTGATTTTCTATCTGTTTCAACCCTGCTGATTGAACAAGCTTCCCAATGCTGGGGGTAAGGGGTGGGAAATACAGCGAAAAGCCACTCGCAATGTGGCACGTGCTGTTTGGTTGCCCCAACGCTTGAAGTGTGACATCTTAGCCTCTAAACATAACATACAATATTCAAATCTTGCACTCCACAAGCTTGGGATCTCAGTTTTGTAGGTTGATATATCTTAGTGTCTACACATCAGCAAAGTCTCATTTAAAATTAAACCAGGACTAAAGCATAATTTTCAGCTAGAACACAATGAGAAGGCATTGACCTTGGAGAAGGTCGTGAAGCCTGGACTTAGGTGGCTCTGTTCTCTACACATTCCTGAATGAGTCTGGCTGGAAACTCACTCAGCTGATCTGTCTGCATCCCAGAGAGAAAGAGCCTTGCCCATTCCATCTTGCTCATATGATCTACTTGCGTCTTAGAGATGAAAGTTTGCTGTGTATCACCCAGAATTGTAAAGAAGGTTATTTATCTATATGATGCCTCCTTTCTCCTCACCGAAGCTTCTGAGGCGCATGTGAAACTGTAGGAAGCAGTCAGGACTGGAGTTGTCCTCTCCACAGTCATGTTTTAGATGGAACCATGAGAGTTGCTTAGAAAACAAGGATTAGGGATTCTGTCTCCACTGGCATTCTGCATCTCACAGAAAATGGGTGAGGGGAGACTGAGAAAGATGGGATAAGTTATGTATATTGAATTGAGACAGATGAGAGAGAGAACTGTTTAAAAGGGATATATGATTAGGTATTATTGTCATGATAGGAGTCCAGAATGAAGGCAGCATAGTGGAGTGAACTTGGGGGTTGAGATAATTTAACAGTGAAAAAATTTTTCTTGTACTTTTCAAAGAGAAGAACAAAAATGGGGGAGGAGGGATGGGCAGGGAGAAAAGTGCAACAGTGAATGAATGGAAATCCAAAGGCTCTGTAAATTGTCATTAAAATTAAAAATAATAAAAAATACTTTAAAAAAGAAGAAGAAAATGAATCTGATCTATCAGGGAAAGACTTAAAACCCTCTACACAGGCCCTTACGAGGGACTATGGGCTCCTCCTCTACGTAGGGTAAGAAGCCTGGGAAAAGACCTCGTCCCCAAGGACTCCCTCAGAGAGGCTGACTGAGCTATTTCCTTTTTAAGATGATGTACTAGTTTCTCAAGATGACACAACCTTGCTTGCTGAAACTGAGGAGGACCTGAAGCATTTGCTGCGGAAGGTCCTTGGACTGTAGTCTGTGGATTAAAGCTTAACATGAAGAAGACAAAAATTCTCCCCACTGGGCCAATTGGCAGCACCATCATAAATGGACAGGAGATTGGAACTGTTAACAATTACAGGCCCCACAATCAACACTTGGCTGTTGATTCCTTGTTAACAAATATTAACACTTACTTTGCTCCACAATCAACACTTTTGGCACCGGAAGTCAGGAAATCAAAAGGAATTGCATTGGGAAAGTCTGTTGTCAGGGAGCACTCCAAAGTGCTATAGAGCAATGATGCGAGTCTAGAGACTAAGGTGCACCTGATATAAGCCATAGTCTTCACAATTACATGCTATGCATCAGAGAGCTAAATACTGACTAAGGATGACAGAAGAGGAATCAATGCCTTTGAGTTGTTGTGCTGGAGAAGAGTCTTGAACATACCATGGACTGTCAGGAGAACAGATATGTCTGTTTTAGAAAGTGTGAAACCAGGTTTCTCCTTGGAGGCAAAAATTTTGAATCTCTGTCCCATATACTTTGGGCACATGGCCAGTAGAGACCAGCCCTTGGAGGATATCATGCTTGGAAGGGTGGAGGGCCAGAACAGGAAAGGAAGACCCTCGATGAGGTGGATTGAAATGGTAACTGGGGAAATGGGGGTAGATGCGTTGAAGTCAATGAGCTCAGGATAGGAAATACTTCAGAGCTATTAGGAGCTCCCCAATCAAAACAAGCTTGGAAGCAGGAGTGGCATCCACTTCAGTAATAGCTTGCCTCCGGAAACCCTTATGAACCTGGAGAAAGGATGAAAGTCACACAGTGTTGAGGACTTTAATTCATAGGGTCACTATGAGTTGCCTATGACTTGATGGTACTTAACAACAACAACAGCATGAGTTGTGGGTGACTTAAGGGCACATCACAACAACAATAGTTTCTCATGACAGCTGTAACAAATGATCACTAACTACATGGCTTAAAATAACAGAAATTTATACTCTTTCAGTTGGGTGGTCAGTGGTCTGAAATCAAGGTGCTGTCAGGATTGTGCTGTTAAATAAAAAGACAGCTGGGAGAGAGAGAAAAGAAGCTGGTTCCAAGTACAGAACAGGCCTTTCTTAAGTAGACCTGAGAGGGACACCAGGTGGCCGTGCACAGAGAAGATCTGAATGGCGTACAGGCAGACAAAGGTATTTTCTTTTGATAGAGGTTGTTAAGGAGATTGAGAGAAGATGGAGGTTTGCTTAGGAATATGGGGGCAGGAATCCTGTGAGGATGTGATTGGGTCCAAGGTCCTATTAGGCTCTGGCCATCTAGTGACCTTGCCAGGATATGATGAGGCCTTACTAGGACATTGTTAGGTCTCCTCAAGGCACAGTCAGTCCTGGGGAATTGTGACATTCTTCCTCCATGTACCATTTCCGAAGAATCTAAGGAGAGAATCTGGTCCTTGACTGTTGAGTAGGCAAGGTAACTGGCTTCCTTCCTTCCTTCCTTCCTTCCTTCCTTCCT
>NW_006400031.1:2109675-2119729 GCF_000299155.1 Elephantulus edwardii | reverse complement strand
TCTTTCTTTCTTTCTTTCTTTCTTTCTTTCTTTCTTTCTTTCTTTCTTTCTTTCTTTCTTCCTGTCTCTTTTAAATTTACTGAATAAATTTGATTTTTTACACTGTATTTCATTCAAGTACTTCACATACTCCTTTATTCACATTGTATTTCATATAATCATTTATATACATTGTGTTTTATAAAATTAATCACCTCTGATCTATGTCTACTGTGACCCAGTCTTTTCAGGTCTGATTTGGATAGTTCCCAATCCTTCACCCATCACTGTCACCTCCCTTCCCCACCCATTAGTCACTGAACTCTACTATCCTGGTGATTTCTTCTCCTCCTCATTTTTCACCTCTTCCCCTTTTGGATTTTTATACACATCTTAGCAGTTATCCTTCTGCTTTTACAACAATGATCTTAAGCACTATTTGTCCTTATGAGACTGAGCTGGTTCATTAAAAATAATGCTTACTAGACTCCGTCACATTATATAGTATTTTATGAAATCGTTTCTCCTGGGTGCTGAATAGTATTCGATCATGTGAATGTACCACAATTTCTCACTCCATTTGTTTTTTGAGGGACATTTGGGCTGTTCCATATTCTTGCTATTGCAAACAACACTGCTATGAACATAAGTGTACAAATCTCTGTTTATATCTCAGTTCTATTTTCCTTGGGATAAATTCCTAGCAGTGGAATAGCTGGGTGATAAGGGATCTCTATGCCCAGCATTTTGGGGAAACACCAAATTGTCTAGGTAATTTTGGGGCTTGTGGTCATATCACTCCAGTTTCTGGCTCTGTGATCACATTAGCTGCTTCTGTGTTTTTTCTCCTCTGCATGTTGGTCTTAATAGAATACTTATCGTTATATTTAGAGACCATCCAGCAATTTTCAGCATAACTGCCTCACCTCAAAATTCTCACTAAATCCTGTAATTTGACATAATAAAGTCTTAATATTCATTCTTTTGACTTATAAAGTAATATTATTCACTGCTAAGGAAACGAACATGTTTATCCTAGAGAGGGTGAGACCAGGCTGCTCCTTGGAGGCAAGGATTCTGAAGCTTCGTCTGACATACTTTGGACATGTTGCAAGGAGGGACCAGTACTTGGAGAGGGACATCATGCTTGGGAGGGTGGAGGGACAGCACAGGAGAGGAATACCCTAGATGAGATGGATTGATTCAGTGACTAGGGTAATAGGGGTAGGTGTGTCAGAGATAATAAGATTGTCACAGGATAGAGCAGGGTTTATGGATGTTGTACATATAGGGTCGCTATGAGTCGCAGATGACTTGACGGCACATAACAACAACCATTGCGACCAGTAAGCTACTCGAAAGTACACATCCCATGATCCTCTGCAGGCACAACTGTAAGGTTTGGCTCACTCCATACCACAGAAAGGATGGATGGATGCAAGGATGGGTACACACAGTGTGATCATCCTTCTTAAGAGGTGTCAGCGGCTGGACAGATGATAATGCAAATTCCATTGCTTCCTGTCTCTGACAAAACAGCTTTCTCTCCTAGTAATAGGTTTTGAAACAAAATAGAGCTCGTATCTCTCAGAACTGTGCCCAAGCAGGGCAGCTGCGTTACGTTCCACAGGTCATAAATATTTTGAAAGTACAATTGATTCCTGCGGCAGTGTGAGAGGAATGGTCAGCTGGGCATTTAATTTTTATTCTTTTGGCTCAATCAGGTGGCAGGGAATGCTTCTGTTTCTCTTCCTAGCAGTGTGATGGCTGTGCTTTGATAAAAGCCAATTCCTTTATGGCCTCTCTTGGGGGATTAACATCATTTGGATGGGAAGCAGGGCTTTAACTGTGGCCAGGAAACGTCTGGGTAGAGATGATGAGGTGGTGTTAACAAGTTCAGGATGATTCAAACACATGGTAGATGTTGTTGTTGTACGTGCCATTGAGTCTTCTGCAACTCATAAGAACTCTGTGAACAGTAGCTCTGAACCCTACTCTATCCCGAGCCAATGTCCCTGTCTCCAACACACTTGTCCCTAATGCCTCAGTCACTGTGTCTGTCCATCCATCTCATCCAGGGTCTTCCTTTCCTGCATTGTCCCTCTACCTTTCCAAGTGTGATATCTTTCTCCAAGGACTGGTCCTTCCTGGGAACATGCCCAAAGTATGTGAGATGGAGCTTTAAAATCTTTGCCTCCAGAGAGCAACTTGGTTTCACTCTCTCGAAGACAGACCTGTTTGTTCTCTTGGCAGTCTAGGGTATGTTCAGCACTCTTCTCCAGCACCACAACTCAAAGACACCAATTCTTCTTCTGTCATGCTTATTCATTGTCCAGCTCTCTGATGCATAGCAAGTAGTTGTGAAGACCATGGCCTGGATTAGGCACACCTTAGTCTCTAGACTAACATCTTCACACGTCAGCACTCTGGAGAGATCCCTTACAGCAGACTTTTGTAATCCTATTCATCTTTTGATTTCTTGGCTGCTGGTTACAAGAGTGTTAATTGTGGACCTGAGCAAGCTGAAATTGTATATACATAGTATATGCTGTTGTGTACTATCAAGTCAAAACTGATTCTTAGCTGACTCTCTGGTAGGATTTCAAAGCTGTTAATCTCGTGGAAAGAGATTGCCTATCTTTTTTCCATAGAACAGCTGATAAATTAGAACAGAGTGCATTTGGAAATGAATTGCAAGTTCTGACCACTAGGCCAGATGTCTCTATAAACTCGACACCCAGGGTTTCAAGCCTGTAACACTGGTTGATCTGTCTAATGAATAATTTACATTTGCTGGATCTTCAGGCCCTGTTGTAACTTCTCTATTGTCATTCAGATTTCCTTAAACTGTTTATGGGGAAAGGAAATGCATCTTTCCTAAGCTAGCATTTCTTTTTTGGAACTACGTTTTTCTCAGCCGTATGTAAAATTGCTTGTTTACTATTGACTCTGTGTAAACTACTCTTTTGAATGTAACCTTGAACTGGCACATTATTCTTTGAACTTAACTTTGAACCATTGTGTTAAGTAGACGAACACCTAACCTAAGTATAAAAACCAGTAATTGGCCTTAGACTGGGAGGCAATTTTTGAGAGAATTTTCTCTGCTCTTCCACATTTGCAATTAAGTGCTTTGGATATTACACTCTGTCTGTCTTATTGGCAAGTGACTATGGAAAGAACTCCTTTGTGTTCACCAGCAGAGAGGAATCACCAGGAGCAGTGGACCAGTTCAGGCACGGCTGCCATAGAGGATGACCCAGATCGAGGTAGTTACACATGGGATGATACTCGACTCTCTCATGGTGTTCTTGAGGTGGGCTCAGCCTAAAGAAAGCTGGGTGGAGCCAGTGTTGAGATGGGCACAGTGTAAGAGGTTCACCTCCAGGTGCACTGGGGGAGGCTAACACCAGCAGAAACAATTCCTCTCTGCCTTTGAGGGCAGAGAATAAAGTTCACCCTTCACGACCCATGCTGTGTCCCTTCTCTGCACAGAGCAGTGGGAGACGGCCTCCTTTTTTGTGGCCTTCCTGAGATGTCACTTGGGGTCTGTGATGGTTTCTCCTAACTTGCATGTAACCACCCAATCCTTAAATGTTGTTATTATGTGCTGTCAGATTCAAATCAAGTTATAGCTGACCCTCTTAATGGGTTTTCAGAGACTGTAAATTGCATGGAGGAAAATTGTCAATCTTTCTCCCTTGGAGTAGGTGGTGAATCGAACTATTTCTCTTTGGAGTGACAGTCTAACTCCTTACCCACTACGCCATCAGAGCTTCCTAAGCCCTGAAAAGCAAGCAGAGGGAAAAAGGCCATTCATCTTTAGCTGTTTCCTAAGTTTCTGTAAATTTCTTCCCTGTCCTTGGAGGGAATTCATAACGGCTTTCACCAACTGTTTTTCTACCTGTGTCTTTTTTTTTTTCTTATTCATGAATGATCAAGGTTCTGAGGTCCTGGATTTCTCTTTGCTTTTCTCTCTTGGAGAGGCTAATTGTACTTGCTCATTGTGAAGTTTCCTCCTGTGATATATAGAAATAAACCAAATAGGCAATGCTGGCTACTGAGACACGTGACTTAGGTTGTAGAGGGGAAAAGGTAAATGACTTGAACATTTCTTTAACAAATATTAAGTCTGTTTTTTAATTTTATATACAAACATTGTGTGGCTGTCCAGTTTGTAAAGAGTCGTATCAATAATGGGTAGTTTCATTTAAGGAGCTCACATATATGAAGGAAACTCTTTCAATTAAAAAAAAAAAACAAAACACAAAACCCAACAGCAAGAGGTAAGCCTTCTAAATCAGGAGAGCAGAAGTTTTTACATAAGAAGAAAAGCACCTTCGTCACAGCTCTGGAGGATGGGACCCCCAGTGTATGATGGAGGTTGTGGTAAAGGTTGAAAAAAACATGGTGACTTCTTCGTCTTTGTAATGAAGACAGGGAATGTCTGAACTATGAAAGCATAATAAACAAAACCACATTTATCAGTTGAATTGTGTCTTCTCAAAATCTCCATTGGCATTCTAACACCTAGATGTTATTCTGACCAGAATAATGTTTTCTTCTGTTATGAGAAAAAGTGAAGAGGAGTCCTAAATCTTAACCCTCTTAGTGATTTTTTTCCCCTTCAATATTGGTTTGCATAAAAAATTAAAATACATTTTGTTTTACTCACATACATTGCAGCTCACACATTCCTTCTCTCACATTGTACTTCCTAAGATTTCTTCATATATATCGTGTTTTAGAAAATTAATCCCCATTAAGCTATTCATATCATTACCCTGTCTTTTCAGGTCTCCATTGCATCTTTCCTAACTCCTTCACCCCCACCTTCTGCTCACCAAACTCTATCATCTAAATGATTTTCCACACACTCTATCTCTTTGTCCCTCTCCCCTTCCCTTTTTGGGATTTTATACACATCTTACTAGTTATCCTTCGATTTTTACAATAATGGCCTTATGTAGTATTTGTCCTTATGAGACTGAGTTAGTTCACTCAGCATAATGCTCTCTAGACTTTTCCATGTTATATACTATTTTATGAAATCTTTGCTCCTTAGTTCTACATAACATTCTATTATGTGAATTTCTCAATCCAATCAGTGGTTAATGGACATTTGGACTGTTTCCATGTTCTTGCTATTGTGAATAATGCTACTTTGAACACAGGTGTCCAAATCTCTGTTTGTGTCTCAGTTCTGTTTTTCTTGGGGCATATTCCTGCTAAAATTTCCTACCAAAAATTTCCTATGAAATTTTTATGTTCAGCTTTTTGAGAAAATGCCAAACTACCTTTCAAAATGGTTGCACCATTTTGTAATCCCACTAGCAGGGTTTGAGAGTTCTAATCTCTCTACATCCTCTCCAACATTTATTACTTGCTGTCCTGTTAAACTTCCACTGCTAGTGGTTTTGATTTGCATCTCTCATATTGCCAATGGTTATGAACCTTTATTCATGTCTCTATAGATCATTGAATACCTTCCTCTGTGAAAAGTCTTTCCATGTCTTTGATCACTTTATGATTGGGTTATCAGTTTTTTCCTTGTAGAGGCTCTGTAGTATTCTGTAAACTTTCATTACCAGACCTTTTTTTGAGATAGTATTACCAAGTGTTTTTTCTAGTCTAAATATGTATATGTATATGTATATGTATATATGTATATGTGTGTGTGTGTATATATATATTATGAATATATGTGTATAACCTGCGTTTATCTCTCTTAAAAAACGTATTTGCTATGAATAGGTCATTGATTGTGCAAAATTCAATCATTCTCTCTCCAGCTCCACTGATGCATACAGAAACTTAATCTTTAGAAGGTCTCATTTGTTGATGCTGTCCTCTTCTGGTTGTGCATTTCTGGCTATATATGCCAGCCTGTTTATGCCATGTTGTTGTTATGTGCCGTTGAGTCATTTGCGACTCATAGCGACCCTAAACCCAGCCCTAAACCCTGCTCTGTCCTGTGCCAATCGCATTGCCTCTGACACACCCATCCCAATTACCCATGGGCTTCTAAATTTGGTCCCATACTGTCTCTTATGATATTTATGATTTGGGGATTTCCTCCTAGGTCTCTGATCCACCTTAAGTTTATGTTTGTTTATGGTGTGTGACATGTGGATTCTGCTTCAGTTTTCTGCAGATAGAAGTCCAGATTTGCAGTACCATTTGCAGAAGAGATTGTCATTTCTTCATTTGATATGTTTTGTTTCTTTGTTGAATACCAGTTACCATAGGGAAATGGGTTAATTTCAGGATTCTTGATTCTGTTCCATTGGTCTCTGTGTCTGTCATCATACCAGTACCATCAATTTTGCTTATTACAGCTGAGTAGCACATTTTGAGATCAGGGAGTAACATGCCTCTCACTTCATTTTCATTTTTCCAAAATGTTTTGCTTATTCAAGGTCTCATTCCTTTTTAAGTAAACTTGCCAATAGCCTTTTCTATCTCTTTGAAAAGTGAATTTGGTATCAGTATTGGGATTGTGTTAAACATACAGATTGCTTTGGTAGTATTGTCATTTCTCCTGTGTTGAATCTTCTTATCAGTGAGCAGGGAACATTTTCCCATTTACTAGGTCTCTTTCTCTTCCAGTAGTGTTTTCTAGTTTCCCTTGTAGAGATTTTTTGTGTCTCTTTGTAGGTTTATTCCCAAGTATCTCAATTTGAGGTTGACTATTGTGAATGGGTTTGCTTTCTAAGTTTACTTTTCCATGTTTTCCTGTTAGTGTAGAGGAAGCTTACTGATTTTTGTATATTCATCTTATGTCCTGCCACTCTCTGAAAATTGGTCTATGAGGTCTAACTTTTTGTTGTTGTTGAATCTTTGGGGTTCTGTATACACTACCATATCATCTGCATATAGTGATAGTTTTAAGACCTCTTTGCCATTCTGAATGTCTCTTATTTCTTCTTATCATATTGCCCTACCAAGTATTTTCTTTAAGTTTTATATTTATTATTATTGATTTTAATGAAAAGTTAGAGATTTTGGATTTCCATTCATGTGTTGTTGCACTTTTCTCCCTGCCCACCTCTTCCCTCCAGTTTGTTCTTCTCTTTGAAAAGTAAAAGGAAAATTCTTTCATTGTTATACAATCCCTCCACCCAAGTCCACTCCACTATGGAGCCTTTATTATGGACTCCTGTCATGACAATAACACCTAATCATATATCCTTTTTAAACAGTTCTCTCCCTCATCTGTATCAATACAGTATAGATTATTTATCCCATCTTTCTCACCAAGTATTTTTAATACAATATTGAATAGGAATGGTGAAAATGGGCATCCTTGTCTGGTCCCTGTTTGCAAGAGGGGTATCTTTAGTCTTTTTCTATCAAGGATGTTGTTGGCTCTTGGTTTTATGTATATACTTTTTTTCTAGCTCAGGAGAGGAAGATGCTGGATGAGATGAATTGATACAGTAATTGGGGCAATGGGGGCTGGTGTGTCAGAATTAGTGAGACTGGCTCAGAGCAGGGCAGGCTTCAGAGCTGCTGTACACAGGGTCACTAAGGGGAGCAGGAGACTTGATGGCACATAACAACAACAAACAACAATGTTGAAGAAAGTTCCTTCTATTTTTGTTTTGTTGAGTGTTTTAATCAGAAAGCGGTGTTGGATTTTATCAAAGGCCTTTTTCTGTATCATTTGTTAGAATTATGTAGTTTTTGTTCTTTGCTTTGTTAATGCAATGAATTACATTGATTGTATTTCTTACGTTGAACCATTCTTGTGTACCTGTTAGGAGTCTACTTGGCAGTGATTAATTTTTTTATTATTATACTATTATATTCTATTGGTTAGGAATTTGTTAAGGATTTTTGCATCTGTATATCAGCATTATGCAGATTACACTACCCTGATTGCTGAAACTGAGGAGGTCCTGAAGTGTTTGCTGTAGAATGTCAAGGACTGCAGCCTTCAACATGGATTGAAGCTTAATATCAATAAAACAAAATTCTCACCACTGGGCTGATTGGCAGCATCATGATAAATGATGAAAAGATTGATATTTTTATCAGCTTCAGTTTGCTTGGCTCCACAATCAACACTCTTGGCACCAGCAGCCAGGAAATTAAAATATGTTGTTAAGAATAATAACATTGTTCGGTAGCTCTTTTTCCTCCCCAAGGTAATGTCTTTGCCTGGTCTTGATATTAGGGTTATGCTTGCTTCACAGAATGACTGTGAGTGCTCTTATTTTTCTGTTCTTTGAAATAATTTAAGTAGAATTGGTGATGGTTGATCTCTAAATGTTTAAATGAATTCAGTCATGAAGCCATGGGGTAGGGTGGGGAGTCTTTTTACGACCTGCTCACTTTCTTCTGTTGTGATGGGTCTGTTCAAGCATTCTACATCCATCCCTGTCAATCTGGGTCGTCTCTTCCTAACAACATGCCTAAAGTATGTGAGATAAAGCCTTGCCACTCTTGCCTCCAAAGAGCACTTTGGTTGTATTTTTCTCAAGACATATCTATCTATTCAGTTGGCAGTCCCTGAAATAGTCAATACTTTGATCCAACACTACAACTCAAAGACATCACTTCTGCTATCATCCTTATTGATTATCCAGCTCTCAGATGCCTAGCAAGTGATTGGAAAGGTCATGAATTGAATCAGACACACCTTATCTTAAATTGATAATCATTGCTCCTCAATAATTTGGAGAAGTCCTTGACAGCAGGCTTTCACATTGCAACTTGTCTTTTGATCTCTTGGTTACTGGTGCCAAAGGTGTTGATTATGAATCTAAGCAATGGGCTCAAGTATATCAGAGATGATGAGGATGGAACAGAATTGGGCAGGCTTCTGATGCCTTGTTCAGAGGGTTACTATGAGTCATATTTAACTTGACAGCATGTAACAACAACAACATCCTCTTGAACTGACAAAATGAATTTCTATGCTTTAAAGTCATCTTGTATGTTGTATTCCCCCCCCTTTTATTTTCTTTCCCTCCAATGGCATAACTAAAACACTATGTGTTGAGGTTCTTTGAAACAATATTATCAAAGAGAATAATTTTCTCCCCTTGTGTTTATCAAATACATTGTTCTTGACCACTGTTGAGTCAGAAGTGACCCATGGGTGACACTCCAGTGGACTTTCAGATGCAGGGAATAGCATGGGAGAAGACTGATTCTTTTTCTTCTGCAGAGCAGCTGATGGATTTCAAACCACATACTTGTGGGTTGGACAGTGCAATTCTTTTCCACTACAACAGCAAAGCTTCCTATTAAGTGCATTATTTCCAATAAATGTCTATTAATACATTTATTATTTCTTCTATCAAAGATTCCAGTTCTGTCTGTTTTTCTCTGTGGCTGGAAGTTTGAGGTATTACTTAAGTTGTTAAATGTCTGACCTTCCTGAGAGAAGCATTAATTTTTTTTTAACTTCCAAATATCATAATTATACTTGCTAGAAAATTGCATCAACATGCCAATCTCGACTGTTAGAGTCGGGTGGCAGCAGCAGATGAGCTGATTCCCAGTCAATTCAGCCAGCTAACGAATTCATAACGGCTGAGCTCTGAGTTTTCCACTGGAGCCACATTCATCTTACACAATTGTAAGTTGGTCCAGTGATTTCACTACCTTTAAAAATTGCACACATTTGACTCATAACTCAGAGTTCAAATGCTTCCAAAAGGGAAAAAAAGTCATTTTACAAATTAATTTATCTGTTTAATTTTTGGGGGGTCATAAGTTCTTATTTTTAACACTGGAGCTACAGAATTTTTCAAAAATTTCTTTTCCCCTCAGATTATAGTATTGGACAGACCAAGCGTATTCTTCAAAAATAAATGTCAAATTAGCCTTTTATGCTTTCCACTATTTGCATTTCTATGTATTGTTAAAACATTTTAACCATTTAAAAAATGCAAAAGAAAGTGAAAATCCCTTTGTAACCATCAAGAAACAAGTAGCATTTTGATGTATACCCTTTGGGACTTTTCTTCTTCCTTAATAGGTTGAATAATATGAAATTGCCAATATTCAATAACTTTTATCTACAAAAGTGGCAATTTAAATATATACACACACATATAAATAT
>NW_006400031.1:2103416-2109065 GCF_000299155.1 Elephantulus edwardii | reverse complement strand
GTTGTTACTTAAGTCTATTTAGTAAATTCTGGCTCTGGGTGATCCTGTAGGACACAGGACGAGCCTATAATGTTTTTTCTTCTTCTTCTTTTTTTAAAAAAATATATGTGAAGATCTTTATTGTGAATAATTTACAGTATCTGATGATTAGGAACAACCCAACTGTATAAACAAGACAGAAAAGGGAAATGTATCATTGCATTTCTACAGAGGAGAATGCTACAGCCATTAGAAAAGACGTTCATGAAGAGTATTTACTGATGTGAGAACAAGCTCAAATATGACAACAACAGAACAACAGAACACTAACTTGCATTTTAGCATCAGGAAGACCTGAGTTCTTGTTGTATCTCCAATATCAAGTCATTCAAGTTAATTGAGTGCCACGTGGGTAAAATAGTAAAGCGTGGGCCACAGAGTTGCCATGAAGAATGAGCTGGTTTTGTGAACCACCTGTGGATGATTTCTTGGCTGTAATATTTACAGGAGCTGATTGCTGGCTTTCTTCTCTGGAAAGACTGGCTGAGTTTGCACCATCAGTCTTTTTGTTGGTAACAGAGTAACTCTATTTTATTGAATAACTGTACTGCAATTTTGTGAATTATTATGATTGTTGTTAGGCACCATCAAGTTGGTGCTAATTTGTAGTGAGCCTACTATGTGCTACAAAATGCTGCTCAGTCCTGCATCAGCCTCACAACCTCTGCTGCGCTTAAACCCATTGTTATGGCTACCTGTATCCATGCTGATGCTGCCAATTTGTCCAGTGGTGAGAATCTTTGTCTTCTTGATATTGAGCCTCAATCCATACAGGAGGTTACAGTCCCCGACCCTCTGCAGCAAATGCTTCAGGTCCTCCTAAGTTTCAGCAAGCATGGTTGTGTCATCTACATAACACAGATAAGTTTTATATAAATATTAAGATAAATACTCAATAATAGATAATTTCAAAATAAACCAAAACCACATTTATCTCCCGTCATCCCTTTTTCAGGTAGTAAATGCAAACTAATTTTATATATTGTCAATCAAATCACTTGCCTAAATCACATGTCTTGTCCATAATACATTAAGTAGTAGAAATATCCAAGAGTCTAGTACGTATGTGCATGTATATATGACACACATGGCATAAGACACAGGAAATAGGACATACATATGACACATGACATACATATGGCATATGACACACATGACCTATGGCATAGGACACACACATGACATATGACATACCTATGAAATATGACACACACAACATATATATGACATATATCTATATCTCTAGATATCTATATATCTATACCTATATATCTATATATATAAAAAACAAGAGTTGTGTGTGTATGTGTGTGTATGTGTATATATCTATATATATATAAAAAACAAGAGTAGTATGTGTGTGTGTATATATGTATACACACACACACACACACACACACACACACACACACACACACACACATACTAGACTCTTGAGAGTGGGGTGGAGCTCCCTGATTAAAACAAGCTTGGAAGGAGGAGTGGCATCCACTTCCATAATAGCTTGCCTCCGGAAACCCTATGAACCTGGAGAGAGGATGAAAGGCACCCAAGCATCGAGGACTCTCCTTCATAGGGTCGGCTATGAATCGCCTGCGACTCGACGGCACTTAACCACAACAACAATGGCTACTTGTGTCAGTTCATCTCATTAAGAGTCTTCCTCTTTTTTTCTTGACACTACTAAGCACTGACCCCTCCTTATCAGATTATTTTCTTTGGAACTTTTTTTTTTGAGAGAGAGTTCCTTTGTTAGTGTATTTGAAATATTAGCTCTGGTAGGTTAGTGATAAGAAGTTGCATTGCTAACTCAAAGGCACGCAGTTCAAATCTACTAGTAGGAGCTCCATGGAAGAAATAAGGCAATCTCTTCCTATGCAACTTACTGCCATAAGAACCCACCGGAGGGACAGCAATGGGCTGATTCTGACTCAATGGTGTGTGACAACAACGTAACATTGAAATGGGTAGGTGGATCATGGAAAGAGAAATAGATAGATTACCTTACATTCCTAGGTCTGAATCCTACTTTCTCCAGTAACTTAATCCAGCTGTTTCCTTTGGTAAATGAGGTTTCATTTTAAAAGTGTATATGATGATGAAATAACATAACTTATATAAAGGGCCTATTTTATTCCTGGTATCTAAAAGAAGCACAAAAGAGATTCACTATATTAACACTAAGACTACTTAATATAAACCAAGGAATTGCTTTTGTCTGAAGGAATATAATTTAATTGGAGACTTTAGGCATTATGGTCATCAGTGGAAATCTTAGTCTTTTCCTTCTCCTTCTTAAAAACTTTTTTCTACTAGTTTATTTACAAAATTCAAATACAAATTTGAACAAATTTCAATTTCCTTCACTTCCCCATCCATCAAACTACACAACCCAAATATTAATACCTCCCTCCCCCTGCACATCCACATCCCTCTGCTTCCAGCCTCTCTCACCCTTCCTGGATCCTAATACTAATTCTACAATAACGGTTTTATACAATATTTATCCTTGTGGGACTGAATTAGTTCATTCAACATAATGCTTTCCAGTCCCTCCCAAGTTGGGTAATAGTTTACAAAGTTCTTGCTCCTGTGTGCTGCATAGTATTCCATTGTGTAAATGTACCATAAACAACTAGTAGAAAAAAAATACTTTTATCTGTTAAAGACAATAAAATATATCCATTTTATCATCCAGCATGATAAATTACACAATTAATCTTTTTAATTAACTAAAAAAATTGAAAAAGTAAAAACTCCTTTCTCTTCTCTCTCAGTCCACATATCCCAGAAGCCAAAGAGTTTGTCTCCCTCTGTTCTAGATCTTGGAAAGTTTTCCCCTAAATCCCTCACTGTTGGCATAGATTTTTAAAAATAATTTTACAGTAATAAAACAATTATTTTTTGTAGTTAAGTTTTATTTTTATCATTATTTTATGTTTGTTTTCATATAATAATTAATTTACATTGCATTTCATTCATGTGTATTATTCTTTCTACAATCTTTCATTTATATTGTATTTCAAATAATCATTAATATTAATTGTATTTTATATAATTAGTTACTATTGATTCATGCCTATTATTACCCTATATTTTCAAGTTTCCATTAGATCTTTTCTATTTCTTCACAACTCCCCCCAGTCTGCCCCTTCTGCTATCCTAATTTTTTCCACTCTTAGCCATTTCCCATTCCTTCCCCCAAATGCCCATCAACAAACAGATGGATTGAGAAATTGTGGTATATTCTCACAATGGAATACTATGCAGTGAGAAGGAATAATGATTTGGTAAAATACTATATAACATGGGAGGGTCCAGAGAACATTGTACAGAGTGAACTAACTCAGACTTATAAGGATAAATGCTGCATACAATCTTTATTATGAAAATAGAGCGATAACTAGTAAAGTGTGTTGAAATAGATCTGACAGCACATAATAACATTCCGTGAGAAGAAGCCAAGAAGCAGTTCAGTGTGGGATTCATAGTGCAGGGATACCTAGAATAAAGTACCAAAGCATCCTTTATTAAAAAACTTTGCAATCTCATTAGGCTGGTTAGTTGATTTTTCTGCATTTAGTTATATGTCCCAGATCAGGTCTTGGCATATCACACTTTTTTTTTTTTTAAAAAAAAAAAGCTTTCTCATCCGCTCTACCATAAAACTCTATAAGAGTAAGAATCCGGCGGTCTAGTTCACCCCTGGTTCCCCAGTGAATCACTCATTCATTCGTTAATTTACTGCCATAGAGTCAGAACCAGATCACAGCCTGTCCTCTAGTTGATTTCTGTGGCTATGAATCACACAGGGGAGAAATTGTCCATTTTCCTTCCTTGGATCTGGTAGAACCAAAGAGGCATGGAATCCGGGTGCCACTTCCACTCCCTATAGACAGTACAATCCCAGTTCCCAAATACCTATACTTGATGTTGTTGGGGAGTCTTTGAGTTCGACCTGACTCGTGGCTGATCCCCCAGAAGCTGTTAATCGTACTGGAGAAATTTGCCCAGCTTTCTCCTACTGAGCAGCTGATGGCCTCGATCTGCATGCCTCAGGGATTGCAGAGCAGCGTCTTGCTACCAGCTCATCCTGATGCGTGCCTGATATAAAGCAGGCACTGAGTCAATAATTGTTCTAACAAAAAACATTTCCCTGAGCTCCTCCGTTGCCAGTTGTGGCCACAGGTGTTTCTTACACCACTTTGCATTTTCTTTTTCTTCCACATACAGCCCCTCTTGAGTTTGCTCCTAAATTCTTTCTCTGTGGGAGAAAATGCTGCAGTTTCTGAGACATAAATATTTAATGTGACTTTGGCTGCAGAGGCATGTTCTTTTAGTGTACGAGGAGTCCCTCCTGTGTCGGCGTGATCTGACATCTATGCAACAAGTATTTGTGGATCCGAATCACAGAAGGCAATGGCTTAGGTATTCCACCATGTGACACCACATGGGAGAGCATTCATTGATGTTTGGCTTCCAACAGGGCAGACGTACGCGTATATGTACTACCTAGATGATTTGTCTCCTTCACTTGGGGCTCTGGCTAAGGGAGAGGTATTTCTTACTTGGACCATGAGTGGATGGCAGGCAGGTAGCAGGTAAGTGAATCTGAGGGAGGGTAATGATGCTGAGTAACGTCTCAGATATTCCAGCTCCACAAACATTTGCCTGAGCTCGTGGCATCCACTAGGAATAGGACTGGATATTGGGACAAGAATATGAACAAGGCACAGGGACAAGAAATCAACTGTAGAGTTCTCAAGGGAAGAAACTTTGTGTCCTTGGGGCTGCTCCAGGGTCCAGCACAAAGCTGTACATATTGAATATGTATTCCAGTGGAAAATGAGAGCTCAGTGTAGCTGGATTTTCTGTGCTCCCCAAGGTGTTGGAGAAGCAACTATTTCTAAGGGAATAGTGGCAGAGTGTGTCCATGCAGATGCCTACAATGTAGGATTCTGGAAGAAAAGGATCCTTGGGTTACAGACAGTTGTTTTTCTGAACAGTAATTGGGATGGATGGTTTCCCCTGAGAATGAGAAATTTGAATTGGAGATGCCCTGAGAAGTCTGAATGTAATATTAATTTTGTTTGTGTATGGGCTGTATAAACTTTTTAACTCCACAAATAGGGTCACTGAGAAAGGACTTCCATGAGGGTGGGATATCAAAGCTCAGCCACATATGATGGGTTAGATTACCAAGAACAAAGACTAGACTGGGGAGAGGGAAGAAGAATATCTGAAATGGTGAAAAGATGATGATGCTATCGCTTGGATGTAGAGATTGTGTTGGAGATTGGTGAGAGATGGAACTGGAAAGATAGATGAAGAATGATTACTGATACTGTATTTGTCCTTATGGGACTGAGTTAGTTCACTCAGCATAATGCTCTCCAGTCTCTCTCAAGTTAGATAGTAATTTATGAAATTGTTGCTCCTGCATGCTAAGTAGTATTCTATCATGAGGATGTACTATTGTAGAACGTGTATGAGAATCCGGTGAGAGTGGGGAAAGGGGGAGAACAGAGGGGTGAGAATGGGCAGTGTGGGGGTGAGGTGGTTAATTATAGGCTCACACAATTTGATAGGTGGAAGGAGGAGTGGGTAAAG
>NW_006400031.1:2093649-2103136 GCF_000299155.1 Elephantulus edwardii | reverse complement strand
TTCACCCTGATTCATAAGGAAAAGAGGACAACATATTCTTTTAGCTACTTACTGCTGAAAAGGGATTCTTTAGGTTTCAGGGTGAAGATCTTCTCTCACTACTCTAAAGGGCCCCTTTGGCAGTAGGAAACACGTACACTATTGTGGAGATTGATTTTGGAATTTAGATGCACTGTTATCAGTAGTGGTTAGCCATATATGTTCATATCCTTGAAGATGCGTCATGGAACTGTTGCAGTGTAGAAGACACAAATTTAACTAATAAGTTAAAAGTACATAAGTCAAAACTGGATGATATATGCTTACAGCATTGAAGTCTATGGGGGAGAGAATAGTCTAAAAGTATTATATTTTAGGGTATTATTTTTATCGTTGGAGTATGCAATGAGGTTTGCAGAGTGGATTATATTTGGGGGTAGGGGGTGAGGTTTGGGGAGGTATGGGGGGGATTGTGTACCAATGAGGAAGTTTTTCTTTTGCTTTTCAAGGAGAGGAGCAAACGGAGGGGGAGGGGTTTGTGCGGGGAGAAGGGTGCAACAATGAATGAATGGAATTCCAAAATCTCTGTAGATGTTCATTGAAATGAAAAATAAACAACCTAAATTTAAAAAAAAATTAAAAACAATGATATTCCAAGTAGAGGTTCTAACAGTGGCATAAATTAAGCTACAGAGGAAAGGTTGTTCTTAAAATAGAAGGCTTATTGACTAGCACTTTGTTTATTATAGTATAAAGGTTAGGAACCACAAGATGTACAGGCTCAACTATGTCATTTATTGTTCTTAAGTTCTGGACCAAATTCCATCTACCACTGGGTTGTTTTACAGCTTGGAAGTCTACATGCAAGGCAGAGGTGAAGTAAGGAACTGCTTATTGAGGTTTTCTGTCAATTCCAACAGCTAAGAAATAGAGAGAAGAGTTGGGACCTCAGAAGGCTTTTAGGACCAAATAATAGGCTCTTGTGTCCAGGAGAAAATGAATATACTTACCAGTAATGTTAATGCTCACCCATGGCTCTTCTGGGAGTATCTGAATTATTAAAACGTCCTCCTTTGTTTCCAGCTGGGAGCTGGGGCCTGTCAGTCCTGTCAGCCACGAGGACCTGCTGTGACCCACCCTTGGCCATGTGTCCTTCAGATCCACTCTTAAAGCAAGTGAGTGGGAGCTTCCTCTCTATTCCCTTGCCTATCTGTGGCTCTCATCTGTGACACTGTCTACTGAAGTGGCCCAGCTTTCCACAGTGGAAGCAATTCTGACCTCCTTTATTACCTTTGGGTGACAGTGGGAAAAGAAAAGACCAGAGAATGGCCAAAATTATTGGGGTAGCTATTGCTGCCAGTTTAGGGGCTGTTTCAGGGGAAAAAATATTTTATAAAATAAAAATTTTGTTTTTAAAAAAGAATCATTACTGAGATCTTACTAGCTATGGGGTCAGTATTGTGGAATTTATTTTTATAATAATTAGCAGCTTCTTGTTCTCTCTCTGACTGTTTCAGAAGATCAGATTGTTTACCCCCATCATTCCACAGAGAGATTACCAATGACTTCCATGTTGCCAGAGCTATTCCTGAATTCAACTCTAACTTGACCTATAAGTCTATTAACAGAATTTGATTTCTTAAAAGTCTATTCACTTGAGATTGGGGATACTTCACTTTTGTGGGGTTCCTCTCTACTCCTTGCATGCTACATCTCATTTCCTTTTTTTTCAGTTTCTCTTCATCTTTACTCTATCTTGCCAAGAGTCTGCTGCTGTTTCTTGGACTCCCCATCTTTCCTAGCATGATGCCTTTTTCCAAGGACATATTTCTTTTCTGGCGATATGTTCAAAGTACATGAGATTAAGATTCAACATCTTTACCTCAACACGATGGATTGAAACAGTGACGGCAGCAATGACCTTGAGCCTGGTGAAGGTGGTGATGATGGTGCAGGATGAGGTCAAGGTTCTGATCTGTTTTTCATGGAGTTGCTATGAGTCATCTTTGACTCAGGACCTAACAGTGACAACAACCTCATCCTTCTGATGTTCTAGGACCCAACTCCTATTCTTCTTGCCCATCTAGCCTCCATGCCCTCACCCAATTCTACAAATTTACAGAATACTAATTACTTGAAAATTGCTATCTTTATTTTTTAAATTTTCTACTAGTTTATTTATAAAATTTGAATACATTGTTTTTAAGAACAAATTCTTTCAATTTCCCCCTCACTCTGCCCCCCCATCAAATTGTACACCCCCATGATTAATCCCTGGCCCCCTGCACATCCTCATCCTTCTGCTTTGTTATCGTTAATCAAGATCACCACCATGAATTCTTATTCATGTGTCCAGTTGTTTACTGAATGTCTCTGCTGAGATATTTAGATGGCATCTCTCTTTTTTAGATTTTTTTTATAGTTAGAAGATTTGTTTGCATGAAGTGAGCAGAGGCTCTGATGATGACAGAAATAAGGACCTTAATAAAGAAAACAGAATTGAGCTTGGATGTGGGTCTGAGGGGCTTGAGGGTCATCCAAGTGTATATGGGTGGAAAAAAACCAGAGCAGTAAGTCTCTCAAGGATAGAACTTAAGCCTGCGGTACAAGTCTGGGCATCTCTGGGTGTCAGGCAGAAATATATGCTAGGGGAGGTTGGGAGTAGGGGGCGTGGAGTGGTAAACTGGAGAAGTGAAAAAACCAGTCGGAAGTCACGCTAGTTCATGCTCAGGGGTTTAACCTGCAAGCATTGGCCATGATGTTATTGGAAACAATGCCTCCCCAGATGCTGCTAGAAAGAGACTCAAAGAAAGTCAGAGCAACATCTGTAAGACCAGTGTGGAGGTTTTATAGAGACCCAGATTGCAGGGCACAGCCAGGGGCAGATTAGCCAATAAAAGAGCTGAGCAGGGACTGGCTTGTGCTTCTTGGCTCATCCTTAGTGAAAAGTTTCACATGGTTTCTCCACTATCAATCAGTAAGTAAGCTCACACCAACGTATGACTGTGCTAACCCTGTCAGGGACTGTAAATTTGGAAAGAAAACTTGCTCTGTAGGATGGTACTGTGGGTTTGGGAGAGAGACACTGATGCCAGCCATCTCCAGAAGCAGAGTCTTTGATTGTGATCAGGGAGGGGAAAGAGAACAATTGTTCACTACAGATTAATGAACCAGCAGAAATAAGTCTGAGAATGTTTATTGATATTCTGAGGGTCAGAACCAGCACTGCTGAGGGGAGTGGTAAGATGTATTCAGCTCCATCCTCCAGATAGCTGTCCCTCTGAACACCTGCTATAAATAACCTCCCTCTGAACATAATGATTAACAAGCCTTATTAACTAAAGCTGTGTTGGTAGCCTCAGGAGGCCAATGGGAATCAGGCAGCATCAGAGCCCACTGGGATCTTGGGACAGTAGACTCCTAGGAACAGCTAGGATTGGGCTTGGCTCTGTCCAGAGGCCCGGGTGGGACACTTGGGGGTTCATGCTGAGGACAGGCTTTGTTTTACAGTCAGTTGTGTCATCTTTGCATGTGTGTCTTTAACCCTCAGTAGCCAGGAGTGAGCTAAGGCATTGTTTCAGAGCTTTGCAGAGGTGTCCTGGGCAAAAAAAAAAATCATCTCCTCCCACATTGGTCCAGCAGTGGCTGGTAAAGAAAGGAAGTGTGAGCAAGAGAGGAGGGAATCAACTTCTCCAGAAAAAGGCTGGGTTCCTGGATGGGACTGTACTGAGAGAAGGGCTTCTGATGCGATGAAGTAGAGTCTGAGTGGGGAAAGTCAAACTCAGTCCCTGCAATGGCACAGAGCACTCAGATTCCCTGACAGGCCCCTCGAATCTTACGGAGGACCGTGAAGGGAGAAGAGAGCACACTAGGTTCACAGTAATAGATCTTCATTCAGCTTTTGACTCCACCCCAAGCAGCCTGCTCCATTCAACCGTGTCATAAAATGAAGGGGAATGAAAGCAATGGAGGAGCACTGTTCAAAAGCATCTGCCAGAGGATGAGGGAGAAAAACATACCAAGAGAAAACTGCATGAGGTGAAGTATCATCAAAGATGCTCTTATAACAAACCAGGATGCTTAATCCTCTGGGTATGGTCAATAGTAGCTTTCTGCAGTGATTTAGGCAGTTCCTGAAGAATGCCTCAGAGTCTGGCATTCAGAGATGAAGAAGAAGAGTGTATTTGGTTTCATATATTGTGCAACAAGTTGCCTCCAAATATAGAAAATTATAACACTACACGTTCATTGTATCATACAGCTTCTGTGGGTCAAGAATTCAGGAGGTGCTTAACCAAGTGGTTCTCATTTAGGGCCTCTGATGAGGGCATAATCAAGATGTTTTATTCACTGAGCACTGTAGTCATCTGAGGATACACTTCCAAGTTGGTGACCTCACATAGTTGTTGCTGATTGGCAGCCTCAGCTTCATACCTCATCTTTTCTCTCTTCGCTTCGCTTTGCTTCGCTCCGCTCCGCTCCGCTCCTCTCCTCTCCTCTCCTCTTCCCCTTCCCTTCCCCTACCCCTCCCCTACCCCTTCTTCTTTTCCTTCTTCCCTTTTCCCTTTCCTCTCTTTTCTCCTTTCTCCTTTTTTCTTTTCCTTGTTGTATACCATTGAATCAGATCCAGCTAGCTCAGGAAATTGCCCCTCCTTCTCCAGCAGAGCATCTGGTGGATTAGAACCATGCACCTTCAGGACGGCAGCACAGCTTCTTGCCACTAGGCCACCAGAGCTCCGATGGTATACTTCATCTTAAGGCTACTTGAATGTCTTCCTGTTGTGGCAACATTCTCAGAGAGAATTATCCTAGAGAATGATAGAATGATGCAAGGCAGAAATGCTGTATATTTATAACCTGGCTTTGGAAATCATATATTGTCACACTCATAATATGTTATCACTTATATGCCCCACTATTGTTGAGATGATTCCAACTTGCATTGACCCTGTAGGACCCAGAGCTGTCCCATAGGGTACAATAGAACATACTTAAACTAGCAGATAGGGCGACTGAAGCAGAGCCCTCAAGTATGGAAACACAGAGGAGGAGGAACAGTTGTAAGGAGACACTAGTGATTGAAACATGGAATGTGAGAACCATGAATGTAGGAAAATTAGATATTGTTAATCAAGAAATGGAACACTTAAGTAGGGGCATACTAGGTATTGATGAGATGAGATGGAATGGCATAGGGCATTTTGAGTCAGACATCATATGATCTACTCTGCTGGAAATGAAAAGGTGAGGAAAAATGGGATTACTTTCATAGTTAAAAAAGTTATGTCTAGATCCATCTTGAAATACAATATTCTGAGTGACAGAATAATATCCATACGCATACAAGGAAGTCCAGTGAATACCACTATCATTCGGATATATGCACCAACAACCAGAGCCATTGAAGAGGAAATAGATAATTTCTACCAACTTTTCAGTCAGAGATTGATTGAACATGCAATCAATATGCATTAATAACAATGGGTGACCAGAATGTAAAAGTTGGGATCAGAGAAGGATCAGTAGTTGGAAAACATGGACTTGGTGACAAAAATGAAGCTGGAGATAGAATGATTTACTTTTGCACAATCACACATTTATTCATTGCAAATACGTTTTATAAGAAACATAAACGCAGGTTATGCACATTGATTTCATCTGATGGCATGCATAGGCATCAGATTGATTACATCTGTAGAAAGAACCACTGGAGAAGCTCAAATTAGCTGTGAAATCTAGGCCAGATGCTGATTGTGGAACAGACCACCAACTACTCATATGCAAATTCAAGCTGAAGCTAAGAACAATTAAATCAAATGTATAGGAACCAAAATATGACCTTGAGTCTATTCCACATAAATTTCAAAATAATTTCAGGAACAGGTTTGAAGCCTTGAACACTAAAGAGCTAAGACCAGATGAGTTGTGGAACGTTATCAAGAATATCATTCAGAAGAGTGCAAAAGGTCATTACAAAGAGAGAGGAGAAAGAAAAGACTAAAATGGATGTCAGAAGAGATTCTGAATATTATATTAGAGAGCTGAGAAGTCAAAGCAAAGGGAAGAAATAAAGATATTAAGGAGCTGGACAGAATATTTCTAAGGGCAGAGTGGGAAGACAAGTAAAGTATTATAATGAAATGTGCAAAGAGCTGCAGTCAGAAAATCAAAGGGCCAAACTCACTCAGCATTTCTTAAGCTCAAGAAACTGAAGAAGAAATTCAAGCCCCGAGTTGCAATACTGTGGGATGCTGTGGCAGAATACTAAATGGTCCAGAAAGTATTACAAGAAGATGGAAAGAGTATACAGAGTTATTGTACCAAAAGAAATTGGCAGACACAGAAGAATTTCATGAAACAACATATATGAAAATGAAACAAAGCCTGTTGTGATGAAGGACGAAGTTTAAGTTACTATGAAAGAATTGGCAAAAAACCAAGGGCCCAGGAATTGACTGTTCCAATTGATATATTTCAACAAAGTGATGTTGCCCTAGATGTGTTCTCCAAGTTGTGCCCAGAAATCTGGAGAACAACCACCTCGTCAACTGACTGGAAGAGATCTATAGTTGTTCCCATTCCAAAGAAAGAGGATCCCACAGAGTGTGGAAATTATTGAACAATATCATGAATATCATATGCAAGCAAGATTCTGCTGAAGATTATCCAAAAATGTCTGAAACAGCATTTCAACAGAGAACTGCCAGAAGTGCAGGCTGGATTTAGAAGAGGCCGTGGTACTAGCGATATTATAGTTAATGTTAGATGGATCTTGGCTGAAAGCAGGGAGTACAAGAGCAATGTTTTTCTGTGTTTCATTGACTATGCAAAGGCATTTGACTGTGTGAACCACAACAAACTGTAGCTAACTTTGAGAACAGGAATCCCAGAACACCTAATCGTGCCTCTGAGAAACCTATACTTAGACTAGCAGGCAGTCATCAGAACAGATCAAAGAAACACTGCACAGTTCAAAACTGGGAAGGGTGTATGCCAGGGATGCATCCTATTTCCATACCTTTAGAGTCTATATGCAGAACAGATTATTTGGGAGGCTGGGCTTTATGAGGAGAAATGTGGCACAGGATTGGAGGAAGAATCTCAATAATTTGTGTTATGCAGATGACACAACTTTGCTTGTTAACACTGAGAAGCACCTTAAGCACTTGCTGCAGAAGGTCAAGGACTGCAGCCTTCAATATGGATTGAAGCTCAACATCAAGAAAACAAAGATTCTCAACACCGGGCTGATTGGCAGCATTGTGATGGATAGTGAAGAGACTGAGATTGTAAACAGCTTTAGTTTGCTTGGTTCCACAATCAACACAATTGGCACCAGCAGCCAGGAATTTAAAAGACATATTGCATTGGGAAAGTCTGCTGTCAAAGACTTTGCCAAAGTACTAAAGAGCAATGATGTCAGTTTGGAGACTAAGGTGCTCCTGATATAGGTCATGGTCTTTGCGCTCACTTGCTCTGCATCAGGGAGCTGGACAATAACTAGGGATGATAGAAGGTGGATTGATGTCTTTGAGCTGTGGTCTTTGAGACGGTTATTGAATATACTATTGATTGTTAAGAGAACGAACAAGTTCATCTTGGAGAGGATGAAGCCAGGCTGCCCCTTGGAGACAAGGATTCTGAAGCTCCATCTGACCTATTTTGCACATGTTGAAAGGAGGTACAAGTCCTTGGAGAGCAATGTCATGCTTGGGAGGGTGGAGAGACAATGCAACAGAGGAAGACCCTGGATGAGATGGATTGATTCAGTGACTGGGGTAATGGGGATAGGTGTGTCAGAGACAATAAGAATGGCACAGGATAGAGCAGGGTTTAGAGAGTTGTACATTGGGTTGTTATGAGTCACAGGCAACTTGAAGGCACACAACAATAACACATCTTTAGAGCAGCACAGACCATTTTTTCTGTAGAGTGACTTGTGAGCTTGAATCGGTCATCTCTTCATTAACAGCTGAGCACTTTAACCACAGTGTCACCAGGGATCCTTTGGTCATATATTCAATATGTGAAAATCAGAAAGCAGCAAACGTTGAGTGTCATCTTGCAGTCTGATTACCATAAAGGACATTCCCGGAAAGGCTAACAGCATAAGGCTAACAGCATGTGACTGAGCCTCAGCATGGAGTAGGTGAAGAACTAGAAGCAGTTTACTTTTGGAACAAATAGTACAATTAATGCCTATGGAGTTGTAGTTAAGGTCAGGCCAGAGAGGGCACTGTGTACTCATTAGAGAGCTTGGGCTGCTTCCTGTAGGTGTTGAAGAAGGAACGAGATGATGTTTGTGATCTGGAAAGATTTTTCAGGGTGTTATATAGAAAGAGCCCAGCTGGAGACAGGGAAACAAACCAGGAGGCTACTGTGGTCATCATTTGGGTTAGAGCTAATGGGGATCGACTTAAATGGTAGAGTTTTAGGGTTAGATACAAATATCGTATTTATGAGGGCAAAATTGCAGAGTTTGGGGACTAATTGAATATGGATTAGGAAGTACGGGGAGACAAAGAAAGCTTTCTTTTTCTCTCTACAATGATGTCTAAGTAGATGGAAGAGCTTGAGATTGAGTACCCCAGGAGGTATAGGCTGAAGTAGCAGAAATGTTAACTATTTTTTATTTTGTTTTGTTGTTGTTTTTTAGAATATAGATAGCAGAACACATTCCAATTTAATCATCTCTGTGTGTCCAATTCTGTGGCATTGATTACATTTTTCAAGTTGTGCAACCACCCTCACAGTCTTTTTTAAACAAGCTCCTCTCTCAGCATCGTAAGCCCACTGCTGTCTGGGATTCTTATCCAATCTTTCCAGTTGTTAACACTTCGAACTCATATAGATAGTTGTTATGTGCTGTTGAATCAACTCTGGCCAAAGCAACCCTACACACAATAACCTTGCTCTATCATTAGCCCATCGCATTGTCTCCAACACAGCTACCCTCATTCTCCAAGTCACTGTGTCAATTCATTTCATCCGGAGTCTACCTCTCTTGCCCTGTCCCTCTACCCCTCCAAGGATGATGTCCTTCTCCAAAGACTGATCACTCTTGGCCATGTGCCCAAAGTATTTCAGACAGAACTTC
Source organism: Elephantulus edwardii (assembly GCF_000299155.1). Taxonomy (NCBI): domain Eukaryota; kingdom Metazoa; phylum Chordata; class Mammalia; order Macroscelidea; family Macroscelididae; genus Elephantulus; species Elephantulus edwardii. The sequence continues at coordinate 2,094,060 of NW_006400031.1, read as the reverse complement.
AAAATACTTGCCTCCAAGGAGTAGACTGGTTTCACCTTCTCTAGTACAGACCAGTTTGTTCTCCTGGCCCTCCATGGTATGTTCAATACTCTTCTCTAGCAACACAACTTAAAAGTATCAATTTTTCTTCTGTCATTTTTGATCATTGTTCAGCTCCCTGTTGCATCCATAGCAAGTCATTGCAAAGGCCACGGCTTGAATCAGGGGCACCTTAGTTTCCAGACTGATATTGTTTCTCTTCAGCACTTTTGAGCCTGACAATAGTTTCCCCCAGAACAAGTCATTTCTAATTTCCTGACTCCTGGTGTCAAGAGTGTTATTTTTCACTGTTGTTGTTGTTAAGTGCCATTGAGTCACAGGCGACTCATAGCAACCACCACTCCTGCTTCCAATATTTTTCACTATTGTTGT
>NW_006400031.1:2087367-2092053 GCF_000299155.1 Elephantulus edwardii | reverse complement strand
AAAAAAAAGAGACCTGGAGAAATGGAAGACTATCCCTTGTTCATAGATAGGAAGGTTCAATATTACAAAGACGACAATCCTACCAAAGGCAATCTACACGTTCAATGCAATCCCAATACAAATGCCAATTCCATTCTTCAATGAGATGGAAACGGCAATTTGCAGTTTTATTTAGAATAGAAAGAGGCCCCAAATAAGCAAAGCAGTACTTAAAAAGAGAAACAAGGTAGGAGGCATTTCAGTCCCTGATTTCAAGTATTACTACACTGCCATGGTAGTCAAGACAGCGTGGTACTGGGACAATGACAGATAAAGATCAGTGGAATAGAATTGAGAACCCAGAAATAAACCCGTGTATCTATGGTCAACTGGTTTCTGACAAGGAGATAAAATCAGTTAGGTGGGGAAACAACAGCCTTTTTAACAAATGGTGTTGACAAAATTGGAAAATTATCTGCAGAAAACTCAAGCAAGATCCACACCTCACTCCATATACACAAACCAACTCAAAGTGGATCAAGAACCTAGGACTAAAACCAAGGACTATAAACTATAAACTGCATTGGAGAAAAGTTTGGAAGAACTGTAGAAGCCCTAATCCACAACATAAACTGTCTTCCCAACATCTCGAAAAACCTACAACCAGAAGAGGATGAAATAAATGAATGGGATCATCTAAGAATCAAATCCTTATGCACATCCAAAAACTTCTCCAACAGGGTAAGAAGGGAAGCCATAGACTGGGGAAAAATATTTCCTAATGACATATGAAATATTTCATAATGACATATCAAATAAGGGACTTACATTTAAAATTTATAAAATACTTGAGCACCACAACAAGATAAAGTTAAACAACTGAATTGAAAAATGGGCACAAGATATGAAAAAATACCTCACCAAAGACTTTTAGATGGTGAATAATCACACGAAGAAATGTTTAAAATCCCTAGTACTGAGAGATACAAATCAAACAACTATGAGATATCATTTCATCCCAGTAAGAACAGCAAAATTTAATAGAACAGCAAACAACAAATGCTAGTGGCGTTGTAGAGAAACTGGAACCCTTATTCACTGTTGGTGAGAGTATAAAATGGTGCAACCACTGTGGAAGGTAGAATGGAATTTTCTCAAAAAGTTGCAAATAGAGATACCCTTTCACCCAGCAATTCTACTACTCGGAATATGCCATAAAGAAACAGAACTGCCACCCAAGCAGATATGCACACCCATGCTTATTGCTGCATTGTTCACAATAGCAGAGAATTGGAAACAACCCAAGTTCCCACCAACAGACAAATGGATACAGAAGCTGTGGTATATCACACAATGGAATACTATTTGTGCTGAAAAATGGAACGAATGAATTATTTATGCAAAATGGGTGACCCTAGAGTACATTGTTGTTGTTGTTGTTGTTAAGTGCCGTCGAGTCGTTGAGTCGCAGGCGACTCATAGCGACCCTATGAGAGTCCTCGACGCTTAGGTGCCTTTCATCCTCTCTCCAGGTTCCTAGGGTTTCTGGAGGCAAACTGTTATGGAAGTGGATGCCACTCCTCCTTCCACTGGAGGACATTAGCTGAGTGAAACATCTCAATCACAAGAGGAAAAATACTGCATAATACTACTGTTGTAAAGTGGAACTGTCTTCGGGGTGGGAAGTGGAAACCAAGAAAGAGGGCATAAATAATGTACACTGCATTGAAACAGATAAGGGAGTGAACTGTTTAGGAGGAATATATGATTAGATATTAATGTCATGAGAAGAGACCAGAATGAAAGCTGTATAGTGGAGTGTACTGAGGGGAAGGAAATTGTATACCAATGCAAGAAGTTTTGTTTTTACTTTTCACTGAGAAAAGTGAACTGGAGGGTGTGGATGGCAGCGAGAAAAGTGTGCAACAATGAATGAATGGAAATCCACAGTCTCTGTAAATGTTCATAAAAATTAATAAAAAAGAAGGAAAATTAAATTAAAAATTATATTATCTCAGAGGTTCACGTAGCCTCAAATCTCCAAAAAGGTGGTTGTGGTTACATGCAACTGAGTCAACTACAACTCAGAGTGACCCTCTAAACAACAGATCTGAACCTTGGCTCATCCTGTGCTGTCCTCACTATCTCTGATATATTTGAGCCCATTCTTACAGTCACTGTGTCAGTCTATCTTGTTGAGAATCTCCTGTTTCTCTGACTGTCTACCTTTCCCTGCGTGATGTCTGTTTCCAAGGCTTGACATATTCAGACAACATGCCTGAAGTATGTGACTGCACCATCTTTGATTCTTAGAAGCAACTTGGTCCCTTCCTCAAAGACAGATGTCTTCGTTCTTTTGACATGTCATGAGATATACAATAGTCTTCTCCAACACCACAGTCCAAAGACATCTGCTGTTCTTTTGCCATCCTTATACATGGTACAACTTTCAGATGCATAGGAAGTAATTGAAAAGACCTGGCTTGGATCAAATGCATGATGCTCTTTAAAGTGGCATCGTTGCTGTTTAGAAAGTCTAGAGTCTATGGGAATTTGAAATATTGGTCTTCTCTTTCATCTTCTGACAAGGATTTCTCTACAGAATCTTTAGTAATGAAAAACACCATTTTCTAGTCTCATGATCAAGAAGATAGTTTTTCATAGATGCAATTAGCCACACATTCCATGTTTTTTACCCATTCCCAATTCCCTATACTCTGGTATTCTAGGTGAATAGAGACCAACTGTCTTGCCTTAAGTGATTATCTGCAAGGTTTTAAGATCACAAGAACTATACGATGGCCCAAGAGGTAGAAGAGAAACCCTGAACATATTGTTAGGCCAGTTCATTGAAGTGTGTCATGAAATCACATCTTAAACCTTCAGATCAACCAATCCCAATTAGGTTTTCGGTTGTGCATAAGCAACCTCAGTTGCTGTCACTACTCTTTTTCTTCTAGTTTGTCATTGTTGTAAGTATATACTTATCACACAACTGTTGGCAGGAACCCTGGAGGCATATTTCATAGTATAAAGTACTGCTCACAGTACAGGGAGCCCTGGTGGCCTAGTGGTAAGGAACTGTGCTGCAATCCTAAAGGCATATGGTTCAAATCCACTAGGTACTCCACAGGAAAATGGTGGGCACTGTCCTTCTGTGTGATTAAGCATCTCTGAAAACCTGCTGGAAGGTCAGTTATGAGTCGTTTCTGACTCGACAGTGCACAGTAACAAGAACTGAAAGGCCAGTGGTTTGAACCAATCAACTGCCCTGTGAGGGAAAGATGGATATTCTCCTCCCATGAAGATTTAGAGTCTCTGAAACCTGATAGAGGGTTGCTAGGATGGCTATGAATCAAAATTCACTTGACAACAGTGCAGATTTTTGGTTACATGTGTTTATATAATAATTGACTGTGCAGCCCTATCCTTAATGTAATTTTTACCTCCATTAACTCCTCTGCCCCGATGGACTATTAAACTTTGGTTTCTCTGTGTTTACCTTTTCTTATATATTTACACAAGCGAGATTACACAATATTTATCCTTTTCTGATTGGCTTATTTCATTTGGCCTACTATGTCCAAGTTTCATTTGTATTTTAGCATGTGTCAAGACTTTATCTCACTGACTGATTAATATTCCACTGTAGGCATTGTAGCTCATTCAGCTTATCCAATTATCTGTTGATGAACATTAGGTTGTCAACAAAGTGGTTGAAGGTTAGGTTTAACTACTGTGAAAAGTGCTTCAACAAAGCAATAAAACCTTGCCTATTGATAATCACATTGAATGTGACTGAATTAAATGCACCAGTTAAGAGAAAAAGAGTAGCAGAATGGATAAGAAAGTAAAATTCTATAATAATGGTTTAATACAATATTTGTCCTTGTGGAAATGAGTTCGTTCATTCAGTATAATGCTCTCTAGTCCCTCCCAATTTAGGTAATAATTTATAAAATCATTGATCCTGCATGCTATGTAGCATTCCATTGTAGGAAACTACTATAATTTCTCAATCCATTCGATTGTGGTTGGGCATCTGGGCTGTTTCCATGACCGTAGAGTAAGTATGAGGATCGGGGGGCGGGGCAGGTGGAAGCATAGGGATGAGGATGTGTGGGGTGGGGAGATTACTCATGGGGTTGTACAACTTGATGGAGGGTGAAGGAAAGTGGAAGAATCTGGTGTGAAAAACAATGTATTTGAATTTTGTAAATAAACTAGTATACTTAAAAAATAAATTATACATCAATTTAAAAAAAGAAAACAAAACAAAATGCATCAATATGCTGTCTACATGAGACATACCTGAGACAGGAAGATAAAGGGTTTGAAAAAGAAATAATGGCAACCCAAAAAAGCAGAAATGGCAATATTCATCTCTGATAAAAGAGTTTTCAGGGTAAAAACTAGCTTGAGATACAATAAGACATTACATACTGTGTAAAGGGTCAATAAAACAAGAGGACATGATCTTGATTAATATCTATGAACTGAGTGATAATACACAAAATAAACTTTAATAGACTTGAAGAAAGAACTAGACAACAGCACAATAGGAGGCGAAAACTTCAGTACACCACTCTGATTGAAAGAGAGAATGAAAAATCTTAGAGGTGAGTGGTTCAAACCCAGCAGATGTTCTGCTGGAGAAAGAGGGACAACCTCCTCCTGTACCAGTCAAATCTGATTTGATGCTACACA
>NW_006400031.1:2086119-2087267 GCF_000299155.1 Elephantulus edwardii | reverse complement strand
ACAAATAATAATAATAATAATAATAATAATAATAATAATAATAATAATAATAATAATAATAAAAGACAGAATGACTAGAAGCTCTACAAAGATGCAGAAGAATTAAACAATACAGTTAACCAAATAAACCTCAGAGCCAAAACAGAACACTCCATACAACAAAAGTTCAGTATACATGTTCTCCAGTCCGCATAGAACATTCTTAGGAACAGAATTCATGTTAGGTTACAAAAGTAGTCTCAATGAATTAAAAAAAAAAACCACACAAACCCAACATATTCAAATCACCACTAGTAATGGGTTTTATAAAATGTGATGTATGGGAATGATCTTATGAAACACAATGTGAATCAAGGAATATGTGAAACACAATATGTATGAATGAAACACAATGTGTATGATTTTGTATGGAAACCAATATAAAATTAAAAAAAAATGTAATTGAAAAGAAGCCTCATAGCCAATAAGGGAGTGGAAGAGGAAATCCATTGAGATATTGCAAAGCTTCTTTTCAGACCAGAATGCTATAAATTTTGAAATCAACAAGAGAATAAAGAAGAGAAAATAAATGCTCTGAGAACTTAAATAACACCTTGTATGGCCATTGTTGTTGTTGTTGTTGAGCATGACTCATAATGACCCTACGAACAAAAGACCTGAAAGGCCTTTCAATAACTATCATCGTTTCTCTGAGTTCATAGATTTTCTAGAGGCTTGTTGTTTGGGAAGTGAATGCCACTCCTGATTCCAATACCCCCCAAAAAATCAGAACAGTGACATGAACAGATAAACACATACCCATGTTTATTGCAGAGTTATTCACACTAGCAAAGAGATGGAAGCAGCTCAATTGTCCATCAAAAACAAATGGACATAGAAACAGTGGTACACCCAAACAATGGAATATTATGCGGCATTGAGAAACAATGAACTCGTTAAACTATACCACTGGATGAGTCTGGAAAACATCATGCTGTGAGAAATAAGTCTGTCACACAAAGAAAAATATTGCATAAAACAGCTGATATAACAATAGGATGGATATGGGACTGGGAGAGAGCAGGGTAAAAATAGATAATTAACACTGCACTGGAATAAGTGAAGGGAAAGAGAGTCTGAAATGAATGGATGATCATATATTTTATGAG
>NW_006400031.1:2083455-2084409 GCF_000299155.1 Elephantulus edwardii | reverse complement strand
CCTATATATTCCTTCCATCAACTTTGATTTTTTTAATAAAATTTTTATTTTATACTGATTTACTTACAAAGTTTGTATACATTGCTTTTCACACTGGATCTTTCCCTTTTCCTTTATCTTCCCCATCTTTTGATACTTTCTGCAGCGCTCAAGATTTTACTCATAAATCATTTAGTACTGCAATTTGAGGCTTCAACTTGTTCTTCAGTTCCTTCAGCTTGATAAATACCAAGTATGTTCTTCGTCTTTGGATTCCTAACACCAGCTGTTTGCACATTTCATTACAATGCTTTGCTTTGTCCTCTTGAGTTACTCTTTGAAATCTTCTGCTCAAATCGCTTAAGTTCTTTTCATTCCAATACAAGTCTCGGAATTTTTTTCTGATATTCATTTTGGTCTTTTTATTCTTCCCTGTCTTTGTAATGATCTTTTGCTTTCTTCATGTATAATGTCTTTGATGTTATCTCACAAATTGTCTGATCTTTGGTCAAATCTAGTTTCAAGATGACATTTTAATTCAGTTGATATATATACTCAAGGCCACATTTGGTATCTCAAGGACTTGCTTTCATGATTTTTCAACTTCAATTTGAACATGCATATAAGTACTTGATAGTCTGATCCACAGTCAGTTCATGACCCAATTTTTACTGCTGAGACTGTTTTTCCAACATCTCTTTCCACAGATATGGTTGATCCAATTCCTGTGTTGTCCATCAGGTGAAGTCTATGATGTAGTCACCATTTATGTTGTTTTTTTTAAAAAAAGTATTTGCAATGAATAAATCTTTGATTTTGTATAAAATTCTATCCTGTAAATCTCTAGCCTCATTTCTGTCACCAAGCCCATAGTCCTTCTTTGTTTCTAACTTTTGTAATCCAGTTACCAATTATTATTAATACATATTTATCATATGTTCTATCAATTTCAGGCTGTAAAACTTGATTGTTGTT
>NW_006400031.1:2080368-2081840 GCF_000299155.1 Elephantulus edwardii | reverse complement strand
GTGCAGCAAATGGACAGACCAGTGCTATACCACGTAGAAGAATGTTTGACAAAAAACAATTTAAACCAGGCCTGAGGGCCACAGATTAAAATCACCCACTTTGGGCTTGGTAGCATCACTTTCTGTCCACTAGGCCAACAGTGCTCTCTCTATGTTGTTGTTGTTATTGTTGTTAAGTGCCGTCGAGTCATAGGTGACTCATAGTGACCCTATGGATGAAAGACCTGAATACTTGTATAAATCTCTTATTTCTCCACATTTATAGAGTTTCCGGAGGCAAGCTATTTTGGAAGTGGATGCCACTCCTGCTTCCAAGCTTGTTTTAAATCTCAGGTTTAGGAGGTTTTATGTCCAAATCCCATGTGCCAGCTTTAGGAAAGGATTTTTGTCTGAGGCAGCACTAGGGAAGGGTCCTTACCCCTGAGCTTCTGCCTCAGGGCTGCCGTCTTGTGACGTAGTGGCTCCGCTCTTCTCTTTGCAGCACACTGCTGTCACCATAGGACGGTTTCCAGGGTGAGGGCCGTGTTTCCTTTAACTCTGGTGAACTGGTACTATTCACTTTTCCTGATGGCTACAGTCCCAGACGGTAGTTTGGATTGAATGTCTTGTCTTGCTTTGAATGTGTGACTGTCAACAAAGCCTCACGGAATTCTGGAAGGATGGGTGCTTCCTGATTAGGGAAGGCAAAGGTGATTCCAAACTCCTATGTGCCAATCCTAGGAGTCCTGGACTCTGATTAGGGACGACAAAGGTGATTCCAGTCTCTGGTAGTGTGTGAACCCCAGGAGTCCTGGATGCTAGTTTGATTTGAATGTCTTGTTTTGCTTTGAATGCCTGACTGTAAGTCCAGTGAATATGACTATCATTCAAATATATGCACCAATAACCAGACCCAAAGAGGAGGAAATAGATGATTTCTACTAACTCTTGGGGTAAGAAATTAATCAAACATGCAACCAAGATTCATTAATAAATATTATTATTATGGTTGTTGTTGTTATTGTTATTATTGTTGTTGTTATGTGCCGTCAAATTGCTTGTGACTCATAGCTCCCCTGTGTACAAGAGTCCTAAACCCTGCTCTGTCCTGTGCCAATCGCATTACCTCTGACACACTCAATCCCACCACCCCAATCACAGAATCAATCCATCTCATCAAGGGTCTTCCTCTTCTGTGCTGTCCCTCCACTCTCCCAAATATGATGTCCCTCTCCACGGACCAGTCCCTCCTTGCAACATGCCCAAAGTATGTCAGACGAAACTTCAGAATCCTTGACTCCAGGGAACATTCTGGCTTCTCCTTCTCCAGGACAAACCTGTTTGTTCTCCTAGCAGTCCATGTTATATTCAGCACTCTTCTCCAGCATCACAACTCAAAGGCATCAATTCTCTTTCTATCATCCCTAGTCACTGTCCAACTATCTGATGCATAGCGAAGATTATAGCCTGGATGGTGCACCTTAGTCTCCAGC
>NW_006400031.1:2076882-2079513 GCF_000299155.1 Elephantulus edwardii | reverse complement strand
TGAGTTGATGTGACAAAACTTAACAACCACAATAATTCTATTTGATTGATTTATATGTCTATGTCTATTGTTATATCAGAATCAGACTGCTTTAGTACTGTAGCTATATAATGGGTATTTTGTTGGTTTTTTTTTTAAAGTAGGAGGTGTGAGTCCTTCTACTGTTTTCTTACCTTTCAACAGTTAGCTATCTGGATATCTTGCTATACAAGGTGAAGATTGGTTTTTCCATTCTGTAAAAGAGGCTCTGGGAATTTTGACTGGGAATGTGTTAAAGCTGTATATAACTGTGGGTTGTATTGACGTTGTCTAACCTGAGAACACGGAACATCTTTCCATTTCTTTTTCTTTCATCTCTGCCAGTGATGTTTAAAATTTTCACTCTATAAGTAATTCACACCGCTGTGCGTGTTTATTTCTAGGTATTATTTCCTCATAGATACGATCATGAAGAAAATTGTTTCTCTCATTTCCATTTTTAATTGCTCATTGCCGGTGCAGAGCAACTCACTGATGTTGTTGTTGGCTGGTGGATACATTTCAAATGAGGGACTTTTAGAATATCCAAGTGAATTTTTCTGGAGCAGGTTCTTGAAGCCCACGAGAATTCTCTGAGTTGAAAATACAGGGACTCACAAATCCTGTCTACATGCCCAAGAAAATGTGTAAGTCTTATTACGAGCTTAATTAAAGTGACCATTGGTTATCAATGGTTTGGGGCCTGTTTGTGCAGGAATAGTAGAACGTGCTGGGTTTATTGGAAAGCAAAGTGGGAGCAAAAGAGAGACAAGAACTAGCATTTGTTGTGTGCCTATTATGTGTTGCCAACTGTCCTGCAGACTTTCATTTGTATGATCAAGTTTTTGAAATCCTCTTTTTTTTGTACTGCACTTTTTAAATTGCACATTTTCTTATACTCCTTTCCTCACCCTATAAGCCCTCCTTTGCAATGCACCTCTTGTTTCACATTGTTGTCGTCCATAGAATACATAATTGTATATACCTTTCCTTGGAAGCAGGAGTGGCATCCACTTCCGTAATAGCTTGCCTCCAGAAACCCTGTGAACCTGGAGAGAGGATGAAAGTCATGCAAGTGTCGAGGACTTTCATTCACAGGGTCGCTATGAGTCGCCTATGACTCGACGGCACTTAACAACACAACAACATATTGCTTTCAGGTGGTTCTTCCTCGCATCTGTTCTAATAGAGTGTTTCTTATATAACCACTCCCATTCTCTCTGCATCCTCTCAATGTCTGTCCTATTTTATAACAACTATGTTGTACAGTATTGGTCCTTTTGTGACTGAGTTATTTTAGCCACCATAATGCCCCCCAGGCTCCCCCATGTTGTATAATTAAAATCCTCTTAACATTAATTAGAGCTTATTATTGAGCAGATGATCTCCTAAAAATTGTCTTTATGCTAATTCATTTAGTTCTTATAACAAAACTAGGCACTGTTATAAACGAGGAAACTGAGGCACACAGTGGTTCTGTGACTTGTCCAAAGCTTCTGAACCATAAAGGGGCCGGTAACAAACTAGACACAGATTTTAAACACTGTCCCTAAGGTCACATTGCAGTAAATGCAGTGCCCGGACTGAACTCATTCCCTTATGGTTTCCCCCTCTTCGTCTTGGAATAATTTAATATTATTAAATATTTAATTAATAAACATTATTAACATTTAATCATTGACAGCATCCCCATGTGTCACGGTGTAGAGCTTTGCTCCATAAGATTTTCACTGGTGAATTTTGCAAAAGTAAGTCACCATCCTATGAACAACAGATCTGGACCCTGTCCTAGCCTGTGTCATCCTCACAATTTCTGACACACTTGAGGCAATTGCTGCAGTCACCGTGTCACTCCACCTGGTTGAAAGTCTTCCTCTCCTTCACTATCCCTCCACTTTCCGAAGCATGAAGTCCCACTCTGGAATAATCTCTCCCAACAACATGTCTAGAGTATGCGAGACAAAGCTTCATCATCTTTGCTTCCAAGGAGCTCTCTGGCTGAACCTTCTATACAACATATCAGTTTGTTCTTTTGGCAATTTAGAAGAGAGTCAGCACTCTTCTGCAACACCGTAGTTCAAAGGCATCAATTCTTTTGTCATTCTTATTCATTGTTCAGCTCTCAGATACATAACAAGTGACTGAAAAGATCATGGTCTCAATCAAATGCACCTTAGTCCTCAAACTGACATTATTGCTCCTCAATAATTTGGAGAGGTCCCTGACTCCAGACTTTCCCAGTGGAATATGTCTACTGATATCCTGACTGCTGGTACCGAATGTATTGATTGTGGATCCAAGAATATGAAACATGCATATGTGGGTGGGTTCACATCAGAGTCAATGTTAGTGTGTGTGTGTGTGTGTGTGTGTGAAAACAAACCGTCATTTACATCAGCAGACTTCACAGTACAACAGAGTAGACAAAAATTTGTACGTGTAAAAAATTTAAAATATGAGGGAGCTCTGGTGGCCCAGTGGTAAGAAGCTGCTCTGCAATCCCAGAGGTAGGAAATTCAAATCCACCAGATGTTCTGCTGGAGAAGGAGGGGCAATCTCCTCCTGTACCAGTCAGATCCAATTTGATGGTACACATACTAAAATAATAATAAT
>NW_006400031.1:2060112-2076782 GCF_000299155.1 Elephantulus edwardii | reverse complement strand
TTCAAGGCCTCAAACCTGTTCCTGAGATGATTCTGAAATTCAGGTGGGATGAAATTAAAGTCATATAAAATAAAATATTTAAATAAAGCACAGTATATATTTTTTTGTTTTTTGTACTAGAGAGCAGGTTTTCAAAAAGTGTTTATAGAAGTACTCTGCCTCCAAAAGAATTCCAGGTAGTCTTCAAATTCCACCTTGGCTTCCCCTCTGACAGTCCTAATATGAACCTTATCCTTTCCCTTAGTGCTGTTCCATTATCTATTATTTCTCTCAAGGAATTAAGATACCCTAACATAGTTTTCACTGGTGGCTTAGTGGCAAGCAGCTACACTGTAATCCCAAATGTACATGGTTCAAATTCACCAGCTACTCCACAGGAGAAAGATGGGCCATCTCCCAGTGCAAAAAAAAAAAAAAAAAAAAAAGAGAGAGAGTGAGAGTGAAAAAGAGAGAGAAGGAGAGAGAGAGAGAGAGATCACCAGACTTTCTTCCAAGGCTCCTCTAGGCAGATATACATTTATAGCTAGCTTTTGTCTTTAACAAACAATCTCAAAACAAGATACAGTCATTCTTGGTCATGTGACTATAAGCCCCCTGAGTGGGAGATGTCTGACCTATCCTAGGTTGGTTTGGCTCAGCCATGCTTTATTCTCTACTGCAGATGGATCTAGGCCAGTCTCACCTATTTCTCACCTTTCGTGAATCAATGGATTGGCCTGGCCATGTCTCTCTCATGGCAAAAGTAAAAACTGTAATCGAGGCTAACCACGCACACATATTGTAAGCCTTTGTGCATACCAAATTTGTTAGCATCCCATTGACCAAAGTAAATAATAAAAACTAGCTTTCAAAAACTCATATGCCTTCTAGAGTCAAGTAGGTCAGATGCAGGCTGTAAGAGGTGGAAGGCTTGAGAGATTTTAGCTGTCTCAAGAAGGCAACTCATATAGACATGCATAAACATGGCCTTGGTAGTGTTGAATTTTTCACTTTTTCAAGGCAGCTTGGAAACAAAGACATCAAAGTAAGACTTCATGAATTTAATAACACTACAGGCAATAGAAAAGAATTTCATTTTACTTGAATCCACAGTCAACACCCAAGAAATCAACAGGCATATTGCATTGAAGAAATCTGTCAAGGACCTTTTTAAAATGCCAAAGATCAAGGATGTTATTTTAAGGACTGAGGTGCACCTGATCCAAGTCATGACATTTTCAGTTGTTTTCTGTGTATCTGAAAATGGAACAATAAATAAGGAAGACTAAGAAATTTAGATGCCTTTGAATTGTTGTGTTGGCGAAGAATATTGGATATCCCATGGAACATCAAAAGAGTAAACAAATCTATCTTGGGTTGTTGAAACTGAGAAGGACCTGAAGCGCTTGCTGCAGAGGGTCAAGAACTGCAGCCTTCAATATGGATTGAGGCTCAATGTCAAGAAGACAAAGATTCTCCCCAATGGACCAACTGGCAGCACAGGATATATGGTGAAGAGATTGAGGTTGTTCACAGCTTTAGTTTGCTTGGCTCCACAGTCAACTCTCTTGGCACCAGCATCCAGGAAATTAAAAAACATATTGTAATGGGAAAGTCTGCTGTTAGGGACCTCTCTAAAGTACTCAAGAGCAATGGTGTCACTCTGGAGACTAAGGTATGTCTGATATAGGCCATGGTCTTTGCAATTACTTGTAATACATTAGAGAATTGGACAATGACTAGGAAGGATATAAGGAGAATTGATGCCTTTGAGCTATGGTGCTGGAGAAGAGCATTGAGTGTACCATGGACTGCTAAGAAAACAAACAGATTCATCCTGGAGAGGGTTAAACCAGGCTACTCCTTGGAGGCAAGGATTCTGGGGCTTCGTCTGACATCCTTTGGACACGTTGTAAGGAGGGGCCGGTCATTGAAGAAGGACATAATGCTTGGGAGGGTGGAGGGACAGTGCAGGAGAGAGAGACCCTGTATGAGGTGGATTGATTCCATGATTGAGGTAATCGGGATGGTAGTGTCAGAGACAAGTGCGATTGGCACAGGACAGAGTAGGGTTTAAGGCTGTTGTACATAAGGTCGCTATGAGTCACAGGCGACTCAATGGCACATAACAACAATAACAACATCTTGGAGGAAGTACAATTAGAGTGCTTTTTAGGGTCAAAGATGGTGAAACTTTGTCTCATTACGGGCATATTGTCCGGAGGGTTAAGTTGTTGAAAACAAAAACCAAAACAACCCATGCTGCAAAAGACAGAGGGTGACCTAAAAGAGGAAAACATTCCAGGAGATGGACTGACACAGGGACTTCAGTAATGACCTTGAGGTCGGTGAAGATCATGAAGATGTTGCCAGGTAGAGCAAAGGTTTGATCTGTTGTCCAACGTGTTGATAGGAGTCATATTGTCTCAACGGTACCTAATGAAAACAGCAGCAGCCACAAAACGGGCAAAAGGAAACATGTCTGTGTTTGCAGCCTCTTTGGATCCTGTTATGGGACAAATAACCTAATGAACACCTTCTAAATTAGTTTCTTTCTTTAAACAATATCTCTATTCACTCAAAGGAGCCTTGACGTTGATTCTTGCTGTGATTACTGGAGTCTCTGTTGACTGCTTCGGATTTCAGAAGTCGTACTTGATTTGATTCATTTTACCAATATTTATTGAGCTGACTGGAACACTGCACTACAATGGTGCTTAGAGAAGATATAATCTTAGCTCTTAGGAACTAAAAAAAATACTGGGAGGCACTTTCAGCAGACACAGAATTTCATGAATAAACATAACTGTTGAGACAGATCAAGAGGCAAGTGGAGGGAGCAAGACAGAAAAGGAGGTAGGGAATCACATTTAACTTGGGGGAGGAGAGAGACATCAAAGTAAGGTCCAAAAGGAGCCTTCTGGAGGGGAGGGAGCAGAGGGAGAGAGTGTGAGAAGCTGAGCAAAGGGCTGTAGGTGGACAGACAGACAGTCTAGAGATAGCAGGACAAACATTTAGGATGTGGACTGAGACCTGATCACTCTGCACTTTGGAGAACGAGGGAGGTTTTAAGCAGGAAGTGGTCTAATCTGATTTCTGTATCCCAAAAGCTGTCTAGTAGCCTTGTGGATAAGGAGTTATGTTGTCAACTCAAAGGCAAGCAGTTCGAATCCACTGACTACCTCTTAAGAGAAAGTTGGACAACCTCCTTCCATGTGATTTACAGCCTCTGAAAACCCACTAGAAGGTCAGCTATGAATTGTTTCTGACTTGACTGCACACAACAACAGCAAAAACCATTGTCATACAGACTTTGGAGGAAACAGAAGCGTGTGGCTACAGCCACAGCTGAGGTTGTTAGAGTCACCGAAATGAGAGAGTAGGAAGGATGGGATAAAGGTGGGGGCCATGGAGGACGATTAAAGAACTTAAGAGTTGTAGTTGGCAAAACAACTGTGAGATGTCACCTCACCCCAGTAAAAATAGCAAAATTTAATAGAACAGCAAGCAACAACTGCTGGTGACAAACTGGGGAGAAACTGGAACCTTATTCACTGTTGGGAATGTAAAATGGTGCAACCACTATGGAAGGTGGTGTGGCGCTTTCTCAAAAAGTTGCAAATAGAGATACCATTTGACCCAGCAATTCCGCTACTGTGAATATACCCCAAAGAGACCATAACCGCCATCCAAGCAGATATATGCACACCAATGTTTATGGTGGCTTTGTTCACAATAGCAAAGGGTTGGAAACAGCCTAAGTGTCCATCGACAAGTGAATGGATAGAGAAGCTGTGGTATATTCAAACAATGGAAAACTACGCTGCACTGAAAAACAAGGAACTCATGCAATATTATTCAAAATGGGTGACCCTGGAGTATATTATGCTGAGTGAAATATTTCAGTCGCAAAAGGGCAAATACTGCATAGTGCCACTGTTGTAAAACAGGACTGACATTGGTGTTGGGGGGAGACTGAGAAAGATGGGATAAATAATGTATACTGGACTGAAACCGATGAGGGAGAAAACTGTTTAAAAGGGATATGTGATTAGGTATTATTGTCATGATGGGAGTCCAGAACGAAGGCTGTATAGTGGAGTGGACCTGGGGGGAGGGATTGTAAAACAATGACAGAATTTTTCTTTTACTTTTCAAAGAGAAACGCAAACTGGGGAGAAGGGGTAGCAGGGAGAAAAGTGCAATAATAAGTGAATGGAAATCCAAAGTCTCTGTAAATTTTCATTAAAATTAATAATAATAAAAAAAGGATTTGTATTTGGGATAAAACCAACTTTATACTCTGATTTTTTTTTTAATTTCCATTAAATACCACTATTTGGTGTAAGCCACAAATTGCTCGTGACTGCCAGAAACAAAGTCTATGGTTAGACAGAGAGTGATCATTTCTGGTTTAATATTTTAACTGCTGTGGGTCACCTTCCATTTCTAGGAGACACCTCCAGACCCTGTTGTGCCCACTAGCTGCATAAAAAGTGTCCTCAGCGTGTGAAGGTTGATGTTTGCTTATCTTGGTCAAGTGACTCCCAAGCACTTAACACTTCTTCCAGCTAAGTCCTTGTGGGGGACTACACACCAGACACTTTTTGCTCTTGCCTCCGAGGAGAGCAGTGATAGAACCTGGCTGATGAAGTGCTTTGATTAACTGATTTAATCTTCACAGCCACTCTGTGAAAATGATCCTGTTACTATAGCCATTTTGCAGATGATAAAATTGAGGCACGCAGAAGTTAATTTGCTCTAGGCTATGCATGCAGCAAGCATCTGTGTGAGGAATAGAGCTCCAAGGGGCCCATCTGAAGTCCAAGCTCTGAAGCCTTGCTCTATTGTGAGAGCAGTGAGAGCAGGCTGTGCGGATTTCAGATAAATTAAAAAAACCTCCTTGTGATTAAGTCCTAACTGCCACATAGCTGCCCATCTTTCTTCTGCAGAGCAGCTGTCGGATGCCCTTGGGTTGACAATACAAATCTTTACCCAACAGGACACCAAAGCTTCCTGGATTGTAGGTAGAAAAGTGTAAACATCATTTTCAGTTTCTGTAAAACACTGATGAAATAATGTAACCCGTGTTATCTCCATCAGCCTTCGCAGCAGTACTATGAGAAGGTCACTTTTCTTGGCCATGTTTGTCCTGGTGTTTGCGTGCCCATAATTCTTTTCTAGCCACTGCCCCAAGTCCTAGTTCAAAGCAACAGTGTGATGCTGTACCTCTTACAGGAGTGGCTGCTGATTGGACTAGGAATCAACCACAAATCCTAAAATCATTTGTTCAGCTTCGGAGCTAAGCCAATCAGCAAGCTCTCTGTAGGGATTTGTCTGCAGGATTCCAATGCAGCTGCTCCCCTGGCAATTAGAGACAGGCAGAGTGCATGTGTACACTAGGGAGGACAGAAAAGGAAGTGGGTAATGACTAACACAGGAATATCACAGCCCGGTCTCCAGGAATGAGCTTCCCATCCAAGCTTGCCTGCCGGAGAACAATTCATTTTTTTCTATCTGGAGGCTGCACAGACTCTGCAGGGCAGTCAAGCCTCTGAAACAGTGGAGCCTGGTTCACCACTTATAACTTGTTTATCTAGGGAAGTTCGTGCAATTGAAGATCTGAGACACCCACACAGAAGGAACTTTGGTCTCAGTTCAGAAGCTATAGTATCAGTATATTATTATTCCAGAAAAATAAGTATGATTGGATAGTGCCCCAGCCCCCAAGACCCCCAGACACAGATACTGGTGTGTTTTTTTCTTTCTTTCTTTGTTTTTTTTCCTCCTGGGATGCCTTTGATAAAAGCTTTACACTTTGTCATTGTTTTGCTTCTTCTTTTAGATTTTTCAAATTTGCGCGATGCAAGCTTTTCAAAGCCAAATTAGGGAAGCGTTTTCTAAAATGTGTTCATAGAACACCAGTCTTCCATCCCTCCTCTTTCTAATTTTAAATCTCCTTACATGTTACAAATTTCCACAAGTATTGAAGATCCTTTATCTTTGGAATTGTACAGAGCACATTAACAAGTTATATTGTTGTTGTGATTAAATGCCTCCAAGTTGGTTCTGATTTATAGTGACTTATAGAGCTGGACAATGAATAAGGATGACAGAAAAAGAATCGATGCTTTTGACCTGTGGTGTTGGAGAAGAGCACTGAACATCCCATGGGCGGCCAAGAGAATGAACGGATATGTCTTGGAGAGGGTGCAGCCGGAGTGCTCTTTGGAAGCAAGAATGATGAGGCTTTGCTTCACATATTTTGGGCATGTTGCTAGAAAGTGTTATTTCTTGGATGCTATTTCACGATGCTGGGAAGGGTGCAGGGTCAGCGAAAGAAAGAAAGACCCTCAACTAGGTGGACTGACACAGTGACTGCTGCAATGGACTCTTGTTTGTTAGGAAGTGTGAGTGAGGATGGAGCAGGATAGAACAGGGTTCAGATCTTTTTTCATAGGGTCACTGAGTTGTGCTTGACTTGAAGGCTTCTAAAAATAACAATATAGTCCAATAGTGCAATCCTGCTAATCCTGCACATCTCCACAATGTCTGGTGTGTTCAAAACCTGGTGTTTCAGCACTGGTAAATCCATTTTGTGTAGGTCTTTGAATTCCATGAGGGGGGGGGGAAGCCCCAAACAAAAATAGTCCGCTTCTTTAATATTGCCTTTTCTAAGCTTTCTCAAACTTATTTTACTATAAATTATTATTTTTGTTGTTATTAGGTGCTATTGACTCAATATCAACTGATATTGATACAGTTGGATCCTGGAGGGTAAGTGTTTTTTATATACTTGAAAGTTGGATATAGACTGGGCATTTCTGATTGTGTTAGCAATCAACTGTAAGCTAATTATTTCTGATTTTGTTTACAACCAGCTGTGGGCGGAAAGCCTCCTGTGTAGGCAAACATGATCTGGTGGGCAAGCCTTTGTATTTAAAAGTCGGTTGAGTATTAATTGTGTTTGGAGAGAACATTGTTTTAAGTGGTGTAGCACTTGTCTGTCAGTTTGGTGTACTTAGATACCTTGAGGTTTCAGAGATATTGAAATCTGTGCCACTGGTGTGTCAAATTACTATAAATGTCTTTTAAAAATATAATTTCCTAATGACATATTAGGGTCAACTCTGGTGGCCTAGTAGTAAGAACCTGTGCTACAGTCCTGAATTTACATGATTCAAATCCATCATTTGCTCTGCAGGAGAAGGTTCGGCACTCTTTTCCCGAGTGACTAACTGCCTCTGAAAACCTGCTAGAGGGTCATCTATGGGTCAGTTTCTACTCATCAGTGCACATCAAGAACAAGAAAACATTAGAGCACTCTGGTGGTATAGTTTAGAGGGTGTTGTGCTGTAAACCAAAAGACTGTTTCTCCAGCGGTGTGAATCCATCAGCTGCTCAAGGGGAGAAGAAAATCAACAGTCTCCTTCCGTTATAATTTAGAGTCTTGGAACTGTAGCCAAAATAGAGGGTTGTTAGGAGTCAGAACATACTAGACAGAGGTGAGTTTGAGGTTTTGTTTGTATTGGTTATATTTTATTGAGTTTTCAGTAAAGGATTTCTTCTTTTTCTAATTGTGTTCTGTTGAGTTGGATCAGACTGGTACAGGAGGGGACTGCCTCTCCTCCTCTAGTGGAGCTTCAGGTGTATTCAAACCCTGTGCATTTGAGATTGCAGTGCAGATTCTTGCCACTACGCCGTCAGAGCTCCCTATAATTTGAATTTTTAGTTTATAGCTCATGAGACTAGAAGTCTGAGGAATAGATTTTGGAAATTTTTTTTCCTAGGGTATCTCAGACATCTAACAAACATCTCTTCGTTAGTCACAATTGAGTTGATTCCAATTCACAAAAACCCTGTGTGTGTACAGAGTAGAACTACACTGTAGAGGGTTTTCAAGGCTTTGTTCCTTTGGAAGTCAATTCTCAGGCCTGTATTAAAGGATATTTGTGGGAGGACTTAAACTGCAACTGTTTGAATAGCAGTGTAGTGTTTAGCTGTTTGTGCCACCAAGGACAATAAATCAATAAAACAAGTCTACTGACGGTATGTTCTATATCCAGACACCCGAGCATAGGAAATATCAAATTCAGGCTTTAAGTTTAGAGAGCTAAGCTGAACAAGGTAGATAAGAAAGAAGACTAGAGAGAGAAGTTCCAAGGCCATCATGATTCAGAGAAAGCTTCCAGGAAGAGGAGATATTTGAGATGAGTCTCTAAGAACAAATAGTATCACAATCAAGCAAAGATCAAAGGCTTGCAGGAGCCATATTGGGAGCACGGTGGATAATTAATACATACTGTTGCACAGCACTCACTGTAGTAAGTGCTTAACTATCACTTTCTAGCTAAAGGGGAGAAAGAGATGGATTTTGGTTTCAGCAAAAACACCTTCTAATGATTAAGCTATAGACATTTTCCAGGCTCATTTCCCTTTTAATTGAGAAGCCAGCAATTTGGAAGAGCCACCGAGGACTCCTACACAAAACTTACTGACCTGTTTCTGACTTCACTGGAGCATGTGGAGTGGATGCTGCCAAGGGCTGTGCTACTTTGGACTGGCACTAATGTATCCATCTACCTTTCAGAAAGTGTGCAGATGGAGGGAGAGGTATATGCTTTCTAGACAATCATCATTAAGCCACATAGAAACCATATCAATCTTCTCTGCAAAGAATCCATTGCTTTCATGTATACAGGACCGCATCTCTTATTTCTTAACACCTAGTCATGGCATTGTTTGGAAAAGTAGAGAGTCAGCAAAAGAGAGGAAGACCCTCAGGGTGGATTGACATCGTGACTGTAACAATGGGCTAAAGTATATCAGAGCTGGCGAAGATGGCACAGGATAAGGCAAGGTTCAGTTCTGTTACTCATAAGGTTACTGTGAGTCACACTTAACATCACCTAACAGCAAGGACTTTTACTAAACACAATGTCAAACAAAAGGAACAATTCACCATTTTAGGTAGAAGATCAACAAAAAAATGAGTAGAGGTGCAAAAATGTTTGACATAATAGACACAACAATTGTAAATATGGTGCAAGACTGGGCAAGAATTAATTTTGTTACATAAAAGACTGTCTGAGTTGAGACTGATTCAATCAGCACTAACAACAAAACAACACTACACCCCTGACATTGTTCCAGGTGGTTTTAATCAAATCATAGCATTCAATTCTTGTAAAGATCATATGGTTAGATAGATATTACTCATTTTGCTTATAGAACAATTTAGACTTGGGGAATTAGCGACCTATAAGAGATGTGACCAGAAGTCACACTGAGGGACATTTCAGGGTCATTGAGGGACATTTGACCACACTATTTTACAGTATCTCCTCATGATTTGGGGAAGTGAAAACTTCACAGCTAGTCCTCTGACCCATGCCTCCCTCATAATATGGACCAGGTCAACCTTTCTCTATGCCTCTGATGAACCATCGTGAATCCTGGAAGCCTGTGGCATAGAATTTAATTTTGAACCAATTCATAAATATCTCCTTATGGCAAATAAGAATGGCTCTTTGTTCCTCTCATGACTCTCACCAACTTTCACCTTGACCTAGGAGGAAATTCCTTCTCTAAACCCCTCTTTCACCACAAAAAGGTCATCTTTGACTGTAGCTGGACTGCTGTATTGCTAGTCATTGGAGAATGTTGACAATATTCAAACCCTTTTTGAAGCTTTCTTTTCATTATGTCTGGAAGGTAAGTGATGTAGACAGTAAGACTAATTTCACCTCTAAATCAAAGGCAATCACTCAAATGAAGTAGGAAATGATTAATTGCAGCAGTGTCTTATTTTCTCATGAGATTCATGAGATAGAGCCCTAAAAAACTGAAATGTAAGTGAGATTTCTATAATTTAGAAAGTTCTAGTGGTTTAGTGTTGGAGAGTTGAACTGCTAACCCAAAGAAACAAAAAACCCAAAACCAAACAACCATCACTTGAATCCACTGACCGCTTGCAGGAGAAAGTTGGGCAATCTCCTCTGTGCTATTTACTGCCTCTGAAAACCCACTAGAGGGTTAGCTATGAGTCGGTTCTGACTCAAAGTCGTTTAACAACAGAGAGAGTCAGGGATAACTTACTGCCTTACCAGCTCTCTAGGTGAGCAAGAGTGCCAAGTGCTGTCTACGGTACTGATCATCTTTTTTCCAGCTTGAAGCCTGCAGAGTCAGGACGTAAAGTCAAAGCTTAGCACCAATGATACGCTGAGTCCTTACTTCTTTTCTGAAACCAGAGCATCTCCCACAAAAAACCAATTCTCTCAATTCCTTCTGATTTCATAGTACCCATGAATGACACATCAGCATGACTGACTAG
Organism: Elephantulus edwardii; assembly: GCF_000299155.1. Classification (NCBI taxonomy): domain Eukaryota; kingdom Metazoa; phylum Chordata; class Mammalia; order Macroscelidea; family Macroscelididae; genus Elephantulus; species Elephantulus edwardii. Next base: position 2,066,470 of record NW_006400031.1, on the reverse strand, counting down.
CAGGAATTAAGGAGGTCTTGAGTGAGTTTGAGACCTTTTCCCATTAGAGAACTGCTTCTGTACTTCCAATATGGATTCACAAAGTCTGAGATGCAAACTCCAAGCTGAGATTGTGTGTGTGTGTGTGTGTGTGTGTGTGTAGGTTACTATGTGCAAACTTTGTTCTTCCCAGTGGTTCTCTGAGCTGTCATTAAAGTTGTGGCTTCACAAGTCCTGGTTTACACTTGAAGGGTAGAACTTTCCCCATCAGAGATTTCCAGAGGACACAGCTTCTGGAATAACATTTCCTGTTTGTGTATAGATGTAGACAATTTTATTGAAATGTCCAATCACAATTGAGTGAATTGAGAAATTATGGTGCATTCACGTGATGGAATACTATGCAGCACGCAGGAACAATGATTTTGTAAATCACTAACTGCCTTGGGCGGGATTGGAGAGCATTATTCTAAGTGATATAACTCAGTCCCTTAAGGAAAAATACTACATAAGACCATTATTGTAGAAATAGAAATATAACTAGTGAAATGTGTATGAGGATCTAAGAGAAGAGTGGGTGGGAGCAGAGGGGTAAGGGTAGTGGAACGGTATCGGTAATCATAGGGTTGTACAATTTGATGGGTGGGTAAAGGAAATGGGAAAGATCTGGTGTGAAAATCATTGTATACAAAATTTTGTAAGTAAACCAGTAATAAAAAATAAGATCTATATGGAGTCCATGGTACAAAACTGAACACCTTTCATTTTAGCCCAACATATTTTTGGCCATCAATGGCTTCTTTAATTTCCATTTTCCAGTGAAACTCAGTTCATGTTACACCTGCCTCAGAAAGTCTTCCATGACCCCTAGTCTGTGTTAGGGATTGTACTTCCTTAATATTTTTCTCTCTTGTATTGTTTATCACTCTGTGGTATAATTGTGTGTGTTTTTCACCGGACCCAGAGGTCCTTGAAGAATGGAATTACGCTTTTGGAACATTGTAGACACAACAGGAGTATTTACCGAACAATACAGAATGAGTCCCTCACTCAAGAGCTCGTTTACAGAATTCTTCAGAAATAAGTGCCCAGACCTTGCATCAGTCCCTTCTAGAATGTAGAAACTCCTTTCAAATTGAGGCAGTCCATTTCACATTGAGACTATCATTGTATTGTGAAACTCCTGCTTCATTTTGAGCCAAAACATGTCTCCTTGGAGTTTCCACTTTCTAGGTCTATAAAGAATGTCCCGTTCCCTTTCTGTATTTAGGCCTTCAAGTTCTTGAAGAAATACAACACATTCATCTTTTGTAGACAAAATTTATCCAGTTTCTCCTTCATCCATTCTACATAAGTCATTATTTTGAGGTGCTTTTTTGTTTTGTTTTAAACCTGTTTGTTTTCCACTCTTCACATACAAATGTTGTTGTTGTTGATTTCTGTCGAGTCAAGCATAACTCATAGCAATCTTATGAACAAAAGGCCTGAGGCCTTTCTAAAACTATTGACATTTATCAAAGTTCCTAGAGTTTAGAAACATATGTATGTATGTATGTATGTATGTATGTATGTATATATACTTATATATTGGAAGCAGGAGTGGCATCCACTTTGTAAACAACATGCCTCTTGAAACGCTACGAACTTTGAGAAACGATTATAGTTATGGAAAGGCTTCAGGTATTTTGTTCATAGGGTCGCTTTGAGTTATGCTCCACTTGACAGCAATCAACAACAACGTACACATATATGCATTTCTTAAAATCTGAGGCTGATATTTGAAGGCTACATATATTACTTATATAACCTTAGTTTGTTACATTATTATTTCAATTGATTTATTGATTTAGTTTGCAATCCTATCTGGATTTTCTTCTCTACATTTCTAGGATCTTTCTCATAATGGAGAACTGGTTAACTCTTATCTAGCCTAACGATAAGAAACTGCACTGCAATCCCAAGAAACTGCACTGCAATCCCAAAGGCATGCAGTTCGAATCCAGCAACTGCTATGTGGCAGGAGAATGAGTAATCTCCTCCCGTGTGATTTGCTTCCTCTGACAAATCCCAGGAGGGTCAGCTATGAGTCAGTTCCAACTTAATGGTGCACAACAACAACAACAGGTCACTTTGGTCTAGAATAAAATCAAAAGCTCTTCAAAGTTAGAGGATTTTGTCCCAGAAGATAGAAGAATGTTTGACTATTGTTAATTGTCACTGAATTGGTTCCAGCTAATGGTAACCTTAGGTATGTTACTCAGTCTATCACTATTATTGTGACTATGGTAGGAATTCAGTAAATATTTGCGGAATCAATGAAAGAAATCATACTAATATTGGCATTTCTTGTTCCAAAAGCACAATGCAGATGACATAAGAATAAACAATAGAAGAATAAACAGACTGCCAATGCAGGATCCTCATATATCAATATACAATATGAGATTTCTTCCACATCATGCCTATGTCTGTAGACGGAAGATGAATAGGCCAACATTAATTTATTTCCAGTAAATGATGTCTAACAGCACAGGAAATCCAAGAAACTAAAAATGTTTATAAAATACTACTGATAATTTTTTTTTTTTTTTACTTTTAACATAATTTTGCTCTGGCTAGGTAGTCTATAGGATGTTATATTTTTAACCTCAAAAACCCACAGCCTTCCTGGAGGCTTGACCCCACCACCTACTTCATGGAAGAAAGATGAACAATCTCTTCTTGTATGTTTTATGGCCTTGGAGGGTCAGATACAAACTGGTTCTAACTTGCCAGTGATGAGTTTTTGAATAATAATTTCTATTTTCTGAGGGCTCAATCTGTACTTAACACTTCACACATCATATTACTCATGAATTCTTACAACTACCTTTATAATTTGGGTCCATTTTAATCGGCAAGCTTGTAAATGACAAAGACTTTCTTAGTGCCCCAGTGAGCACTTTTATTTCCAGGCTGAGCTGTTATGTCTATGCACAAAATAGAGTTTGAAGCTGATCTGTTTGTCTCAGTCAGAGATTGGTGAAAGCAAGATCAACCAGAAGCAGTGACCATTTGAGAAACTGTTTCTATTCCTGTCATTGAGGGTGATGTGACAAAATGGCAATGGAGAATTATGCATATTTAGTAATATTTGCAAAGGTATTTTAAAAAGATTTAAAGAAAATAAAATTTGATGTATGAAATCCACTTTTCTTCTTTGAACTTTTTTAAAAGCCAAGCTTATTTAGATGTCATTTAATACAGCAACATTTACCTTATTTTAAATATATAGTTCCATAAATTGGAACAAATTTATGCAGTTACAATTACCCTTATAATCAATACCAAGAAGGGTTCCATCATTTCTTAGCCTTCAGTCTTCTCTCTCACTTTTAACCTGTATTAAATACAGATCTGATGTCTGTCCTTATAATTTTGTCATTTACAGACTGTCGTAGAAATGGAATCATACATTCTGAAGCTTATATGTCTGACTTCTTTCTCTTAGCATAAATTTATTTTTAATTATTCATGTTACTCCATGTATAAGTTGTCATTCTTCGCCCCCCCCCCACCTCTTTTTTCCCTGGAAGTACTTTTAGAAAAGATCTTTTCGATTATTTTAACTATTTGCCAGAATTCTCTATTGAATCCATCTGAGCCATAAAGGTTTATTTTAAAGAACAAGATGCTTTGGGTATTTTGACATTGGAGGACAGAGATGAATCCTCCTTGCTTCACTTTTCAGGGAGTCACTGGCTTGTCTCCAGGTCTCAGGGATTATCTGCATTTTAGCTTCCTGCTGGGTGAGTACAGATTAGAAGGTGGGAGAGTAGGAACAGGGCAAGAGGGAAGGAGTCACAGGGGAGAAACAGGTAGAAGGCAAACCATATCAAGGAAATAGCATAGGGGACTTCCAGAACAGTGTCAGGAGTAGGCAAATAAACGTGCTTCCACAGCCTCTTGGTTTGTTTACTCAAGAGAAAAACCACATCATCAAGGTCTCTTTCATTGTCTGTTTCCTTTTTGCAACCTCCATAGAAAGAAAAGAAAAGAAAAAAAAAACCATCAAAAACTTCAGAAAGAGTCTGAGTCTCAGGAGACTTCCTGCCTTGTGTCCAGACCAAAGTGTTTTGGAAATGCTTTAGAGAAAATCTGATTGCTTTTGCAGGCTTGGTGAGGCAAACCTTCCAGGCACTTTGAAGTGCTTCTGATGCCATTGAAAATTCTCAGAACTTACTGCCCCAGGATCTTCACAGTAGGGACAGTATCAATTTGATTATCACTCATCTCACATCCTAAGCAAGAGTCTCCATGGCCACCTTCAGACAGGTTTACTAAGGGATCCAGGCCCTGTGAATTCTTTCAGATGATGCAGGTTTTAAGAGAACACAGTACTCCAAGGCTTAAGCACAAGATGTGTTGTGGACTTGCCTGTTGTAACACTATCCTGGCATAGTGGGTAGGGAATTGACTGCTGACTTGAAGCTGACATCTCTTTGGCCAGTTCAAATTTACCATCAACCCCAATGAACGTGACAGAGTTCAGATCTGTTGTTCATAGGGTCGTTATGAGTTGTACTTGACTCAGTGGTACCAGACAACAACAACCGTCTCAAGAAAAAGGGATCTCAGGCGGTCTGTTATTTGGCACCATTGAGTTGAGTCGTAACAAATTGGTGGCCTAGTGGTAAGGAATTACACTACCAACCCAAAGGCACTCACTTCAAAACCACCAGACGCTCTGTGGGAGAAAGATAGGCAGTCCTCCCATGGGATTTACTACCCCTGAAAACCCGCTGGAGGGTCCACAGTGAGCCTGTTCCGACTGGATGGTATACAACAGCAGCAACAACAACTTGAGGAAAAAGAGAAGACATCACTTGTGTGATTTAGTGCCTCTGAAAACCTGATAAAGAGTAGTTTCTGACTCAACAAAAATAAGGTTTCTTTTAGTTCCTCCAAATGATAGAGCTTTCCCTATAAATAAAAAGAGGAAACGAGACATAAAGGAAAACTGCTACTGGAGGAAATGCCACAGGAGGTAGGGATGGCTTTGATTGTAACGGGGGAGCCTGTCACATCCTATCTTTTCATTCATCCTTTACTCTATTGCATCATCTCTTGCCATCAGCCTCCCATCCACACCATCATTTCAGCACTTCATTCTTGATCCCGTGTTTTTCAGCTCACCTCAGAATAAGTAGCTTGCTCCTATACCCTTTTAACAAATATTTGTCCCACTCACTTTCATTAAGGGGCTTTTTCACTAAGGATCTTCGTGACTCCACCTTATCCTGAAAGAATTATTTGAGGTGTGACTCTTCCCAGCTGTATGCATTGGCTGGTGTCTGAATTATTAATGATGAAAAAAAAGTACACACAGTCAATCTGTCCTCTTCACACGCGAAAGAGTAAAGGTAGACTTGTCAAGCTACAAGACATCTGGATACTTCTTGTTTTATGTGTTGTAAAGTAGATTATGATTCATAGCGACCCTATGATCAATAGCTCTGAATTCTGCCCTATCCTGAGTCAATCTCACTGTCTCTAACACTCCTGCCCCCATCACCATAGTCATCGTGTCCACCAGTCACGTTCAGGTTCTTCCTCTCATACACTGTGCCTCTACTCTTCCAAGCATGATGTCCTTCTCCAAGGACTGGTTCTTTCTGGCAACATACCTAGTGCATGTGAGACAGAGCTTCACAATCCTTGCCTCCAAGGAGCAAATTGGTTTCACCATCTCTGGGACATACCTGTTTGTTCTCTTGAAAGCCCATGGTATATTCTATACTTTTCTTCAATACCACAGCTTAAAAGCATTGGTTTTTCTGTCATCCTTGGTCACTGTCCAGCTAATAACTGAAATAGTTTGTATTTTTTTTTTTAAAGACTTCTATTGAGTCCAAATAAACTCAAAGCTGACTGCGCAGGTGTCCTGAGGCTGTAAGTCGTGGAGGAAGAGAAAGCCCATCTTTTTCCTACTGAGTGGCTGAACCCCTGGAGAGGCATTTAAACAATTAGAGTGAGACAGCATTTGGGTTAGCAGTACAACTCCCTATGGACGAGGTCACCAAGGCTCCTTGGAATAGATTAAAGTATGTCAAACATATTGGAATCTATTATTTGTGCCTCCAAATCACATATGATTCACAGCTGACCTTCAAGAGGTTTTCAGAGACAGTAAATCACATGAGAGGGGATTGCCCAATTTTCTCCCTCAAAGCAGCTGGTGGATTTGAACCAAGTGCCTTTGAGTTGGCAGCACAACTCCTTACCACTAGGCCACCCGAGACCCCTTTTAAGTCTATTGGTTCACAATATTGAAACAATTAAACACAAGTATTTTTTTTCTTTAATTCTTTTTTTTCTATAATTATATTTTATTAATTTT
>NW_006400031.1:2057477-2058751 GCF_000299155.1 Elephantulus edwardii | reverse complement strand
TTTTCTGTGGAATGTCATGCAGGATCCCAAAGAGACAAACAAAATTGCTAATGCCAATTCTCGGCAGCAAATCCAGAAACTGATCAAAGATGGCCTGACCATCCTGAAGCCTGTGACCTTCCGTTCTAGGGCTCGATGCTGAAAAACCCCTTATCCCACAGGAAGGGCAGGCCTATGGACATAGGTAAGCAAAAGGGTGCTGTCAACGCCCCAGTGCCCAAGAAGGTGACCTGGACAAAGTGGGTGGAGATTTTGCACCGGCTTCTCAGAAGACAAAGAGCATCGAGGAAGATTGATCTCTGTGTATCACAGCCTGCACCTGAGAGTAGTGGGGAATGTGTTCAAGAACAAGCGAATTCTCATGGAATTCTCTTTCACAAGCTGAAGGCAGACAAAGCCCGCAAAAAGTTCCTGGCTGACTAGGCTGAGTCCTACAGGTCTTAGATGAGGGAGGCATGCAAATGCCGTGAGGAGAGGCCACAGGCCAAGAAAAAAAAGAAATCATCAAGACTCTGTCTAAAGAGGAAGAGACCAAGAAATAAAGCTCCACTCCTGTCTGCACATAGTGGCCTTGGCAGTCATATAGATGAGTCATCCAATAAAACAATTCCTTATCTGTCTAAAAAAAAAAAAGGCTCACTTGTGGATGTAGAGCGTGGCCCTCACCCATGCTGCAGGAGTGTCAATCACTTTGCATTCTTCCCATTTTTCCAGTTTTTTTTCCTGCTGCCTTCTCTGTGGTTGGAGTGGTAAGGACATATGTCTCAAATCTGCTGCGTCTGCCCCCCAGTGCCAACTCCCTACAGCGTGTGCCCTCAAGACTAGAGCCCAGCTTATGTGTCCCCAGCATGTTATCTTCCCCCACCTTTACAGCTGCTGCCTTGGCGGTGTCTCTTGTCCATGCCAAAACCTTGGCTCTGTCTCATGCTTGTGAAGTTGGTGTTTGCAGGGGAATGGACGTGCCAGGCAGATTTAGGGATGCCAGCACAGTTCATTACCACTGCCTTTGTGGACCATGGAACTTCCCCATGTGCGCTCAGGGCTGTTTTGGGGCTGCAGTGTGACCTCTCCTCCCAAACACGATCAGGAACAGGCTGACTCAGTCTGAACCAAAAGCTTCCATGGAAGAAAGACGTGAGAACTAAGGTGTGTGTGTGGTGGAAACGAAGCCTTGTGACCTTGGCTGTTCGTTTAACTCACATGGAGATGGGGAAGCAAAAATAATGTCATTTTGGGTTTTATTTTTTTCTTCTAATACTTTATTCTTTTTTTTT
>NW_006400031.1:2054947-2057172 GCF_000299155.1 Elephantulus edwardii | reverse complement strand
GGTAATAATTTACAAAATCATTGTTCCTGCGTGCTGTGTAGTATTCCGTTGTATGAATGTACCATAATTTCTCAATCCATTTAGATTGAGCTTGGGCATCTGGGCTGTTTTCCTGTTCTTGTGATGGTGAATTACGGTGCTATGAACATTGGTGTACAAGTCTCTGTTTGTGCCTCCGTTCTCATTCTCTTGGGGTACATTCCAAGCAGTGGAATAGCTGGGTCATATGGAATTTCTGTGTCCAGTTTTTTAAAGAAGGGCCAAGCTACGTCATTTTGTTTGGTGTTTTGTGTTTTTGTTGTTATTTTTATTGTTTGGGTTGTTTTTTTTTTAAGATACTGAGAGAAGAGAGGTAGAGAGGGTGCACATACATTTTACCCAGTTACCATGTTATAGACCTTTTACCTTTTACATTTTACATAGTTACCATGTTATAGACCTTTCTGGCATCTAATCACATTTTTATCTTGAAAACAAATTCTCCTTTTCTGCTTAATCTGCCCTCAGCGGTGGCTTCTTTAACTTGCTACCAATAAGTACTTGTTATATGCCTTCACATCTGAACTGACCTCTGGCCAACCCACCAGCAGGTTTTCAGAGGCAGTAAATCTCACAGAAGGAAATTGCCCATCTTTTTTCCTGAGGAGCAGCTGGTGGATTCAAACCCAGTACTTCCGGATTGGCAACACAATTATTTGCATTTTTCTGTTTCGCTGGTCTCCTCTACCTGTGCTTCTGAGTGAGTTTTCTCCACTACTGAGAACCAGGCTATGCTCAGAACTTCTCGCTACCCTCTCCTCATCCTCCGTTCTCCATTACTATCCTAAACCCAAACTTGAATGTTTTTATAGGATCCATCTTTCAATTGAATGGCTTTCTAGTGGGGGTTTAGGGCCTCAAAGTCCAACAGCTCCCTTGAGGAGCTTAAGAGTAGAATGGTTTAGGACTAAGGTGTGGTCCTTACTAACCGTGTCTCCCCAACTCTGGTGAACCCTAAAATGTTAGAAGCTCCGTAAGCTACTTCCCTTTCCCTCCTAAGACCCAGCAAGGAATAGCGGATTACTCTGTCCTTAGAAATGGATTCATTGATTGATGATTGAAGAGGTGCTACATTTCCAATTTTCTCTTTACAAAAACAGATCCCTAGACGTGATAAGTTGAAAGTCATTTACTTACATGGCTTAAATTGCTCTACTTAATTGCGTCTCAACGTGAATAGAACTAGGAAAGGAAAGGGATGTAAAATCCACGCCTGTTTCCTCTGGATTTTCTTGTACGCCGATAGGAGTGATTTCTACTCTAACAGGTTATTAACGAGAGTCCTCGCCACTTGTCACGAGTGTCATAGAAAAAGGGAGGTTTCTGTGCGAGGCAAAGATAAATTTTCGGTTGTCTTGTTCCTAAACCAAATCTTCCAACCTATTGATGATACTGAAAAACAAAACGAAAAACATAACAAAACCAACTCTCTAAAACTCAGAACAAACTCCCAACATCCTACCTGTGTATTAACCACTGTGCCACTCTGTTGCTTCATTATCTCCCTCCAGAGTTAGAATCAACGGAATCTTGGTCCTCAGGAATTCGTGCTTTCTGTCCTCCTCTTTCTACCTCCATCTCTTTGGTCAATTTGCATGTTTCAATAGCTGAAGTGAATTAAATCATTCTGCCAAAAGATGCGGCATAGATGCCGCAATGAGAGATTGAGCAAAAAACAAAAAAGGAAACTTATGATTTTTTTTTAAAAAAATGTGATTTCAGTACAAGGACTCTTAATCTCAAGATGTGATGAAGATGAGAGTTGCGCTTAAGAATAATGTTGTGATGTTCCGTCGAGTCGCTTGAGACTCATAGTGACCCTATGTACAAGAGCCCTGAAACTCGCTCTACCCTGTGCTAACTTTATTGACTCCGACACACCTACCCTCATTACCCTCATCACAGCATTGATCCATCTCATCAAGGATCTCCCTTTCTCTGTCCCTCCACCCTCCCAAGCATGACATCCCTCTTCCAAGGACTGGTCCCTCCTTGCAACATGTCCAAAGTATGTCAAATGGAGCCTCAGAATCCTTGCCTCCAAGGAGCAGCCTGGTTTCACCCTCTCTAGGATGAACTTGTTTTTTCTCTTAGCAATCCATGGTATATTCAAGGCTCTTCTCCAGCACCACAGCTCAAAGACATCAAATCTGTATTATCCCTAGTCACACATGAGAGAAAAAAAA
>NW_006400031.1:2052886-2054834 GCF_000299155.1 Elephantulus edwardii | reverse complement strand
TATATATATAAATTGTTCTTCCTGGAAATGTAAAGAGAAAGTTGAGGCATAAATAGGACCCCCTCCGAAGTTGGCCATCACCAGTTTGAATGCAGTCTCATTGGAGGATGTGTATAAAATGGGCCGTGGGTGGTAGCAAGAAGGCATGGTTGTGCAGAAGCATTAGAACAGAGGAGAACTATGTAAGGAGATTTCATAGGCTTGTTTGTGCAACCTGAATGACTCCTGATGTTAAGACTAGATGATCAAAGACTAGAGTCGGAAAGAAAAAGAGTCAAATTTTCATCAAGATCTCTGGAATGAGGATAAAGGATTCAGTGGCTGAAAAATGTTTGAAGTGGCCAGTCCAAGTCAGCCGTGTCAAAGTTACAACATACATATTTGTCAGAGGAGGATACAGGCCACATCAGAGGCTATAAATCCTATACTCAGAGGGAATCTGGAGCAGGGACTCACCATTCAGAACTGCTCTCCACTTTAACTCATTGGCTAGCCAGAGACTTGCCTGAATCATAAACTATGGGGATTCAGTGGGGTTGTAATTGTGAGTGGGAGTCTTATGCAATGAATTGTGTCTTCCTAAGACATATATTGGAGCCTTAACCTCTGGTGCCCATGAAAGTGACCTTGGTGGAACAAAGATACTTTAAGATAGAGAGCATTGTTGTCGTTAGGCAGTGACTCTGTCAACAACAGATCAGACCTGTGCTCTCTATCCGGCACTATTTTATGATTTCAGCTCTGCTGAGTCCACAGTTACAATCCCTGTGTCAATCCAACTCCTTGAAAGTTTTTTTTTTCAGTGATCCCCTACCTTTCTCAGCATGTTGTCCTCGTCGGAAGACTAGCCCCTCCAGACAACATGCCCAGTGTATGTGAGATGAAATTTCACCATCCTTGCCTCTAAGGAGCACCTTGGTTGCACTTTCTCCAAGACAGATTTTATTGTTGTTGTTGTTCTTTTTGCAGCCTATAGGAAACTCAATACTCTTTGCCTGAACCATCATTCAAAAGCATTGAATGTTCTTTGGTCTTTCTTATTCATGGTCCTGCTTTCAGAGACAAATAAAGCAAATGAAAATAATTTGGCTTGGATCAGGTGCACCTTAGTCTTCAAAATGACATCTTTGCTCTTTAAAAAGATCTTTGACAGCAGATTTTCTCAACACAACATGTCTTCTAATTGCTTTATTTTTTTTTCTTTGAAAGACATTTGATTACCGTATTTTATGGTTTACGTTGTTCTTTAAGTAAATATCATTTACTTAATGAGCTATGTAGTGTGCAATGGTTATATAATCTATAAGGAATTGTGCTGCTAATCTGTATTTCTCTTACCGTGGATACTGATTTTGGGTCCAGGTAAAATGAAATAATTGACAAGTTCAATCTTTTCTCCATCGGTCATGATATTGCTGATTGGTCTAGTGGTGAGGAGTTGTGTTTTCTTGCTGCAGAGGAGGCACTCATATTGAAAGCTATAATCTTTGATCTTCTACAGTGCGTTTGCTTCAAGACTTCTTCCCTTTTTTCCTAGCCGGATTGTGTCATCTATGTAATGCAGGTTGTTGAAGAACAACCACTCACTCATTGTCATCAAGGTGGAACTGACTTGTAGTTGACTCTCCAAACAGGGTTTTTATAAAAAAAAGAATATTTCATTTTTCTTAAAAAAACAAAAACAAAAACCACCCAAACTATTTGGAGAGTCAACTACAAGTCAGTTCCACCTTGATGACAATGAGTGATGAGCTGGAGTGGAGGGGTGGGCGGGGAGGAAAATGTGCAACAATGAACGAATGGGGGAAAATCCAACTTTTCTGTAAATTTTCATTAAAATCACAGTTTTAAAAAAAGAATATTTTACTTTTCTGAAAAACAATTAACCATGAAAGGAGGGAAATATGACTATACATTATCTTAACAGTAAAAAGGTCATTTTTATATC
>NW_006400031.1:2051490-2052786 GCF_000299155.1 Elephantulus edwardii | reverse complement strand
TTCTATTCTATTCTATTCTATTCTATTCTATTCTATTCTATTCTATTCTATTCTATTCTATTCTATTCTATTCTATATTATCTGTGTTCATATATATATACACGCCTACCACAGTGTGCATATTCTATTAATCATTGGGAAGAGGAGTAAGGGTTTGGTAATCGGGGCCGTGCCGTGGTCTCCAGCATTCATATCCCTGCCTCCGACCTCCTGGGCCCACTTTTCAGCTCCATACCTGATGCACTGGTTTCTATAGGGACAGAAGAAGGCAGAGAATCATTGACATAGATGAGTAGGAAGCCCTCCAGCCCCCATCTCTGGGGAAGAGAAGCTCTGGAGGGAAGAGGACAGCTCAGCACCAAGCCCACAGGCTCAGCTTGACAACCAGGTGGGTTGCAATCTGTGGGACCTGCTCTGGCTAACATTCCTGCTCCCTCTCCCCAACCAGGGCCAAGTAGCCAGGTCTGCCTGGTGCTCCTTTCACGTGGAGCTGGGCTGAGGCCTGAGGAAGAGACATTCACTGGGGGATACAAGTGAGTACCTTCTTTCCTTAGCAGTCTCTTCTGTAACTCCCTCCAGCACCTTAGGAAAAAACCAAAAAGGTCAGAGTTATTTACAAAAGCAAAGACGCACTTATTTTACATACAAACACATTTATAGGAAACCAAAGTGACAGCCTCCCTGCCTGGCAAATAGAACCTCAGCCGCAGCTGCAGAGTGGCAGTGGAGACCAACAGCGTCCCAGCCACTCTCCCCCGAGCCTGGCCCTCAGGGACGTGGGCATGATCTTCCAGCCCATCTAGCTACTCACTCTCAAGTTCAACAAGCTCGAGGACATGGAGCTGGCCCCCCAGAGAACTGCTCAAGTCCTTTGGAGGAGAGTCATCTGGTGGTCCAACACTTGTGGGCAGTTTCCACACAGAGGTGTCAAGGTAGACAGACTGCTGCACTCTTCCTCAGCCAAGGGGCCCCTGGTCTCTGATTCTGGGGACAGTGGTGAGCTCGGGCCCTGCCCTGAAGATGGCTCTGACAGCCTCTGAGAAGACAGGCAGCAGCCACAGTCACAACCCAGTCCTTGTCCCTCAGAGACTGGCCTAAAGCAGGGACCTGAGATGGGGAGCTCCAGATCTTTGCCTCTTAGGAGAGGCCTTGGGGGAATTGGGTTCCAGCCAAGGGTAGGCCAATATTTCTTGGTCTAGTCTGATCTGGAAAATACTTGGACCAAGAGGCAGTAGTCAGAACAGAGCAGGGTAACACTGCATGGTTCAAAATTGGGAAGGGTGTACGCCAGGGATG
>NW_006400031.1:2049476-2050600 GCF_000299155.1 Elephantulus edwardii | reverse complement strand
ATCGGGATGGGTGTGTCAGAGGCAGTGCGATTGGCACAGGATAGAGCAGGGTTTAGGGCTGTTGTGCATAGGGTCGCTATGGCACATAACAACAACAACAACAGTCTGATCTGGAGTCAAGTTTCAGTGTCTTTTTCCTCTTCCTTCAGCCCAAACCCTCAAGGCCTCTTTTCTCTTAAGCATGCTGATTGCATCTGAATGGCACCCACTTGGAGTCTGCCACTCACCCAAGTTCTGTCCACCTGTGTGTGGCCCTCAGATAAGCGAGTGAGAGGAGTCTTCTGTGTCCATACACTTTCGTCTCCCCTCCTTTCTCCACAGGACCCCAAGGCTGAGGGGGGTGCTCCTTTCTTTGTCACTTTAGTTTCCAAGTTTCAGATTACAGAAGGTGAGGAAAAGGCTCAATTTCTCCCTTCTTAGCTTTAGTGGTTGGTTGTGATAGCCATAATAGAAGAGCTCTAATCAAATTCAGCTTTCCCTTACACTTGAGGCAAAGATTTCTCATTCTATGTAATATGTTTCTCAAAGAAAAAAAGAGTGGATTTAAGGGCAATTTGTATTGAAATAGTTAATTATTATTCCTCTGTGAACTATCTCCTTTATCACATATTAAATTGTTTTATGTGCCTATAATCCATTTCTAAAATCCTTTAGTCTCTTCCACTTGATCCAGTTATCTGAGTTTTTGTGGATATTTTTAAAATAAAATTCTAATTCAATTGTAACTTTAACGAATGTTTGCAGATAAGTTAGACTTTGATTCATTCATTGATTTTTTTAAATTTTTTTTAAACTTGCATCAGTTTTAGGACTTTAGCTCTATTTTAGTTGTCCTTGTTGAGTGCTGCTGAGGAAGAACCAAGTCATAGCTGACTCTTTGTGGATTTTCAGAGGCTGTAAATAGCGCAGGAGAGGACTGACTGCTCCCTTTTCTCCCAGAGAGCTCCTGGTGGGTTAAAACTCTGTGACTCTGGGGTGGGAGAGCTTACAGCTAGGCCGCCTGCGCTCCTGCTTGAGCTTTAGTGTGTGTTTTAACAGGACAAATGTGTTCTTCCCTCCACCCCACTCCTCTTCTTCCTTCTGCTTTCCATTACTCATTCTCTTCACATTTTTAAAATGTTTTA
>NW_006400031.1:2046389-2048584 GCF_000299155.1 Elephantulus edwardii | reverse complement strand
GCTGAGTAAAATATCTCAGTCACAAAAGGACAAATACTGCAGAAGGCCATGGCTTAATTATTTTTGTATTTCATAATCTTTTATGGATTTACTAAAGCAGATCTTACATCTTTCTTGTCTTGTATAGTCCTACGTATGTTATAGTTTTGATGTAAATAAACTAATTCTCTCATGGCTGCTATGGAGGCCTGGTGACACAACAGTTAAGTGCTAAACTTCTAACTAAAAGGTTGGCAATTTAGACCAGCAAGATGCTCTGAGGAAGAAAGATAGTGCAGTATGCTTCAGAAAAGACTGTTTGTGTTGTTAGGTGCTGTCAAATAAGACTCACAGTGACTCTATGAACAACAAATCTGAACCCTGTCCTATCCTGTGTCATTCTCATCATCTCTGACATTCTTAAGCCCATTGCAGCACTTACCGTGCCCATCTATCTGGCTATCTCCTCTTTTGCCATCCCTCTTCCACCTTTCCAAGCACGATGTCCCTCTCCAAACAATCACCCCTCCTACCAACATGGTCAAAGTATGTGAAGCAAAGCTTGCCTCCAAGAAACAGTTTACAATCAACACACTTGATACCAGCAGTCAGGAGATCAGAAGATGCCTTGCATTAGGAGAGTCTGTAGTCAGCATCTCTCCAAATCACAAAGGAGCAAAACCATCAGTTTGAAGACCGAGATGCTCCTGAGTCTGTCAAGATCACAGCCTTATTAACCTTAGGGAACAATTCTACTCTGTCCTAATAGGTCCACTGTGAGGCTGACTAAACTAAGCAGCAGTGGGTTTGGTTTGAATTGCTAATATAGAAAAACATTCATGATTGTCAGGTGCTCTTGTATCCAGTCACCTTAAAAAGGCTCTCATTTGTTCGCCCTAATGATTCATCAGTGTACTATTCAGGGTATTCTAGGTGGTGGTTGTTAAGTACTGTTGAGTTGAGTACAACCCACAGAGACTCATGAAACCAGAGCTGACCCTTCCTTTCCTGTGCCAACCTCACAATCTCTAATACACTTGAGCCCATTGATGCAGTCACTGTGTTAATTCATCTGATTGAGGGTCTTCCTCTATTTTGCTAATTCTCCACCTTTCCAAGTAAGATGTCCCTCTCTAAGAAACAGCCTCTCTTAACAACATACCCAAACCATGTGAGAGGAAGTTTTATCACCTTTGCCTCCAAGGAGCACTATAGGTGTAGACCTTCTCCAAGACAGATATTTGCTCATTTGACAGCTTATGGGATATTTAGTACTTTTCTCCAACATCAGAGCTAAAAGGCATCAATTCTGTCATCTGTATTCATTGTTCAGGTCTCAGCAGCATAGCAAGTGATCAGAAAGATCAGAGCCTGAATCAGACACACCTTAGTCCTCAAACTGACATCATTGCTCCTCAGTAATTTGAATAAGTGCCTGACTGGAGACTTTCCCAGTGCCATAAGTCTCATGATTTTTTAAATCCTGGTACAAAGTGTACTGATTGTGAATCCAAGTAAGACGAAGTCCTTGACAATGTCAATCTTTTCTCCATCTATCATTATCCTATTGGTGAGAATTTTTGTTTTCCTGATGTTGAGAAGTAGTCCATATTGAAGTCTTTATTGTTTGATCTTTTACAGCATGTAAGGTCCTCCTCACTTTGACCAAACAAATTTGTGTCATCTGAATAACAGGTTATTGATGAGTCTTTCTCTAATCCTTAAGCAACATTCTGCTTTTTCGAGTCCAGCTTCTTGAACAATTTGCTCCTCATGCAGATTGAATAGGTATGGAGAAAGGATAACACTGATTCACATCTTTCATAATTTTCAGCCATGTAGTTCTCTCTTGCTTTGTTCAGACAACATTGCCTGTTGGTCTAGGTATGTTTTGAACTATGCACTTGTGCTTTAAGTGAGTACAGTTAAGTGTTCTGGGATTCCCATTCTTCTCAAAGTTAGACATAATTTATGATCCACAAATTTTGCAATTGCACAGTTAATAAGGCACATGCAGACCTTCTTTTATTGTTTGCTTTCAGCCAGAATCTGTCTGACTTCAACAATGATACTTCTGTTGCTACCAACTCTTCTAAACCCAGGTTGAACTTCTCTGTCAGTTCTCTGTCTGTGTACTAGTCAAGCCATTTTTAAAAATCCTCAACAGTATTTTTGCTTGCATGTGATATTAATGATGCTGTTGTTGTGCATCAAGT
>NW_006400031.1:2043292-2044874 GCF_000299155.1 Elephantulus edwardii | reverse complement strand
ATGGACTGCCAAGAAAACAAACAGATTCATCCTAGAGAGGGTTAAACCAGGCTGCTCCTTGGAGGCAAGGATTCTGGGGCTCATATGACATACTTTGGACATGTTGTAAGGAGAGACAGGTCCTTGGAGAGGGTCATCATGCTGGGTAGAGTAGAGGGACAGCGCAGGAGGGGAAGACCCTCTGTGAGGTGGATTGATTCAGTGACTGGGGTAATCAGATGGGTGTGTCAGAGGCAATGAGATTGGCACAGGATAGAGCACTGTTTATGGCTGTTGTACATAGGGTTGCTATGAGTCGCAAACAACTTGACGGCACATAACAACAACAACAACAACTGTTGGATTACCTTTCTTGGGAATGAGAACAAATATGAATCTCTTCCAGTCAATCTGCTAGGAAGCTGTCCACCTAATTTTCTCACATTGGCTGGTGAGCATGTCCAGGGGCTACATCTGTGCATTGAAATGTTTCCATTGATATCACATTGATTCCTGGGGCCTTGGTTTTTGCCTATGTCTTAAGTACAACTTGAACTTCTTCCCTCATCACCATTGGCTCTTGATCATATGGTACTTCCTGAAATGTTTCAGTGTTGGCCAGTTCTTATTCGTACAGTGATTCTGTGTTTTCTTTCCATCTTCTTTTCATGCTTCTTGGGTCATTCAAAATTTTGCCGTGGCATCTCTCAGTATTGTAACTGGAAGCTTAAATGTTTCAGTTCTTTCACCTTCAGAAATGTTGAGCAAGTTCTTCCCTTTTATTCTCTAGTAGGTCTCTGCACATTCTGTTACAACACTTGGCTTTGTCGTTTCAAGCTTCCCTTGGAAATCTTCTGTTTAGCCCTTTTACTCCAGCATCTCTTATCTTTTTCCCCTTTCTTTCTGATGCTCTAGCTTACCAGGTAGGCAATTGGATTGTCTGTCTTCTCTACCATGTTTAAACTATATTTCCTTTTATGCCTTTATTCCCCTGTAAGTGCCCCGTACCTCATCTTACTGCCTTTTCTCTTATTTCCTGAACTGTAATAATGTCTGTGTGTTTTATTGTCTTTGGTAGGGTGAGAGTAAAAACTGTCCTATTTATCTTTATTTCATCTCTCCCCATTCCCTGAAGAATCCATCATAGTACCTGGTATAAAGCATAAACTGTAGCAAATTCTCCAAAAGAAATTCTGTAATAAATTAGTTATGCTTTTTATTGTAGTTTAATTATGTATATTAAATTCAGGTTAGATTGGGTGGTAAAAATAACATTTTCCTTTAATCATTTTCTCCTAATCTGATTTCTTTGTATCCTGGGGCCTTTTCTCAAGTCTTGACAATTCTTTTAAATTGAGATTGTCATTGCCTTGGGGATAGAGTACAACAGAAAACGGAGACACTAAAGTTTTGGGTTTGGACTTGAAAATTTCAAAACTACACATACAAAGTAAAGCTTTGGGATCTAGTGCAATCCATTCTCTTTTTCATCCATCCCAGTACTCTCATATCCACCAGAGCTCATAGATACTGTATACACACAGAACCAGAGACTAGGTAAAGATTCTCCCAAGAGGAAGAGGAAAAGACTTGGAAGTTGTGA
>NW_006400031.1:2034693-2042484 GCF_000299155.1 Elephantulus edwardii | reverse complement strand
TCATTGATACACAATCCCCCCGTTCCCCACCTCCCTACCCCACCCCTGTCCCTAGTACACTTCAATATCAACCTGAATTCTGGTTAGCTGTCTTTCAAGATGTCAGCCAAGGGCATTGTCAACTGGTCAGTTGACTATGAGGAATAGAGCTGAACTACCAGGAAGCCTCTAGATTCTTGAGGTTTGCTGCCTCCATTCCCGTACCCTCTCACATACCAGCGCTCTTTCCACACTGGGTCAGGATATTCCTAAGTTTCCAGTGTGGAAAGAGAGCCTTCACAATCTGAGCTGTGGTGGTCGACAAGAAAGACAATCCCTCCTCTGCTGGGACGCACCTCATCCTTGGCAAGAATTTAGAAGAAGCCAGGAGCAGGCTTCTCACCCAGAGAAAACACAGTGGAGTAAAAGAGCATGTTTCTGAACAATGTTCATTAAATGTTTGCTTCATGAATGTTGGGATGTTAGGAGTTAGCTGGCTGTTAAATTATTTGGGGCAAAAGCACAGGGAAAGAGAGTCAAGGTGAAGTTAAAAAATCATAAAGTGCCTTGCAGTTTCTGTGGAACCAATATGGCCAAACAAGCTATTAAAGCATAGCCCGAGGCCATATAAGGCAAAGGGTAGGCAGGAGGGCAGCAGGTAGTTCTCATCCAATCAGAGTTAGGAGATGTGCATGTTACCTTATAAGGAAGATAGCAATGCCTTAGGAAACTGACAAATGTTGTTGGGGTTGTTGTTATGTGCCATCAAATCACCTACACCACATGGTGAGTGATCCTATGCTCAATAGCTCTGAACCCTGCTCTGTCCTGAGCCAATCTCACTGTCTCACACACACTTACCCTCACTTAGCCCAGTTCTTGTGTCAATCCATCTCATTCAGGTTCTTACTCTCCTACGCTATCCCTTAATCCTTCCAAGCATGATGTCCTTCTCTAAAGACTGGCCCTTCCTGATTACAAGACCAAAATATTGTAAGATGGAGTCTCAAAATCCTTGCCTCCAAGGAGCAGCTTGGTTTCACCCTCTCCAGGATTGTTAGTTCTCGTAGCTGTCCATGGTATGTTCAAAACTCTTCCCCAGCACCACAACTCAAAGACATCAATTCTTCTGTCATCCTTAGCCATTGTCCAGTTCTTTGACACATAACAAGTAATTGCGGAAACCATGGTCTGGATCAGGCACACCTTGTTCTCTAGAATTATATCCTTGCTCTTTTGCACTCTGGAGAGGTCCTTGACAACAGACTTACCTAGTGCACTTAATCTTTTGATTTCCTGACTGCAGGTGCCAAGAATGATGATTGTGGAACAGAGCAAGCAGAAATTATGAACAATATCAATTTCTTTTCCATCTATCATGATGCTGCCAATTGGCTCAGTGGTAAGAATCTTTGTTTTCTTGATGTTGAGCTTCAGTGTATATTGCAAACTACAGTCCTTGAACCTTTTTCTGCATCAGATGCTTTAGGTCCTCATCAGTTTCAGCAAGCAGGATTGTGTCATTTGTGTAACACAGGTTGTTAAAGAGTCTTCCTTTCTTGATGCCACACTGCTTATAAAGTCCAGCCTCCCTAAAGATCTGTTCTTCATACAGATTGAAAAGGTGTAGAGACAGGACAAAGAAAACTGATATGCACAGTAATAATTACACCCCACACACACACACCTCCAAGTAAAGCAACATCCAAGCTGATTAGAGTGGAAACCTCCTTTAACATTGTTACATTGGCCTAAACACCACTCAACTGTCTTTCATAAAGTGGGAGAAAATAGGCTGCTTATCTAAGCACCAAACCCCTCACAGCCCATTGTCTTCTCTGCTTTTTCCTTTTTGCATCTAGTAACCCATTCCTCTCTCCAGCACATACTTTGTCTAATAAACTGTCTTTCTCTCCACTTTGACTTTTCAACTCTTATCTTTTGGGCTTCTTTCTCTTGCCACCTTGGATGTCCCTGACTGATGGCTGTTGAGTGTGCAAAGCCCTGGTCGCTGTAACTTTCAGTTCTTAGAAGAGTCACTAAAATTACTGCACACTCTCTGGTGCCTCCCCAGTGGTTCCAACCTTCCCATAGTTCCTCACTCATCTCAGCTCTTTGATTAGACAAGGGAGACCACAACCAGTGCGTGCATCACACAGTAACGTTTTGGTACCCAAACCCAGAGTACCAATTCTGTATGTGATCTGTGTTGAATCTGATAACAAGGAATCAGCTCATGGATTCCTACAAAGATTCTGGTGAGGAATCTTTTACAGCAGTAGGATTGGAGGGGAGTCCTTCCTCTGAGCCACGTGCTGTCAGCCAACAGCCCCTCCATTCCCTAACAAGGGACCAGTTAGGGAAGGAGGCTGCCCACTGTCCTCTAGACGGACTTTGCTGAGGAGACGGGTGCAGGAAGGCTTCCAAACCCTAACCTGCTCATCTCCTTAGTTTTGTGGAGGAATCCACCACAGGGAACTACCTGGACTTGAGTTTTTAGGCTAGAAAAATGCTTCAGGTTTGGGCTTTGGTGACCCAGAGAGCAAGGTTTTGTGCACATTTACATGAGGGATCAGAAGCAGAGAAGGTGTGCTGCTCTCCTGTCTCCGGAAGTAAGCTGAAGCCCTTAGGGTGTTTCTAGAAAACAAAAAACCAAGCAAATACCCTAAGTGGCTGGCTTTTATGAACAAGACTTTATTGTTTCAGAGTTTTGGAAGCTACAAATTCTGAGTCTCGGCTCGAGGGGAAGAGTCTTTCTTGTCCATAGTCCTGGGTATTCCTCAGTGAGTAGAATGATCTGACATGACACGTGTCTTCCTGTATCTAGTCTGTGTCTAGTGTGCCCTCTTAAAAAGACACTCAATTTGAATATGGCCTCATTAACAGTAAAGAGAAACCCCTCTGTTTCCAAACAGCATCAGACTTACAGGCGCAGCCATTAGGATTTCACCTCCTCCTTTTGGGGAACACAGTTCAATCTATAACAAGGTGGGATGACATCAGAGAAGAAGGCCAAGGATAGAGCAGGCAAAGTGTTACGAGCCAGTGATAAGGTTCTTGCAGGTTCTTTGCGGATTAAAGGGAAGTCTTATGAAGAACTTGATCAGGTGATGTGATGCTCTCTGATGGGTGCTTTTTAAAAAAAATGATGAGTGAAATATCACAGTCACAAAAAGACAAATACAGCATAATGCCACTGATATAAAACAGAGCTGGCATAGGGGTTGGGGGGAGACTAAGAAAGAGGGGATAAATAGTAAATATTGCATTGAAACAGATGAGGGAGAGAACTGTTCAAAAGGGATATATGATTAGACATTATTGTCATGACAGGAGTCCAGAACAAAGGCTGCACAGTGGAGTGGACGTATGTGGAGGGAAAGCAAATTGGGGGAGGGGGTGGGCAGGGAGAAAAGTACAACAATGAATGAATGGAAATCCAAAGTCTCTGTAAATTTTCATTAAAGTAAATTTAAAAAGTTGCATCATATTCTTGCAGACTATATGATAATAGGTAAAATGGAAAGCAAAAACTCTTTAGGAAGCTACCGCTGCTCTGTCCAGGCAGGTGATAACAGAGACCTAGTCAAGGATTAGGGCTGTGGAGATGGCTAGAAGAAGGTACAGTGAAGGAAGGAGTTTTGAGTTCGATTTGGGATTGATGATAAGTTAGACGTGATCTCTGATGGGAAGGAAAAGGCAGGGTGGTTCTTCTGTTTTTGACTTGAGCTACTGGGTGGAAGGAGTCACCCTTTGGCAAAGAAAAATCGAGTGTGTAACAGATGCTAGAGCCTACACAACAAAAAAGCATAGCGAGAATGGAAATGCCATTATGTATTTGTAGGTGAAATGAAAGTAGGCAATGAGACCGTGCACCGACACTTCATTCTTTCGTCCGCCCGGGTAACATCTTAGAATGTTAGTCACCATCTCATTGTAACCGTGTATTAGACCATGACATTATGCTCTTCTCTGGAAGATTCCTGAGCATAAGGGCTTGGGGGGTGAAATGCCAAGATATTGTTAAATGGGGAGAACAGAGAGAAGAATTCTGGAGCCTGGGACAACCTTGAGGGAGACAAGGACACTCCCAGATCAGTTTGAAGGCAGGCACTAAGTCCTTTCAAGAACAGAAAAACTGCAAAGAGTGGTCTAGGAAAAGAACTTAAGATGGGAAAAGGCGACTGCCCCGGCATGGTCCATAGCAGGTCCCATGAGGAAGGGTGTCAGGATGGAGAGGACACTCTGCAAACTGGAAGTTGTAGAAGAGTGGTCAGAACAAGGTCAAGAACCAACACGATGGCCTTGAAGAGATAAAGCGAAGCTCACATCAAGCCATTGCCAGGCCGATACATAGTGCAGCATGGTACATCTATGGGCCTAGTCTCTTAAAAGCTAAGCTTGCCCCCTGCAGATCCACTTCTGAAAGAGCTTGCCTCTGGAAACCCTATGAACCTGGAGAGAGGATGAAAGTTATACAAGCATTCAGGTCATTAGTTCACAGGGTTGCTATGAGTTGCCTACAACTCGACGGCACTTAACAACAACAATAGCACAGAGAGAGAGATCAGTTGACCTAGTGTATAGAAAGTGTTGCTACCAAGCCAAAGGTGGGTGACTCTAATCCGCAGCCCTCAGGCCTGTCTTTAATTGCTTTTGGTGAAACATTCTTCTAGGTCGTGTAACCCTGGTCTGTCCACTTGCTGTACAGATGTAACTCACGGTTGCTGTGAAGCTGAACACTGTGACATTGATGTGTCAAATAAAATAATGGTTACCCATGGCGGAGAGTGTTTGGTGAAGCTCCCCGATTAAAACAAGCTTTGAAGCAGGAGTGGCATCCACTTCCAAAATAGCTTGCTTTGGAAGCCCTATAAACCTGGAGAGAGGATGAAAGTTATACAAGCTTTCAGGTCTTTCATTCACAGGGTCGCTATGAGTCGCCTATGACTCCACGGCACTTAACAATAGCCCCCTGCGGAAGGTTCTGACGGGTGAGGCAGAGAAGGTAGCCATGTGAAAACCAGCTTTGCATTTGACACCTCTTTTTTTTTTTTTACCTTTTCACATTTCCTGAGAGACTTCAAGTTTAACTAGTAACAGAAATCTCAAGTTAAAAAGGACTGCTAACTCTGGTACAGTGAGGAGTGGAGAAGTATCGTCTCTGACACATCAGGATTCTACACACCCCTCACATCACACCATCGGTGCTACCAGACTCTCTTTCCACTTGAGCATAGGCTCTGATCGTCTGTCTCTGAAACCACCAGTAGGTACTGTTAATCATCACAACCTCTCACTCTTCAACAGCTCATTTTCTTTCTATATTAGGCTGCCTTACAGCCACTTACTAAGTTTACATCATTTAATTTAATCATTGTTATTTGTTTTGCATCCATTCCCTCCAAAAAAGATTTATTAATAACTTCATTTTGCTCAGCTCCACAATTAACACTCTTGGCACCAGCAGTCAAGAAATCAAAAGACAAATTCTAATGGTGGAATCTGCTGTCAGAAACCTCTCCAAAGTGATAATGAGCAATAATGATAGTCTAGAGACTAAGGTGCACCTGATCCAGGATATGGTCTTTGCAATTACTTGCTATGCATCAGAGAGCTGGACAATACTAATGATTACAGAAGAATGGATGCCTTTGAGCTGTCATGCTGGAGAAGAGCATTGTACATACCATGGTCTGTTTTGGAGAGGTTGAAACCAAGTTTCTCCTTGGATGCAAGGATTTTGAAGCTCCATCTCACATGCTTTGGGCACATGGACAGAAAGCACTGGCTCTTGGAGAAGGACATCATGCTTGGAAGGGAGGAGGCACAGAGCAGGGGAAGACACCACATAGGATGGAATGATGTGGTAACTAGGGCAGTAGGATTATGTGTGTTGGAGTCCGTGAGACTGGCTCAGGATAGGGCAGAGTTCAGAGCTATTATACATGGGGTTGCGGTGAGTCACAGGCTTGATGCCGCATAACAGCAACAATAATCTGTAAATTGTTGTCATTGTTGTTGTGTACTGTCGAGTCAGAACCGACCCAAAGCTGACCCTCCAGCGGGTTTTCAGAGGCAGTTGACCACACAGCAGGAGATTGCCCATCCTTTTCCCATGGAATAGCCTGTAGCCTCAAACCACGGGCCTTCGGGATTGTAGTGCAGCTTCTTAGAACTAGGCCATTAGACATCCACAAATTGTTGCTGTTGGTCGTTGTAGAGTCGAGCAGGAATCCTGGTGACCCTATGAACAAAATACTTGAAGCCTTTCTATAACTATAACTGTTTCTCAAAATTCATACAATTTCCAGAAGCATTTTGTTTAGGAAGTGGATGCCTCTCTTGCTTCCAAATCCATAAATTAGGGCAGTTAAAACAAAGAGTTTCCAAGAAGATTGCTCAAAGAACATAAAAGAAGACAGAGAAAATAACATCTGGAAACAAGAATATAAGAAATAAAGAAAATACTATTTCATTCTATGCTCCAGAAAAAGGCAAACAGCACAGAAATAAAGGGGATATGGCCTATTGGTGGGGGAAGAAGTGCTTTAGACATTAATTAAAGGTTATCAGTGTGGTCAAGGCTTGGCAAGACCCTGATTTCTTTGAGCATCAGACTTCTAGTTTGTTAAAATGAAGGTCATCTTTACAAATAGGGAGTCCTTGTGTAGTTATAATTACTGTCTGCTAACTGAGACCAGCCTGCCCCTTGGAGGCAAGGATTCTCAAGCTCTGACATAACATGGACATGTTGCAAGGAAGGACCAGTCCTTGGAGAGGGACATCATGCTTGAGAGGGTGAAGGGACAGCACAAGAGAGGAAGACCCCCGGTGAGGTGGACCGATTCAGTGACTGGGCTAATGGGGGTAGGTGTGCCAGAGACAATAAGCTTGGCTCAAGATAGAGCAGGGTTCAGAGCTGTTGTACATAGGGATGCTATGAGTCGCAAGCGACTTGATGGCACATAACAACAACTAACTGATAAAGTTTCAAGTCCACCCAAGGACACTTTGGGAGGAAGGTTGACAACCGGATTTGAGGAAATCATCCCTTGAAAGCCTTAGAATACATATGGGACCACGGTGAGTTGGGATTGATTCAATGCACTGGTGTATCACAAGCAGGGTGACTAGTAGGTGACTAGTAGGCACTGTCTTGGCTCACAGTTCTAGGAGGGAATGTGTCATCAGATCTTATATAAGAACCAGTGGGTGACAGAAGAAATAATGCCATCTGGCCACGTCCGCCTCCTCGCTGGCCTCATGCTCCAACTTTCTCTTAGA
Source organism: Elephantulus edwardii (assembly GCF_000299155.1). Lineage (NCBI taxonomy): Eukaryota > Metazoa > Chordata > Mammalia > Macroscelidea > Macroscelididae > Elephantulus > Elephantulus edwardii. The sequence continues at coordinate 2,035,218 of NW_006400031.1, read as the reverse complement.
AGAACACTTATCTCAAAGGAAAGAAAACAACCCGTTCGCCCTGGAAGCAGAAACAGACATGATCTTCTCTCACCAGGCCCTGGGTTTCAGGGACGCAGCTCCTCAAGTGAAAGATACTACCTGTGTCTGTGACTTGCTGTGGGCAAAATGCCGCCAATGACAGAGGTTGCTGAAGGGGCCCCCTGCCTTAGCAAACTCTAAGGGAACTGCACCATTGTGAAGCCAGTCAAGGCTCCTTTCATGTGGACCATCCCACCATGGTCTGCGATATGCTGCGAACTCATATGTCTCAACAACAGGACCGATCTCCCTCTGGGACCCTTCTCCCGCCCTCTGTGCCATGTTCGATTCCTAGGGCATTTATTTCTGCCTGTTCACCCCTCATTAAAATGTCAGCAACATGTTGTCTGCTAAGTAGAATGAGAATTTATTTTGTTTTGTTTAAATTTATTATTAATTTCAATAAAAATTTACAGAGACTTTGGATTTCCATTCATTCATTGTTTCACGTTTCTTCCCTCCCAG
>NW_006400031.1:2030898-2033403 GCF_000299155.1 Elephantulus edwardii | reverse complement strand
ACCACGAGTTACCTCTCTACAGCAATGCACAGACCAGTGCTAGACCACCTAGAAGAATGTTTGTCAGAAAAACAACTTGAACGCTAGGCTAAGCCTTAAGGGCCTCACTCCTGAGGGGAAGAGCAGTCCTATACATGAAATACAAGCCCAAAAAAGAACACGACCCTAAAAACTTGCGATTATTATGCACGTGGACGACCATGCTCAGGCAGTGAGAAGTCACAGAACCCCTGGGTGGAGTCAGCCTTCTCTCCCATCTCCCTTTGAGGCATTAAGCCACCACCTGCCTTAATCCCTAGGCGGCCATGTCCTTCTTGCTGCCATGGTGGTCCATGGGTGCAAGTAATTGCAAGTTTTTTTGGATCATGTGCTTTTTTGGGCTTGTGTTTGACACGCAGGATGCTCTTCCCCTCTCCCCGCCAGCCAGGAGAATGAGAATAGAGAGACATAAATTCTCAACACCGAGAACAATGACCAATAACAATAATACCAGCAGTCAACATTTACTGAAGGGTCATGATGTATCTCTTTACAGACATTTTCTATTGTCTTGTCTACTCTGTTCTCTTTTTGTCTCCACTTCACACAGAGAGAGGAGCATTGAAGCAAAGGGCAACTTGTCTCTTAGCTGACAATGCACCAAAAAAGGGAGCAAATTTTCCAGCCTATAACCTCTTCTCTCCTCCACGTATCCTTTAGGTAAATAGAGGTTTCCGCCCCTGAAGGAAACTCTTCACTGAAAAGAGCTCTTAGTTTTGTCAGCAAAGAATGGACTAGTGGTAACATTAGCAACTGGTGAAAAGACGTTTTGAGTTAATGACTTTTCTAGAGTCCTTGGAAGGGTGCTTGGGTGTCCTTAGTGAGTAAAGTCGTGGAGTGCCAAGCCAAACCCATGCAGCTCAAATCCATCAGCTGGTCCAGGAGGGAAAAATGAGCTGTTTCCATCCATGTGATTTACAGTCTCTGAAAATCCAATGGAGGGTCACCTATGTGTCATTTCCAACTCGATGGCACATAACAACAGAGCGCTTTAGATGATATGAGTATTTCCTCTCTTTACGTCTCAGTTTCTACATCTATCAGGGAGAGACATGTATCCCAAGAGAGAATATCTATGGTTACATAATTCATAGGTTGATGCCTGAATTACCAAAAGGCTACATCTAAGAGTTCTAACCCGCGAGCCTCGTGAAAAAGATGACCGTCTCCTAAGACTATAATTTACAGCCTCAGAAATATGATGGGAGGTCTGTGTGAGTCAGAATCACCTCAAAGGCCAAGTGAGTAATATGTGCATATTTCAAGGGTTCCTTTGAAGCTTGTGTCAAATGTGGTAGGTAGAGAAAGTGCTTAGAATAGAGTCAGACACAGGCGGCGTACTATCTGAGTGGATGTTGATGAGCAATTTTTACCAACAGGGCACTGTTTCCCCCTCCAGTTTAAGGGCAAGCTTCCTAATTAAAGAACAGGAAACCTCCTTCAGAGTGAGAACAGCGGGCACCATCTACGTGTCTCTGTAAATCCACCTCTTCTGGGCAATCAGACACAGTCAAAGAGAGGAGCCAATCAGCAGAGGACTCCCTGCCAGCATCTTCTTTCCCAGGATCCTGGGATGCAGATTTCTTGTGATATTAGGCTGGACCTGCCAGGCTGGATTAGGCGCTGTTGCTTTTCTTCAGGAAGGAGAGAGAGGTACCTTGAACATCCTTCGACGTGTGTAAATAGGGGCTCTCTGACAACAAGCCTGGGACACAGCTGCCGGGACAACAGATAGGGAGAGATACACATTTGTTCCCATTCCCAAGCAATCTTCTTAATATCACATGCAAGTGAAATCTTGTTGAAAACTGTTCAAAATGGCAGGTCAACAGAGAACTGCCAAAAATTTGAATTGGATTCAGTAGAGGCTCTATAAAATAAGAGAGGTCACTGCTGAGGTCAAAGGAATCTTGGCTGGAAGCAGAAAATATCAGAAAGAGAATTACTTGTGTTTTATTGATTATGCAAAGGTATTTGACTATGGCTATCACAACAAATCATGACTAACATAGAGAAGAATGGGAATTCCAGAATGCTTAATTGTGCCTGTGTAAAACTTATATATATATGTCAAGAAGCAGTTGTCCGTTTCAGAGGAAGAGGGGATTAATCATTGGATTATACAATTTGATGGGTGAGGGTGTAAGGGAAACTGAAAGAATTTGTTCCGATCTGTATTAGAATTTTATAAATAAACTAATGGGGGGGGGGAGTCAACCTGGGGAGGGAGAAAGGAGGGAAGGGGTAAAATGTGCAACAATGAATGAATGAAAATCTACCTTTTCTGTAAACTTTTGTTAAAATGGCAATCAAAATAAAAACCTTTATTTTAAAAAAAAGAAGCAGTTGTTCTACTAGAACAAGGGAACGTTGCATGGCTTAAAATAAGAAAGTAATCAGTACTGAATGATTTCTTCATATCTATTAAGTCTATATGTTATTGTCGTTGTTGTTATGTGCCGTCGA
>NW_006400031.1:2028547-2030018 GCF_000299155.1 Elephantulus edwardii | reverse complement strand
TTCATAGGGTTGCTATGAGTTGTATACAACTCCTTGGCACTTAACAACAGATTATATGAAACAGAATGTGGCAGCAGGATTGGAAGAAGACTCATCAACAATCTATTTTATTTAGACACAAGAACCTTGCTTACATAAAGTGCAGATGTTTTTTGCAACATTCATTATCTTGCCCATAAAAGGCTTCAGCATTTCAATGCCAGTGTTGGATTTGTTCTTCATTTCTTTTAGTTTGAGAAATGCTGGACATGTTCTACCCTTTTGGGTTTTAAACTCCAGCTCTTTGTACATTTCATTATTGTTCTTTGGTTGGCCTCTTGAGCTGCCCTTTGAAATCGTCTCGTCCACATTTTTCCCTTTATTTGATCTCTCTATGTTGTAACGTGATTTTGAGAGTCTTTCTTGGCATACATTTTGCTCTTTTCTTTCTCTCCTGTCTTTGAAATGACCTTTTGCTTTCTTCTTGCGTGATACCCTTGATGTACCCCTACAATGCGTCTGATCTTCAATAATTTATGTCTAATGCCTTAAATCCATTCTTGAGATAGTTTTTAAATTCAGGTGGGATAGACTTAGGTCCTATTTTTGTTCTTGTGGACTTGTTTTAATTTTCTTTAACTTCAATTTTAACTAGCCCATGAGTAATTGATGACTTGTTCCACAGTAAGTCTCTGGCCTTATTTTGATTGCTGATATTGAACTTCTCCATTGACTCTTTTCTACAGATGCAATCATTCTAGTTCCTGTGTTGTCCATCAGGTGAAATCTGTGTGCATAGTCATTACTTATAATTTTTATAAAAAAGTATTTGCAATGAATAAATGATTGTACAAAATTTTATTATTGTATTCCTGACCTCATTTCTGTCACCAAACATGTATTTCACAAATACCAGTCATTCTTTATTTCCAGCTTTTGCATTCCAGTCACCAGTTATTAGCAATGCATCTTGATTGCATGTTCTGTCAGTTTCAGGCTGCAAGAATGGATTGGTGTTCTCAATTTTTTTTATCTTTGACCTCACTTTTCAGTGCATTTCATTATTTGTTAGAGCCATAAAAACAAACCATAAAAAAGAAATAAGAGAAAGTGGACTTTGGAGACAGACATCATGCTTGGAAGGGTGGATGGACAGAGCAGGAGAGGAAGAACCCAAATGAGATGGATTGATACAATTACTGGGACAATGGGGGTATGTGTGTTGGCATCAGTAAGACTGGCTCAGGGCAGGGTAAGCTTCAGAGCTGCTGTACATAGGGTCGCTATGGGTCACAGGTGACTCGATGGCACATAACAACAACAACAACAACAACAAAACAAATATGCATGCTATGGGGAAGGTGCACTTCAAGTCCTTTTCAGTTGCAACAAGCAAAGTTGTATCATCTGCATGACAAAGGTTATTAATGACTGAAATCTTCAATTGCATCTCAATGTCAAGAAAACAAAAATTCTCACCACTGGATAGGTG
>NW_006400031.1:2018427-2027847 GCF_000299155.1 Elephantulus edwardii | reverse complement strand
AAAACCCAACAAAATGCGGAATCCAAGGGAATTTAAGAATTTTGTCACGATCAAGCAGCAGAAGCGCCCCAGGACCCATGGACCTCATTTGTCCTTGCCTGTGAATTTTCACCTTCACATTTGGGACTCAGAAGAAGGGGACATGATCACCCATTTTCTGTAAAATTTTGAAAGTCTTTAGGGATTTTTGCTCAGAACAACTGTGGAATTAGAACTATTTGCCTCAAGTAAGGTTAGAAATACTCTTCCAAAACTTCAGCTGTTGTGTACAAGGATCCAAGGCGAGGTGCTGGGAGCAGAAGGGTGAGGATGGGAGGTGGGCCTAATCACAGGGATCCCTAATTTGATGAGTGGAGAGAGGGGTATGTAAAGGGGAGGGGAAAGATACGATGTGAAAAACAATGTATACAAACTTTGTAAGCAAACCAGTATAAAAGAAAGATTTTCTAAATAAAACAACAACAACAAAAACAAAACAACCACCAAACAAACAACTTCAGCTGTTGAAGCTCCTCTTTAATTACAGACTTTCACAGCTATTTAAATTCCAAGATCTTCGAGGACAAGAATTATTTTATTTACCAAGTGTTTCTGGCACTGAACAGAGCACTGGTATTGTGTCAGTTAACACTTTACCGGTTTCATCTTCTTGTTCATCACCTAGGCAACTCACACTCAACTTGGGTGGCTTCGTACAGCAGGCATTTCTTTCCTCCAAGTTCTGGAGGCTAAGAGTCCAAATTCAGAGTCTCCATCCTCAGGACCTGTTGTCTCGAAAGGCTCCAGGGGGTCCTGGGAATTCCCAGACGTTACTTGGCTTGTCCTTCTGTGTTCCTTCTGTGGTACAGGACACCATTCAAATTAGATTAGGGCTCATCATATTCTGGAGTGACTTTGTTTTAACAAATATATCCTTCAAAGACCCAGTCTTCAAATAAGGTCATGTTCACCATGACCAGGAATTGAGATTTTTATAAACGTTTTGTTTGTCACTGTTGCTGTGAACCTTCAAGCCAGAACTGACCCAAGCTGACCCTCCGGTGAGTTTTCAGAAGCAGTTAATCGCCCTGGAGGAGATTTCTTCACTCGCAGAGCAGCTGATGGATTTGAACCGTGTGTCTTTGGAATTGCAGCTCAGTTTCTTAACACCACACCACCAGAGCTCCCCAATATATATTTTGGATGATATACTGCCATCCATAACAGGAAAAGACACATCTTTTTTTTTTCTTTCCGTCCCTTTCATCAACACTGTAAAATACATGCTTCTCTTTCTCTGAATGGTTTCTAAGCCTACAAACCTAGACCATAAAGAATAGCGTGTGGCTGTCATTGCTCTCTTAGACCAAGAAAATTTGCCTTCTGTTTCTTATAATTAGAGTTGGAGGTCTCCTTTTCTTCCTGTTCTGATATCTCTGCTTGTGACTCCACGTATGCTTCAAACCACGACAGACATATGAAGCTGGCTAGATCCAATTTGGTGGGAGGAGGGGAATAGGAAATCTCATTTTGATCTCCAGACAAAGTTACTTCCTCAGTGCAATGTGCAAGAAACTCTGTGCATTTGGGGAGTTACAATATCCTTGCCAGATTCAGGGTAGACTCTCAGAGGAGAGGGAACACTTTTTATTTTATTTGGCTCTGTGGCTATTTTCTCTATTGATTAGTTTATAAAGAAGGTGAAACTGTAGTATATTGATGCTTGGCCAAGGGCTGTGTTAGAGATCAACGTTTGGAGAACAAAGCTCCATGTGGAAAGATGTTTTTGGGAGTAAGCATGATGAGATTTAAGGGGTGTATGATAATATGTTGTCTTTATGAAGCACTTCAAGTTCTCCATCCTGATATGTTTTTAACATTGTATTTTTCTAACCCTTTCATCACTTGCTATGTATCAGAGAGCTGGACAATGACCAGGGATGATAGAAGGAGAGTTGATGCCTTTGAGCTGTGGTGCTGGAAAACAGTACTGAATATACTGTTAATAGATTGCTAAAAGAACGATCACGTTCATCCTAGAGAGGATGAAACCAGGCTGCTCCTTGGAGGCAAGGATTCTCAAGTTTCATCTGACATAGTTTGGACATGTTGCAAGGAGGGACCAGTCCTTGGAGAGGTACATCATGCTTGGGAGGGTAGAGGGACAGCGCAGGAGAAGAAGACCCTCAATGAAATGGATTGATTCAGTGACTGGGGTAATCAGGGTAGGTGTGTTAGAGACAGTGTGATTGGCACAGGATAGAGCAGGGTTTAGGGCTGTTGTACATAGGGTCACTATGGGTTGCAGGTGACTCGACAGAACATAACAACACCAACAACGACAGTAACAATATGTGATTTTATTCAGTCATTTAAATATTTTCCTTCAGGGTGAATATTTTAAAAACCAGGATGTAATTTGACCATTTGGCTTTTTCTTGCCCCAACAAACGCAGAACAATGATGAACCTCCTTCAGCCAGTGCCTCTGAATGAACAAAATTTCGAGCAACCCCCCCCTCATCTTCCCCAATACACAGTGATTTTTATGTGATGGGGTGAGAAATAAGTGCTTGTTATTTGGCTATGTGGCTACTGAGATTTGGAGATTGGCTGTTACTATAGCATATCCTGGTCTGTCCTAATTGATGTAAGTATGGGTTCCATGGTATCCAGGTGATGTGGAATATAGCAACTGAAACCATAGCTGGTGCCCTATGGGATCCAAGCTAATAAGACACAGACCTATTCCACGTGAGAGCAGAATACAAGAGTGTGAAGTGTTACTTCGAATTGTTATGGCTAAACATAGGTGGAAGGCACAGAATCTTAGATTATTTGAGTCTGTACAGAAATTATGTTAGTTATAGAACAGAGTTCAGGTCTTTTGTGCAAAGCTTACTCTGAGTCGTGTTCAACTTGACGACACTTCACCACTGCTAAATGAGACTAGTGCTTTTCTATCTGGAGGAACACTCTTCCACTTTGCGCATCACTCTTTGTCAATGTGCTGTATGAAGGAACCTGGATTTGCTGAGATGCTGAACTTTGTATCATTGGGGTTTCAAATACCATAATGGTTTCCTATTGTGGCCAGAGTTTGGTGGAGCTCCCAGTTGTAAAACAGGTTTGGAAGCAGGAGTGGCATCCACTTCCTAAACCACATGCCTCTGGAAACTCTATGAACTTGGAGAAACAACGATAGCTATGGAAAGGCATTAGGTCTTTTGTTCATAGAGTCGCTATGAGTCACTCTCGACTCAATAACAATCAACAACAGCAAAAATATGGTTAAGTTGCATGCAAAACTAAGAGACATGCCCTAGTGGGCCAACCTCAGGTCCATGTGCCAATTTCACAGGTTTCTGAAGCCATTTCCTACTACCTGCTTTCAAGTTGGTTCTTTTAATGAGGACTGACAGCTGAGATGTGAGAAAGTATGCTCTTGTCCGTATTTCCAGAGGGGGACTTTTTAGAAAAGTGAAATTTGCTCAATCCATGAATAAATAAAGAGACATGAGGACGCTGGCTCTCCAAGGTACGTGACACATTTCTGAGTGAAGACAACAGTGCTCTCAATGGAATTACTACCAGTTCAGTGGCTATCAAGTGAATGAAAAAGTTACAGGTTTAGTTAGAGAGCATTTGTGATAAAGGAAGCTAATGACTGATGCTTAAATAAATACCAGGATGGCTGTGCCCAAACTCTAGTTGTTGAAGAGTTCATTTCTATCCATGACAATCTCATGTGCCTGGAACAGAATTGCTTCATAGAGTTTTCAAGGCTGTAACTTTCCAAAAGCAGATCTCCAGGTCGTTTTCTCTGGAATGCTTTTGGTTGGTTTGAACTACCATTTTCTCAGTTACTAACTGTGTATTTAACCATTTGAACCATCCAGAGATTCCTAAGGGCAACAGAGGAACACAGCGTTAAGACTCTGGGCCATCCTGGGGGTTCATGAAAGTGCATAACGTAGAAAGAGAAAGATGCACATTATCCTAAGAGAATGATTTAAGATCCTTTAAAGCAACTTTCAGAAGGACAGTTACCATAGTTAGGGAAGCAGTCACGAAATGAGCTTGGAGGAAACGTGTCTAGAAAATGTGTTGGATTCGAAGTGGAAGAGAAGCCAAAGCAGTTGGGAAAATCGCGGGAGATGTCGCTGATCCTCTTGTGAGAACGAGCTCCAGGTGCTACATCCCAGCATCCAGAACAGTCCCTAACACATTGCAGGGACTCTGGAAGTGTTCACGGAGAGGATGACTGTCGAGCAGGCAGGATATAGCTCAACAACGGACACTCTTTGCCTTCAATTCTTCTGCTTTCTCTCTTGCTATGGGGAAGCACATGTGGCAAAGACAGGTAAAAGTGGCGGCCACAGACCCGGTGGGCCAGAAAACAAAGAGGAAAGAGAGGACAATGCTATGACCTAGCAACTAATGCCAGCCTTAGACGTGGTGGGGACTGATAGTGCTATGGCTTGTGGTGGACTGCACTGTTAACCCGAAGGCCAGATGTGGCCAGTGGTTTGAATATATCACGCCAAGGAATAAAGATGGACAATCTCCTCTCTATGATTTATATCCTTGGAAACTTGATGGTTGCTATGAGATGAAACTCACTAGATGATGGTGTCTGAGTTGTTGTTTTGCTTTATTTATTTTTTCCCCCCTGCTAGTGTTAAAAAGAGTCCCTGGGTGGTTGTTGTTACGTGTCATCAAGTCACCAGAGACTCATAATGACCCTTTATACAGTAGCTCTGAACCCTGCTTTATCCTGAGCCTATCTCTCTGTCTCCAACACGCCTATAAGCTACCCTCCCGCCCCCATTGCCCCTGTTATTGCATCAATCCATCTCATCCAAGGTCTTCTTCTCTTGCGTTGTCCCTCCAACCCTTCCAAGCATAATATTCTTCTCCAAGGATTGGTCCCTCCTGGAGACTATACATGCCCTAGCAGCTTCAAAATCCTTGCCTCTATGGAACAGCTGGGTTTCTTCCTCTCTAGGGCAGGCCTGCTTATTCTCTTGGCAGTGGAAGACATGGTTAAACACTTAGCAGCCAAACAAAAGACAGGGGATTTGAGTTCATCAAAAGGCACTTCAGATGAAAGAGCTTGTGATGAATGTGTGTGGAAACTCATTCTTGGAAACCCGCTGGGTTCAGATCTCCTTTGACACACACAGGTTGTCATGAGTTGTTTTAATAGCAACTAGTGTTTAAAGCGTGAGATACAAGGGAGGAGGAAATCCCACGTAAGAGACAGACAACAAATTTTATAACTTGGCCTTGAGAACAGGGAACGGCAGAGGGACCTGGGACACCAGAGGGCTAACTTACCACTGCAGGAAAGGATGTGGCAGAAAGGAAAAAAAGAAAGAAAGGCAACATGTAAGAAAGGAACCAATGGTGCAAAGGAACTTCTCTTCACCAGAAATAAGTCTTTGCAGCAGAGAGGTGGACCAGGTGCAGCAGACCTGATGCCGGGCACAGAAGACTCAGAGAAGAAAGGGAAATGAGAACATTATCTAGGAGGAGTCCTGTTGACTTAACGGCTAAGTGCTTGACTACCAGTCGAAAGGTTGATGGTTCAAACCCAGCAGCTCCATGAGTGGAAAGACCTGAAGATCTAGTCCTTTCAAGATTGCAACCTCTCAAACCCTGTGGAGTAGCCCTGCTCTGTTATGTAAGGTCACTATGAGTTAACTTGATGGCACATAAGAACAAAAAGTAAATACAGAACAAACAGGTTTGTCCTGGAGAAGGTGAAGCCAGAATGCTCCTTGGAGTCAAGGATTCTGAAGCTTCTTCTGACATACTTTGGGCATGTTGCAAGGAGGGACCAGTCCTTGGAGAGGGGCATCATGTTTGGGAGAATAGAGAGACAGCACAGGAGAAGAAGACCCTCGAGGAGATGGATTGATTTTGTGATGGAGGTGGTGGGAATGAGTGTGTCGGAGACGGTGAGGTTGGCACAAGATAGAACGGTGTTTAGGGCTCTTGTACATAGGGTTGCTATGAGTTGCAAGCGACTCTATGGTACATAACAACAACAACAACAACAACACAAGGGAAGACATGAGAGCTTGAGGAAGCCCTGGAGTCAGGGAGCTGCTGCCCTTGTGCGTGTCAGTCTTGTTGGAAACTCTAGTGATTCGGAAATCTAGAATATTTTCTTTCTATGGCTCATAGTCATTCTCCCGCCCCTCTTCCTTCCCGAAATGTCACCAAGCTTGTGCTAATACCCATGGCTGGCAAGGGCCGTGGGGTTGCTAAGAACATGATGATGTTTGGGCTAAATTTGGTGGGGACAAGGTTGGGCTGGGATAATCTTGTGTGCCTTGTCAAGTTTTTCACTCTTTTGAGAAGAAGGGCGCATGGGGAACTTGTAGGGTGGGTAATACGCCTTCGTTGGGCCTTCAGGAGCCACACCTATTCCGGGGATACAACCCAGGGAGCAGCTGCTCTCGGAGGAGACACCCGGACTCTAACGAAGGGTGTTCTTTTCACAAACATGAGATGCAAATCAGGGAAGAGGCAAGTTTTCATGCCTTTGAATTTTATTAGAAGAAAGAAGAAAAGGCCAGCTTTGGACGTGGATTTCTGTCACAGAATTTAATAATGGAGAGGGGTTCATAGAGTTCAAATGAAGGATATTTTTAAGTTGCTGGCATTGTACTACTTTGGGGTATTTTTATGCTGCCATGTGGTGTTTGCCTTACAACTTCCTCTGCTGAGCTATATCGGTCAGTGTGCCTTGTAATTTGAGAAGAGAAATACAATCGGGGTGAATTTTTGGCCCAGGGTATAATTTTATTTAATGTCCTTATTCTGGCCATTTCAGAGGCTTCTGGGAGTAACAGCTGAACTGCCCACCCTAAAGCCCCTGGCTCATAAGGAGAAGCATGGCCAAAAACTGTGGGGAAGGTCTCTGGCCTCCTCTGAGATGACCAGGGCCTTAACTGTTTAGCTTCAATTTGACAAAGAGTCAGGATCCGAGTGGAGTCCGGTCTGAAATGTTATCTCACAGATGGAAGAGAGACTTCTCTGACTCTGTTGTTGTTTTCCATTGGAACCTACCCACAGCTGACCCCTAGCAGGTTTTCAGAGGCAGTAAATCTCATGGGAGGAGATTTCTTCTCTCATGGAGTAGCTGGTAGATATGAACTGCGTGCCTTTCGGATTGCACAGTACAGCTCAGGGACAAGCTGTTGCTGACTTCGAAAAGGCTACACATGACCAGGAAGTGAAATAATACGTGGCATCCACTTCCTAAACGTCAAGCCTCCAGAAACTTGGATAAATGTCAATAGTTGTAGAGGGGCTTCAGGCGTTTTGTTCATAGGGTCGCTATGAGTTGTGCTTGACTCGAAGGCAACCAACAACAACAGTTCTCAGACAGCATAAAAGGTAATCTAATCTGCAGTCCTCAGGCCCGGTTTTAATTGGTTTTGGCCAAACATTCTTCTAAGTGATCTAGCACTAGTCTGTGCATTGCTGTACAGAGGTAGCTCATGTTTGCTGTGAAGCGGAACACTGTGACACTGACATGTCAAATGCGTTAATGGTCACCCATGGTGGACAGTGTTTGGTGGAGTTTCCCAATTAAACAAGCCGGGAAGCAGGAATGGCATCCACTTCCGAAATGGCTTGCTTCCGGCAACTCTATGACCTTGGACAAATGATGAAAGTTATACAAATGTTCAGGTCTTTCATTCACAGGGTCACTATGAGTCGACGGCACTTAACAACAACAACAACTACAACATGCCTAGCGTGCACCTAAATCGATGATATATTTGTGAAGAACAAACACATCCTTTTTGCATTAGGAGGAGATTTGGTGAGCGCACCTCAGGTGGGGTTTTTGTGGAGTCTGCACAGCCCTACATAGCAACCCTGCAGATCCTTTCTTGCCCTTTTGCTGGTCAGCCAGTCATCAGGGTCATTTGTGTCAGAAAGTCTCCACTCCACAGGGAATCACTAGGCATGACCAAGCTCTGGGTGATTGGATTCCCAGACCTCCACTCTCTCCAGGCAGTTTGTGAAAGCCTGCGGTCATTAAGTAGGTGAAGGGTAGTGAAGGAGTCTTCAGTTCAGTTTGCATGAATCCTTATTCTTAGCCTTGGTGGGTGTGATCTATGTAAAACTGATCTTTGGCTATCTTTCTAGCCCCCATCCTTTAGCAATGCTTTTAATGTGCCAGAATCTTGAGAGGCATGAAGGCTGACAGGAAGAACAGCTCATACTCCACCTAAACCACTATCAATAGTAATAACTAAATCCATAATGAACAACATTTGTTTCTTATATATTCTTGTTAGGTACCTTCGAGTTGAATAAGACTCATAGCGATTCTATGAAGAGTTTGAACCCTGACCTATACTGTGCCTTCCTCAACATAGCTGATATACTTGAGCCCATTGCTGCAGTCACTGTATCGATCCAGCTGGTTGAGGGTCTGCTTTTCTTTAGCCAGCCCTCCACCTTTTCAAGCATGATGCCCCTCTTCCCAGGAATAGTCTCTCTTAGCGACATGCCTAAAGTTTCTGAGATGAAGCTTCATCATCTTTGCCTCCAGCGAGCACTCTGGCTGCACCCAGCACATATATGTTTGTTCTTTTTGCAATCCATGAAATATTCAGTAATCTTCACCAACACCAGAGCTCAAAGGCATCAATTCTTTTCCTGCCATCATAATTCATTGTCCAGTTCTCCAACTCATGGAAAAGTGACTGAAAAGACAATGACCTAAATCAGGCACACCTTAGTCCTCAAACTGACAACATTGCTCCTCAGTAATTTGGAGAGGCCCTTGAATGTACACTTTCTCAGAGCAATATGTCTCCTAATCTCCTGACTGCTGGTACCATGGGGGATGGATAGCTGGGGATTGAAGTAAGCTGAAATTGTTAGGAGTCTCAATCTTTTTTCTATCATGATGTTGCCTACTGGTCCAGTGGTGAGAATTTTTGTTTCCTTTATGTTGAGATGCAATCCATACTGAAGACGGTATTCTTTGATATTCTGTACCATGCTACAGAACTTGAGGTGCTCTTCAAGTTCTCCTCCATTATAACACATCCTATGTAAGGAACACTTTTTTTCCCTGACTACTCTTCATATAGAACAGACTATCATGTGACAGGAAGCTTTAGAGGTTTACTGGTAAAGAGCTGTGCTGCCAACACACAGGACGTGGTTTGCACCCACCAGCTGCTCTGCAGGAGAAAGATGGGAAAGCTTCTCCCATCCAATTTACTGCCTCTGGAAACCTGCACGAGGGCCAGCTATGGTCGGATCTGAATTGATGGCACATCACAATAACACGGAAGTCCCTGAGTACTGTTAATGGTTAATGAGCTCAGCAGGTTGTCAGCTCCAGTCGACTCATGATGCTTAGGAGAAAGGTTTGCTGATAACTTCTGAAAACCTTGAGGAG
>NW_006400031.1:2005413-2015013 GCF_000299155.1 Elephantulus edwardii | reverse complement strand
GTTAAACAAGGTGGCTCCTTGGAGGCAAGGTTTCTGATGCTCCGTCTAACATACTTTGGACATGTTATAAGGAGGGACCAGTCCTTGGAAAGGGACATCATTCTTGGGAGGGTGGAGGGACGGCGTAGGAGGGGAAGGCCCCCTATGAGGTGGATTGATTCAGCGACTAGGGTAATCGGGATGGGTGTGTTGGAGGCAGTGCAACCGGCACGGGACAGAGCAGAGTTTAGGGCTGTTGTACATAGGGTTGCTATGAGTCCCAAGCAACTTGGTGGCACATAACAACAACCACCACCACCAAGAATGTATAAAAGTTCCCATCTTACCACATCCTCTGAAAAGAAAAAAAAAATCAGAAACACCCAAGCAGCCTATACACAGTATTCAAGTAAATAAAAATAAAACAAAACAAAAACAAAAACAAAACAAAACAAAACACTTACCCTCCAGAATCCAACAGCTCCAAGCTGGAGACTCACGTTCTTGATTTTGTTAACGATCCGTTAACTGGCTATTTCTGATTTTATTAATAATCAGCTGAGGGCTGGAGGCCTCTTGGTTAAGCAATCAGGACCTGGTGGGTGGACCTATGTGTTTAAAAGTTGATTAGACCCTCTGACCTGTGTCCCTTGGGCCTGGTGTTAATTGTGGTTGAGGAGAACATTATTCTAAGTGGTTCAGCACTTATCTGTCAGTTTGCTGTACTGAGTTAACTTGGGGTTGCTGTGAGACTGCTATCTGTGGCACTGGTGTGTCAAATGCCATTTGGGTTACCCATGGCAGACAGGTTTTAGCAGAGCTCCCTGTTTAAGATAGACTAGAAAGTAGGATGGGCATAGACTTCCTAAATAATAGGCCTTTGAAAATCCTATGAATATTAAAGAATTCTCTGCACACTCTAAGGACAACCTTTGTACTTTCTGCTCTCCTCACTAACCAGCAGATGAGGCCTGAGTAGACTGCAAACTGAGCTTACCTAGAAATATAGGGTTGAACCTAAACTATAATAGGTAATGGAATGGATCATTTTCCCTTTTGTTAGTCTGGAGCCTATAAAGTAGTCCCTTGTTGATGCAAATGGTTAATATGCTTGGCTGCTACCTGAGAAATCGGATGTTCAAATCCAACCAGAGGCACCTCATGTGAAAAGTCTGGTGATCACTTTCTGAAAATCAGTCATTGAAAACTCGGAGGAATATAATTATCCTGTGACACAAAGAGGGCCACCATGAGTCAGAACGAATACCGTAGCAATTGGTTTGGTTTGGTTGGAGTTTATGAGGACAGAGACCTTCACAGACACACACATTCAGTTATGCTCTGTAGGAGTTGACCTAAAGGTCTTTGTTCTGTGTCTCAGAAGAACATCCAGCCCCATCATACTAAAAAAGTTTTGCTCTTTCTTTATCTTAAGTGTGTCTCACTGCAAATCCAAACAACAGTAAGCTATATCTTACTCCAGAAACAATTGTTGTTGCTGTTGTTAGGTGTCATCAAGTCAAGCATGACTGGTAACATCCCTCTGAACAAGAGACCTGAACCCTGTCCTATCCTGTGCCATCTTCATCATATCTGACCAGCTTGAGCCTATTTCTGTAGTCACTGTGTCAATCCATCCTTTTGGGGGTTTTCCTCTCTTTCACTGACCCTCCAACTTTCCAAGAATGATACCCCTTTCTCCTTGGACACCAGAAGAACTAGATGGCAGCTGGCTACCACCACTGAACACTCTGGTAGCCTCTCCTAGAAACAGTCCCAGAGTATGAGAGATGAAGCTTTTATCACCTTTCTCTCCAAGGGGCACTCTGGCTCCACCTTCTCCAAGACATGGGATATTAAGTATTTCTCTCCAACATCAACTCAAAGGCATCAATTCTTCTTTTGTCATCCTTATTCATTGCCCAGCTCTCAGATACATAGCAAGTGATTGAAAAGACCATGGCCTGAATCAAGTATAGTTTCATCTTCAGACAAACATCATTGCTCTTCAGTGTTTTGGAGAGATTCCCGACAGCAGATTTGCCCAATGCAATGTGGTTCCTGATCACCTGAATGCTAGTTCCAAGGATGTTGATTGTTGATCCAAGCAAGGTGAAATAGTTAACAAATTCAACCCTTTCTTCACCTGTCATGATATTTCCTCTTGGTCCAGAAACTATAGCAAATTACAACCAATCCTGATGGAACTGTGAAATGGTGCAACCACTATGGAAAGCTATTTAATACATCCTCTAAATGTTGGAGGTGGAAATCTCATTTGATCCAGCAATCTCACGGTCGCATATATACCCTAAGAAATAAGAACTGTTGCATGAAGAGATGCATGCACATTCATGTTCATTGCAGCATTAATTACAATGGCAAAAAGATGTAAAACTCGGGGGCCCGTCAGTGGATAAATGAATAAAGAAACTGGTACGTCTACACAATGGAGTACTATGCAATACTCAAGAATAATAAGTGCAGATACAGAAAGACTACAGGATGACCATGAGCGACTGAATCAATCAGCCTTCAGACTATGGGAAGTTTCAAAATCATCTTCCAGTTTTATACAGAGTAGTATAGAGTGAAGAAAGATGACGACATCCCTTGAAGGATGTGATTGAATATGTAATAATCTTGAAACTCTTTCCATTACATTTTTTAATGTTCTGGTTATACCCCAAGGCTCTTAGGCAAAAAGTTGCCCTCTGCTCTTGTTTTAAAACCAAACACCACTTTCAAGGGGGGAAAAAAAAGACGAACGGACTGGGGAGGAGGGTAGAGAAAATAGTACAACAATGAATGAATGAAAACCCTAAATCTCTGTAAATGTTCATTACAATTAATAAAATTTAATAATAATAAAAAAGTTTCTCCCAAAAAAACCCCCAAACCACAAACACCAAAACTGAATTTCCCCACAATATTAAATTATTGACTGTGTGATAAAAATGGATGTTTATTCTTTTCATTACATTTTTACTAAATAAAAAACTACAGTAAAGAATTCTTTAAATACTACAAAATATGGATAAATCGAGAGGACATTATGCCTGAAGATTAACCTAAAGAGCTAATGAACCACTTTAGCCTCAATGTCTGTTACCAGAACTAGATGATGCTTAGCTACCATCACTGACCACTCTGGACGTGATCCACAGAGAAGATCCTGCAGGAGTAGGAGGAAATGCAGGACACAATTCAGAAACATGGAAAATGGGTCAGACTGACTGGTCTGATACTCATGGTTAAATGTCTTTAAGGCAAGTACGACTCATAGCGATTGTCTGAACAACAGATCTGAACCCTGTCCTACCTGGTGCTGTCCTCTTCATTTCTGATAGTTCCTAATATATTAAGACGAGTAGGTAGATAGGGCTGGTGTGATAGAGACTGGAATCCCCCCCCAGATGATATATGATCCTTATTGATAGTTACTACACTTTGAACAAGGAACAAAATGCAACCCCAGGACTCAACTTTCAGTCACACGACAGCTTACCTCTTTTCATTTCACTATTGTTGAGTTGGAGCTAACTGACTCATAACTGACCCTCAGCTGGGTTTCCAAGACTGTAAATTGGGTGGGAAGAGATCGCTCATCTTTTCTCCGCAGAGCTACTGGTAGATTTGAACTATAAGAAAACCTTTGGCTGAGCAGTACAACTCCTTATGAAATATGTCACCAAAGCTTCCTGAACAGTAGACGGGCCTATAAGATGACCAACAATACCAGGAAGGCATTTATTCTTTTGAATGTCCATCCATTTAAATCCAAAGGAGCAGCATACACACAAGGATAAAGTCTAGAAGGCAAGAAGGAGGAAGATAAAAAGATTAACAAAAAGTGAGAATTATAGAAGTGGAAAATAGTCTGATTACATTTCATTATATATTGTAATTAATGCCCTAAAGCAAAATGTGTATGAATGATTGAATAAAAATGTCAGTGTCGGAGGGACTGGAGAGCATTACGCTGAGTGAATTAACTCAGTCCCACAAGGATAAATATTGTGTCAGAGCGTTACTGTAGAATGAGTATAAGGATCCAGGAGGGGTGGGAGAGGCTGGAAGCAGAGGGATGAGGATGTGCAGGGGGAGGGAGGATTAATCATGGGGTTGTACAATTTGATGGGTGAGGATGGTGAGGGAAATTGAAAGAATCTGTTCGAATTTGTATTTGAATTTTATAAATAAACTATTAGAAAAAAACCAAAACAAAAGCCAATTTCTTCATTTTCGTGCAATTGTAATAAAATCTGTTTCTCCTATTGAAAACAGACATTTCTTTCTTTATCAAACACTCTGAGGTTGGTCTGATAATTGTATCTATCGTGTTACTGATTTTCTCCTAGGAAATGCTGAGCTCAGATGGTCAATACAAGGCTTTTTGAATGTTTTTGGTTATTCTTTTGGTTAGATGATTCTGGAATGGTGGCAATAACCACATGTCTCTATAGGGTTGCCGAAATGTAATTTATAGGATCTTCATGGCTATAGAGGCATGTGGCAAATCCACGCATATGCATTTGGCTAGGGTGGATAATGCACCGATACCATTGACTCCCAGCCAGAGGTAATCCGTTTGCAATTTCAAACTCATTATTTTTTTATTTGCATTCAGTATTGCAGAGCCATTCATGAGAAACACATTTTTTTAAAAGGATCATTACTATAAAATTTGTTAAACTGAGAGTGAACATTTTATCAGCAATATGTTCTGGGGAGGTTTTTTAAATTTTTATCCCCCCTGCTTCCTTTCTTTTTAGGCTTTTGCTTGTAACTGGAACATTATTTCACAGCTGCCTAGCTCCTGGACTGGGTCACCGGTTAATAATGTCTCTACCTTGGAATGAAATTGGGCTGTTGCAGGCTGTCTTGTTGTGAATTAGGCCACAGTGAGTTTTTCATTCCTTATAGCTGCGGCAGTAAGCAGTGTATCATCATTATGAAGCTTTCTTTTTTACTTTATCTTGTACCATCAAGTGTAATCAGAGGGCCAGAAGGGCCTGTGTTCCTTGGAAGGAGATTTCAGGCACAAAAACATTTGGCTTACCATCTCAGGGGAATCCTGGTACTTCTCACACAAGGGAGGATGTTTTTATGTGCCGTAAAGTCGACTACAACTCATAGCGACTCTATGAACAACAGCTCTGAGCTCTGTCCTGAGCCAATCTCACAACTTCCCAACACACCTACCTCCAATTCCATAGTTAACGTGTCAATCCATCTCATCCAGTCTTCCTCTCCTGCGCTGTCCCTCCATTCTTCCAAGCATGATGTCCTCTAAGGACTGACTGTTCCCTTCTAGCAAAATGCTCAAAGTATGTGAGATGGAGCTTCCATATCCTTGCCTCTGAGGAGCAACTTGGTTTCACTTTCTCCAGGACAGACTTGTTTGTTCTCTTAGTAGTCCAGGGTGTGTTCAATACTCTTCTCCAGCATCATGACTCAAAAACATTGATTCTTCTTTTATCATCCTTAGTCATTGTTCAGCTCTCTGATACATACCAAGTTATTGTGAAAACCATGGCTGGGACCAGATGTCTCTAGACTGACAGTGTTGTTCTTTAAAACTCTGGAAGGGGGTCCCTGACAGCAGACTTGTCCAAAGCCTTTTCCCAATGTCTTTTGTTTTGTTTTGTTTTTTCAGGTTTGGGAATTACTTTCCTAACACACATATTTTTAATTGTTATTTAGTGTCTAGGATCAGGAGCTCTCCTGTACTTTGTTGGGCCCTGTTTTAATGTGTTTTGCCTGTATTTCTTTTTTCTTTTTTTTATTGGTGCCAAGAGTGTTCACTGTGTGTCTGAGTAAGATGAAATTGTTAACAATCTCATCTCTTCACCATCTATCATGATATTAGAAGGGAGGTCATATGGAGGTAGTACATTGCCCAGACAGCAGAGATGTTCCTGAAGACCTTCCGAAAGGTAGAAATAAATTCCTGCCTGGCTGGCTGCACTCCTGGAGTTAAAATGTCTTTGGTCTTTGACTGATTTACTCTGATATTATGGCATTAAGTTGGAGAAACAAATTTAAGATTCAAACTGATTTTGGGTCCCCCTCCCCCTCGTCTCATCACATGCTATGGGACGCATAACACCCAGATAAGCAGGAATGGCTTATATTCATATCAACATATCAATAACATTGTTTGTATGTGTGTGTGTGTGTGTGTGTGTGTGTGTTATGTGCCATTGAGTCGGATTGACACGTAGCTGACCCACAGGAGAAGATTGCCTGACGTTCTCCTACAGAGCAGCTGATAGATTCAAACTGTGTGCCTTTGGGATTGCAGAGAAACCCCCTATCCATTAATCGCAATTTACCTCACTGTGTGATCGTAGATAATTCACTCAATTTCCTGATCTCGTATACCTTTACCTTGTTTCCAAAACGTTGAGTGTCTTCTCTTGACCTAACATGCATGGACACGTGAACCCTCTGGGCTGGGTACAGCTGCCCTAGTGAAATGATTTCCTTCTGCATTGGAGAAAGTGGTTAGAGCAGGAAAGAAATTTTGCCAGGACACACAGCCTGTTTCAGAAACTCTAGTCAGGCTGGTAAGGGTTTGGGAAGGTAAGGAAGGCTGTGGGAACCAAACGGCATAGGCACCAAGGCAAAGACTTAACATTTTTAAAAAATGCAAACAGAAGTCATCAACATGTAAAAAGAGCATTGGCATAGTGTACTTATGAAAATAGAATGCAGGGTGTTGTGCGGTATGCAAAAACGTGTAACACGCACATCGTTTGCATAAAAGTGCTGTAGTTAATCCTTATTTTTGTATAAGCATTCAAATGAGCATTGCTAAATACACACATTTCTCCCTCTAGCCCTGTGAGTAGAACAGAACTGATTAACCACATAAGTATTAAGGGGGGAAAAAATCACTTTGGGGAGGAGACTAGACGTTTATAGGTCGTTTGGAAAGCAGTCGTAGCCAGATAACAGCTAGCTTTGCTCTTTGTCGGCAGTTTAAAGAAGGGCCCTTGAGGAAAGTGTTCCTGACATCCATGACCTTGAAGGGGGCCAGAAACTGAGCTTTGGTGTTTACACTGTCCTGGCTGTGTGGTGGGAAGCGGGGAGGGGCTCCCAGAACTCCGGTCTTACCTGTGATTATCAGCTCTCTGTGGAGACTGGCCTCACACCAGGCAACTTTGCTATTTTTTATTCCTTTTCCACTCCTGTCAGGAAGGGAACTAGAACTCATGTGTTGTTTTTAGGTATCATCCGTGCTGCAGGAAGACAAGACATAGGGGAGAGAAAGAATCATCCAAACAGCTGAGTTGTAAAGACGAAGGGCTTTATCCGTGATTGTCCAAAATCACCAAGCTTCCCAAATTGCTCTGGCTTAGACTTTTTATAGGGATGTGGACAAAGGGGCAGTTGTGACATTTTCCCATTGGTAGTTTTAAAGCAGCAGTGGAAATTTACAGAGATAGAAACCATTTCAGGAAGGTAAGGCATCATAAATCCAAGCATTTTCTTACTTTCTACATAAGGGAATAGTCTTTTATTGTTGTTGTTGTTGTTGTTATTAATTTTAATGAAAATTTACAGCCTTTGGATTTCATTCATTGTTGCACATTTCTCCCTGCCCACCCCTCCCATCCAGTTCATTCTCTTTGAAAAGTAAAAGGAAAATTTTTTCATTGTTATACAATCCCTCCCTTCCTATCCACTCCACTACACAGCCTTCGTTGTTGTTAATACACACCCCTTTGGCTTGGCAGATAAGGATACATTCTCGCAAAACTACAACCTTTCTGGCCTTAAGATAAAGGGGCACCTGTAGGGCTGTAGACAATTTTCTCTACTTACTTTGTTTTTGTTGTTGTTTGTTTTGTTGTTTTAAAAATAAGTCTATTTAATATTTTTCTTCATTTTTATTTATATTGGTTTGCTTACAAAGTTCTTATATGTTGTTTCACACTCTTCTGCATTCACACTGTGTTTCATACAATCATTCCCATGCTTTACGTTTTATAAAAGTAAACACCATTGGTCTGTGCCCATCATTACCCTGCCTTTTTTGGGTCCCCACTGGATCTGTCCCATTTTCTTTAACCCCTCCCTCCTACCAAGAAATGGTGCAACCCTGTGATTTCTCTCCTATCTATCCTCTGTGCTATGTTCCCACCCTTTCCCATCCTCATTAGGTTCCCATATATGTTTAACAAGTTTCCTTCTATTTTTACAGTAAAGGTCTTTTTAAAATATTATTATTATTATTATTGCCATAAAATCAGATATGACTGGTACAGGAGGAGATTGCTCCTCCTATACCAGCAGAGCATCTGGTGGGTTTGAACTGCATACCTCTGGGATTGCAGTGCAGCTTCTTGCCACTAGGCCACGGGAGGTCCCAATAGTAAAGGTCTTATGTAATATTTATCCTTATGAGACTGAGTTAGTTCACTCAGCATAATGCTCTCCAGTCTTTCCCAAGTTAAGTTGTCTTTTTTGAAATTGTTACCTCTGAGAGCTACATGTATTCCGTTGTGTGAAGAGACTACAATTTCTCCATCCATTAAGTGGTGGTTGAACATTTGAGCTGTGGCCATGTTCTTGCAATGTTGAATAATGCTACTGTGAACATAAGTATGCAAATCTCCATTTGCATCTCAGTCCTAGTTTAAACATCTTTCATCAAACATTTCTCAGAGCCCCTTCTCAGGGGCTCCCCTCTCAGTCAAGTCAACTGTGAGTCACTCATAGCAATCTTGTGACCACCAGGTAAGAACCTTCCACCAACCTGCGCCATCCTCACAATTACCTCCCTGCTTGAGCCGTTGTTGTGGTCGCTGTGTTTGAACAGAACAAGGGGACACCACATAGTTTAAAAACAGGAAAGGTGTATGTCAAGTTGTTATCCTTTCTCCATGCCTATTTATCTGTGTGCTACACAAATGATTTCAGATGTTCAATTTTATGGAGAATATAACATCAAGATTAGAGGAAAACTCATTCACAACCAGCTGGACAATGACTAAGGATGATAGAAGAAGAATCAATGCCTTCAAATTGTGATGCTGGAGGAGTCTTGAACATATCATGGACTGCCAAGAAAACAAACAGGTCTGTCTTGGAGAGGGTGAAACCATGTTTCTCTTTAGAGGCTAAGATTTTAAAGCTCTGTCTCACATATTTTGGACACGTGGCTAGGAGAGACTGATCATTGGAGGAGGACATCATGCTTGGAACGGTAGAGGAACAGAGCAGGAGAGGGAGACCCCAGATGAGATGGATTGTACAGTGAACTGGGGCAATTGGGGTTGATGTGTCAGAATTAGTGAGACTGGCTCAGGACAGGAAAAGATTCAGAGTTGCTGTACATAAGATTGCTATGGGTTGCATGCAACTTGATGGCACATAACAACAACAACATCCACAACCTGTGTTATGCAGATGATGTAACCTTGCTTGCTCAAAACTAAAAGGACCCGAAGCACTTCCTGCAGAAAATCAAAGATTACAACCTTCATTGTGGATTACATCTCATCATCAAGAAAACAAAAATTCTCATCACTGAACCAACCAATAGACAAACTCATGATAGATGGTGAAAAGATAAAAACTGTCAATGATTTCATTTTACTTGGTTCCATG
>NW_006400031.1:2004284-2005313 GCF_000299155.1 Elephantulus edwardii | reverse complement strand
ATATCATTGCCCTCCAGTATTCTGGAGAGGTCCTTGGCAGCTGACTTTCCCAGGGCAATTCGTCTCTTGATTTTCTGTCTGCTGGTACCATGAGTGTTGACAGTGGAGCCAAGCAAATGAAAACTGTTAACTATCTCAATTTTTAAATTTATTTTATTATATATTTGTTTGCATACACCATTTGTCTACATTGTGTTTCCTTCATATACGTTGTACTTCACACATTTCCTCATTCACACTGTATGTTGTACAATTATTCCCATACATTGTGCTTTATACAATTGACTACCGTTGATTTCCAAGTCTTTTCAGATCCCCACTGGATCTTTTGTAATTCCTTCACCTCCTCCCTTCACCCACTAACCTCCACAACCTATTATTTCCCCCACCCTCTGCCTCCTGGCTCCTCCTCTTCCCCCTTTAGGTCTTTCTACACGTCTTACTAGTTATCCTTCTATTTTTACAATGATGGTCCTATGCTGTATTTGTCCTTATGAGAATGAGGTAGTTCACTCAGCATAATGTTCTCTAGATTTTCCCATATTATATAGTGTTTTCCCAAATTGTTGCTTTTGAGTGTTGTATGATGTGAATATATCTTAATTTCTCAATCCATTTGTTGATGGGCATCTGGGACGTTTGCATTTTTTTTTACTATTGTGAGTGAGTAATATTACTATGAATATAGGTATACAGATCTCTGTGTCTCAGTTCTATTTTTCTTGGAGCATATTCCTAGCAGTGGAATAGCTAGATTTTATGGAATTTCTACTTTCAGTTTTTTGAAGAAATGTTAAACTGCCTTCCAGAGTGGTTGTACCATTTTACAATCCTACTAAGAGTGTGGTATAGACTCAAAGTCATATTTTGGTTCCCGTGGATTTGGTTTCATTTTCTTCAGCTTCAGCTTGAACTTGCATATGAGTAGTTGGTGGTCTGTTCCACAATCAGCTCCTGACCTTGTTTTCACAGCTGATATTGACCTTCTCCAGTGGTTCTTTCCACAGATGTAATTTATCTGATTCCTGT
>NW_006400031.1:1993683-2000990 GCF_000299155.1 Elephantulus edwardii | reverse complement strand
TAAAAAATATTTTAATAATAATAATAATAATAAAGAAATCAAGAGTTGTGTTACATTCAGGAAACTGGCTATCAGGGACCTCTCCAGTGTGCCAGATCCAACCCAGGATCTTTTCAATTGCTTCCTATGCGTCTGAAAATTGAACAATGACTAAGGATGACGGAAGAATTTACGTCTTTAAATTACTGTATTGGCAAAGAGTACTGAATATATTTTTGTTCTTGTTGCCTTCGAGTCAAGCACGACTCATAGCGACCCTATGAACAAGGGCCTGAAGCCCCTCTACAACTATCGACATTTATCAAAGTTCATAGAGTTTCCAGTGGGATGTTGTTTAGGAAGTGGATGCCTCGTTATGGATGGCCAAAAGAACAATCACTTGTCTTGAAGTGCGACTTCTTAAAGCCAAGTTTGGTGAAACTTTGTCTCACTTATTTTGGACATATTTTTAGGAGGAACCAGTCTTTGGAGAGAAATAGCCTGGTGGGAAATGCAAAGGGTCAGTGAAAGAGAGAAAGACTTTTAACGAGATGACGAGATAGATTGGCACAGTCACTACCTCAAAGCATGGCGGAGACCATGAGGATAGTGCAACATCGGGCAAGGTCCAGATCTGGTGTTCATACAGTGGCTATGAGTTGTATTCAACTGGACAATATGTAACAGTAACATCAATGGCAATCGCACATCTTTTGATTCCTTGCCTACTACCA
Organism: Elephantulus edwardii; assembly: GCF_000299155.1. Classification (NCBI taxonomy): domain Eukaryota; kingdom Metazoa; phylum Chordata; class Mammalia; order Macroscelidea; family Macroscelididae; genus Elephantulus; species Elephantulus edwardii. The sequence goes on along the minus strand of NW_006400031.1, from coordinate 2,000,277 downwards.
TGGTGTTGACTGTGGATTCAAGCAAGCAAAATGCGATCATTGACCACTTCAATCTTCCCTTCACTGTCATGATGTGCATATAAAGTGTATGGATGGGATCTTAACAAGGAACTGGCTAGCTTGGTCACCCTGATAGTCTGAAAATGAACCATCCTAGAGACAGAAACACTAGCACTAAGACAGAGACAATAATATTGAGTAAGAAACACTAGATACGTATTGTCTGTTGAACTTGAGATCACTAGAAAGGGGGGAAGGAAGATATTGAGCAGCATGAGTGCTAGAAAGACAGAATTGTGACCCTGGGGATGATGACAGCAAGAAAACAAGGGCAGCACCAAGGAGCAATGATTTTGAAAAATAATATACAACATGCGTGAGGTTAGAGAGTATTATGCTGAGTAAACTGTTGTTGTTGTTGTTATGTGCCGTCGAGCTGTTTGCGACTCATAGCGACCCTATGTACAACAGCCCTAAACCCTGCTCTATCCTGTGCCAATCTCATTGCCTCTGACACACCCATCCCAAGTACCCCAGTCACTGAATCAGTCCACCTCATAGAGGGCCTTCCTCTCCTGCACTGTCTCTCCACCCTACCAAGCATGATGTCTCTCTCCAAGGACCGGTCTCTCCTTACAACATGTCCAAAGTACATCAGACGAAGCCCCAAAATTCTTGCCTCCAAGGAGTAGCCTGGTTTAACACTCTCCAGGATGAATCTGTTTTCTTGGCAGTCCAGGGTACATTCAATACTTTTCTCCAGCACCACAGCTCAAAGGCATCAATTCTCCTTCTATCTTCCCTAGTCATTGTCCAACTCTCTGAGTAAACTAACTTGGTCTTATAAGGACAAATACTGCATAAGACCATTACTGTAAAGATAGAAGGATAACTAGTAAGATGTGTGTAAATGTCCAAAGATGGAAAAAGAGGAGGCAGAGACTAAGACTTTGAAACATTTTTCAGGACAGGACAGGGACTGCAAGACCAGAGAGAGGCCTTTCCTCAGACACTGTTGAGAGGAAGCTGTTTTTTGGTTGTTTTTGTTTTGTGTGTGTGTGTGTGTGTGTTTTTTTTTTTTTTAGCTGTTGCAAAAAGCTTTATTGTTTCATTTGGTCCAAGGCTTGGGCGAAGGGCTTCTGGGTGGATAAGATTCTACATCAGGGTGGGATACAGAAGCTTGCTGCTGTTGGCAGGGGGACACAGAGGTTTCCCCCTGCAAGTCCTCGCAGACCCCTAGTCTTGCTTGAGGGTGAGACACTCAAAGAGATACTCTCCCAGCCCAGCCTGGGGGCAGTCCCATCTTCTAATGTTGGTCAGATGGTCACTCACCTTCTTCAGCAGTTTCACTTCCTCATCCAGGAGGTGGTTCTGCAGAAAGTCACAGAGATGGGGGTTAGTGTGGGCGGAACCCACGGCATGCAGATCCAGAAGGGCCTGGTTTAGGTTCTTCTCCAAGGCCAGCGCTGCTTGCATGGTGTCCGAGGTTTTACCCCACTCATTCTGGGATGGCTTCTGGATGTCTTGGAAGAGGACTCGCCCGCCACGCTGGTTTTGCAGCTTCAAGAGCCGCTCGGCATCCTCGCGCTTCTCACTCGCCAACTCGCAGAAGAAGTGACCCACGCCTTCCAAGGCCTCATCATCACGGTCAAAATAAAAACCCAGAGAGAGGCCCGCAGGTGCAGGTTGACCAGACGGTTGACACCAGCTTCTGCTTCGGCGGAACAATTTTGACCGATCTGAGAGCTCATAGTTGGTCGAGGTTTTGGGGCTAACAAAAAAAAATGTGTTAGCTGGTCCCGAAAATAGGAGATGGTTGAGATGGTCCCGAGGTTACACATGGAGGTGAAGTTGGAGGGTAGTCGGAGGCTGGAAGGGGGGGAGTCGCTGGGTCTGTTCTGTCCAAACACTGTTGAAACAAGAGACAGATCCACGGGAGTGCTGGGGAACTGAGAGGAAGCCCTTTTGAATGAAGCACTGTCTGTATCCCGAGTTGTTTCCAGCCTTGAATTATAACTTATCAAGTTCCTAAGAAATGCTATAATCATAAGTATTATCTTTGAGTTCTGTGTGGCCAATCCAACAAGGTACAAATCCTGCAGAACAGGGCAGTAGAGTGCGCCTGGGGGAGAAACTACCACAAGAAGAGTTTTAAAATTAAGGTTGGAGGGCAGAGGCAGATCTGACCACAGCCTCTTCGGAATTAGCTATGTGCTGATGGTGATGGCGAAGCTCTTGACTCCTGGTGAAGATAGAGGAGGTCTGATACCTCTGGCACAAGTGTTCTCAGATGAGACTATAGCATTCTGTGTGTTTGTCTCTTTCTCTCTTTGCAGTTTCTTTCTGCTTGATGGCTTTGTATCTTGTCCTGCAAGTAACTTTAAAAAAAAAATTAAAAAAAAAAACACACAATGACTCTAGGGGAAATTGCAGATGGAATATTAGCTTTTATTTTTTGTTTCTTTTTCTCCAGTCCTTTGGATCTTGCGTCCTGACTTCTGTGTCTCCTAAACTCCAGCTTTTCTCTGCCCATATAAACGAGACAGCTGGAAATTCTAGTCCACTGCTTTCTCTTTGCCCTTTTTTGTTTCTTGCCTGGAATAAAAAAAGCCATCCAAGGAGAAAGAGCAACACTGAGTGAAGGTTTTTCCTCGAAGCGCATCTATTTTGGCCTCTCGGGTCTTGAATGCTGTGATTATTCTCTGATGCTTCCAACAACTGTGGTGTTGTTGAGGTTTTTTTAAAAAAAATTGTTATCTAGTTCTTAAATTTCCTAACAAGAGAGATAGTCCACTACCATTTAACTAACAGTTAACTAACATATTTAACATTTAACGAATTTAAAGTTAACATTTAAGTTAACATAATAAAAAGTTAACATTTAACTAACTAATTTAAATGAATTTCATTTAGGTATATTTCTTAAATCTGTTTTAAAATCAAACTAGAATCTAATTTTTATTTTTATAAGTTTATGCAAAAAAAATCATATACAATCCAAACCAATAACGTTCAAACACCCCCTGATGTACTGTTACGGCTGATGGACAACTAGGAAAGTGGTACTCCGTCTTCCCTTCTGAGTCTTAGTGTCTTGTGCTGGCTGATGATTTAATCTGTCTTCTACATCCTAGCAACTAAAGAGCTTAAACTTCCATTCATATCATGTGCTGTGACATTATTTGGCCTTTGGTTTGCATAAACATTTTATTTATGCACAGGATTCTCATGTGTTCTTTTCTCTTCAGCTCTGAGCACTTAAAATAGTTTTATTTGGCGTCAACACAATGACAAAAATGAATGCAAACGTGGGCACTGAAATGGCATGGCAATGCTGTATCTGAGTGGTCGTCCTGATATTCGGAGAAGTATGTTAACATTCTTAAGTTACGGCAAGAACGAAATCACACATTTTAAAAATCACCTGTATCGCTGCAATCCCAGAGGTACGCGGTTGGAATCCAGCAAATGCTCTGCTGGAGGAGGAGGGGCAATCTCCTCCTGTACCAGTCAGATCCGATTTGATGGTACACACACACACACACACACACACACACACACACACACACACAAATAATAAAATTGATTTTTTAAAAAAATCACCTCTATATAGTCAGGCTTTGAAGACTCTGAATATATGCACATATTAGTAGACCTAGTCATTAAAACTTCTCCACCAGGAAAGCTAAGAGGGTAGGTTGTTTCCAGTACTCCTACCCAATTCTTCTCAGCCACTTCATAGCCACCCACCAAAAAGAGACCAGACCTTGAGCCCCACCTTGAACTCTCTAGGCTTCTTGGACGTTCCTCTATATCCATCATGGACAGCTTCCTCTCCAGTCTTTGGCTGGTCCAAGATGGTGTCAACTGAGGCTCAGATCTCACGTTACGCTTCTGAGGAGAACTTGGGAGGCAGGAATCTTCAGCAAGACAGATGCAGTCTCAGTCTCAATTTACCAGTTGCCTTCTATTTTGAATAGGCCTGTGTGCTGGGGCCAGGTGAGGGAGAGAGGGAAACAGAAAGGGAGAACCAAATATAAGATAATAGAAGAGAAAAGAAGAGAGGCCAGCTCAGAGTCTAACAAGCATGGAATTGTTGTCCAGGTGGCCAGTGGGCACAGGGAACAGAGTGCATCACTGAAGGCACATGCCAGCCTGGGTTTTGTCATTTCAGAGAAGATACAATATTGACCGTGGTCTGGATTTGTATTCTGAAATCTGAACCACACTAACAGTGAAGAACAGTTGGCAACCTTGGTTTTCTGTAGATCAAGTTCTTCTTCTGGGGTCTCACTGACCTTGGGCTTGAACTCACAGAAGGAAAAAGTGAAAGATCCATAACTAGAGCAGGAAAACAAGGGAGAGAGGCTGTCTTTCCGCTCAGGAGGCTGAAGGAAAGCAGGCTTGATCCAGATCCAGGTCCCATTAACAAAATCCTAACACACACACACACACACACACACACACACACACACACGCATATCTATGCAAACTTCCCACAAGGTGCCAATCAGTATAGAATAGTGGAAAACATATTGGATTTGCATGAGAGACTTGCACTTAAATCTCTACATTAAGAAAGACATTTAAACTCCCTGAACTCGTGGTGTTGCATTTTTTAAATAGAGAAACTCACATGTGATTCACCATATTCTTAGCAAATTAAATGAGGAAATATGTGGGATGAGACTTGACCTAGTGTCTGGCACATTGTAAGACTCAACAGATATCACTTTCCTCTTCAACGGAAACAAAGTCTTTCTTTCCACCAACAAAGTGCAGAGCCCTGGAGAGGAAAGAGAAGTCTTGGGATTTCATCATGCAATTTAGAACAGTTCTTTGGAAGGATTTGCCACTCACTTCCTTTACGACCCATGGGGCACCTCTGGAGGTGGAGATAGCTGGGATGAGCCAGGTGTTTGTACTTGGGTAAGGAGTTAAGATGAACTGACATAGAAACAGTTCAATAAATAGGGTGAGGGGCTATGATCATGGAGGTTAGGACACTCATTCCCTTTGTGTGGATTCAGACACCCGGTTACCAACTGGAGAGACAGACCTTCTCTACCAAAGTCTGAAAGTACAGACCATGAGAGTACAGACCAGGCAAACTCTTTTCTCCATCTTAATTACTGTTTCTTACATGGTACAGTAAACATAAGCTCTATCTAATGGAAACAGGTGTTTGAAAACAAAGATTCTTACCACTGGGCCAATTGGCAGCATCATGTTAGATAGAGAAGAGATTGAAGTTGTTAACAATTTCACCTTGCTCAGCTCCACAATCAACACTTTGGCACCAGCAGTCAGGAAATCAAAAGATTAATTTCACTAGGAAAATCTGCAGTCAGGGACCTTTCCAGAGTACTGAGAAGCAATGATGTTAGTCTAGGGACTAAGGTGCTCCTGATCCAGGTCAAGGTTTTCATAATTACTTGCTATGTATCAGAGAGCTGGACAATGACTAAGGATGACAGAAGAGGAATTTATGCCTTTGACCTGTGGTGCTGTAGAACTGTTGAACATACATACCATGGACTGCCAAGAAAACAAACAGGTCTGTTTTGCACAGGGTGAAACCAAGTATCTCCTTGGAGGCTAGGATTTTGAAGCTCCGTCTCACATACTTTGGGTTTGTAGCCAAGAAGTACTAGTCTTTTGAGAAGGACATCATGCTTAGAAGGGTGGAGGGACAGCACAGGAGAGGAAGACCCCGGATGAGATGGATTGATGATAAGAACTGGGGCAATGAGGGTAGGTGTGTCTGAATCAGTGAGACTGGCTCAGGATAGAGCAGGATAGAGCTCTTACACGTAGCATAGCTATGAGTTGCAGGCAACTCGATGACACATAACAAGAACAGTGGCCAAATAAGCTGCACTGCAATCCTGAAGGCATGTAGTTCAAATCCACCAGCTGCTCAGCCAAAGAAAGATGTGTAATATCCTTCTGTGCCATTAACTGTCTCTGAAAACCTGCTAGAAGGGCAGTTATGGATCAGTTCAGACTCGGCGGTACACAAAAACAGCACAACAGTAATCGTATCAGGGCTCTGGTTTAGTGGTGAGGAATTGCACTGCAAACCCAAAGACACATGATTGGAAGTCACCAGCTGCTCCTCAGGAAAAAGACAGACAATCGCCTCCTGTGTGATTTCATGCCTCTGAGTTGATTTTGACTACACTGTAGACAATAATATCATACTATTTCTATATTTACTATAAGCAATATTTCTACCCTTATTTTCCTTTTTTTTTCACTTGCTAGATATATGTTCCCCAGTCGTCCTTTTAAGATTTATAATGTCATGGTTAGTAGTTGAACTCTGTGTTTTTAACAAGTTTTTGAGTTTTTACTTTCTTTAAACCTGCTTTATTGAAGTATAATTGATGTACAATAAACTGCACATATTTGAAGTTCACGGTTATACACCCATTGGGAAAAAACACCACAATTATGTTTTTAATGATTGTCTTAAGGATTTAATTTTATAATGATTATTTAATGATTCTTTTATCATTGTTAGTAGGGACATTAAACATAATCACAACAATTGAAAGAAGAGATTTCATTTTGTGTTTTCTCTACTGTTAC
>NW_006400031.1:1991218-1993393 GCF_000299155.1 Elephantulus edwardii | reverse complement strand
TGTGCTGCAATCCCTGGAGCACACAGTTCAAATCCACCAACTACTCCACTGGGGAAGAATGGACAATCTTTTCTCATGGGATTTCCAGCCTCTGAAAACCTGCTGGAGGGTCAGCTAGGGATTGCTCCAAACTCAATGGAAAACAACAGCAACAACAACATCATGTCCCAAGATGAAATTTTTAGTGTCCTTTTTATCCCACTCCAACCATATAACCAACATCAAAACAGAGAAATTCTTAGAACATTTCTTCAATTTGATTCATTCTTCCTCATTCAACTTCTGGATTTTAGTGGAATTTTTTTATTATATTGACTCACACAGCTTTATTTCATTTGTTTTCACAGAGTGTCCTGTCGTTTTAAAAACCTGTCTTAATTTCTTCTGTTCAAGCAGACTGTCCCCCTTGTTAGAGTTCTCTGCTGTCCAAGCGGCCTCAGCCTGTGGTGACCCACGCGCCGTGGAATGAAATACTTCTCAGTTTTTGCCATGGCCACAACCGGTTGTGAACCAAACAGTTGCCATCCATGAAGCTTTTAAAAGCAGGTTTTCAGCAGTTAATCGCCAGTCCTGGTGAGTGATCCCGCGGTACAATGCTCACCTTCCAGGTGGGAGACACAGGCATGCTATTTTGATTCAAGCAGCACTTTGCTTTGCTCAGTCCTTCTAATTGATGCCCTGAGCCCTCAGTCCTGTATCTCATTTACAAGTGCCTCTGACACCTGACTCACCGTCCCCATCTCCTGCCTCACACACAGCATCATTTTGGGGGGATTTTGTCACTCATGAGACAACATGGGGCCCCAACTTTGCTCTGCTCTTACAGTGTTTTTCCAAATAGTGTTTCCATCTCATTCACACACTCATTTGCCCCTTCATTTTACTTATTATTTATAGCCAGGTCCTGTTGGCCATGCTGATGCTACAATTTCCCCTGTCCTCCTGTTCTGGCTCGTTCAATAGTCTTCACAGTCAGGAATGGGGACATCAGCCACTTTGGAGTCTGACCTCCTCACTCCTTTCTGTCCATTATCTTTTCAGGAACACCCTCCCTTTCCCACCCAGCTTGGATTCCCTGGCCCAGCAATATAAGCTCTCTCATACGTATCTTGGAAACTCACATGTCCTTTTCTCCCTGTGGTTGGTTGAACAGCTTCCCCTCAGAAAGTACATTAACCTAGAACCTATTAAGTGTGACTTTGTTTGCAAAAAAGGAATCTCTGCATATGTAATTAAGTTAAGGAAATCAAAATGATATCATCTCAAGTGAAAGTCGGTTCTGGACCCCATAAGTGTTTAAAATAGGGAGATAGCATAGTCTAGGGAGCTCTGGTGGCCAAGTGGGACCTGGTAGCCTAGTGGAAAGAAACTGAGCTGCAATCCCAAAGGCACATAGTTCGAGGCCACCAGTTGTTGCATGGGAGAAAGATGAACAAGCTCCTCCCATGTGATTACCTGCCTCTGAAAACCCCCTGGAGGGTCAACTATGGGTCAGTTCTGGCTCTGCAGTACTCAACAACAACAACAACAACAATAACAGCAACAACATGGTAGTCTAGTGAGCAGGGAGTTGCACTGACAACCAAAAGTGTGCAGTTTGAATCCACCAGCTGCTCTGAGGAAGAAAGAGGGGCAATCTCCTTCCTTGTGATTTACAACCTTTGAAAACCCATGAGAGGGTCAACTATGAGTTGGTTTGGACTCAACATATTCAGTTTGGTTTTGAGTTCGAGAATACAAGGGCAAGCATACACAGCCACACAGAGAAGGAGGTGTGAGATGACAGCAGGGTCTGGAATGATTTATTTACAAGCCAAGAAACACCAGAGTGGGCTAGCAGTCACCATAAGCCAGGAGGGCGCCACGGGACATGTCCTTCACTGAGTCTCCAAAATGAAGCAATCTTGTCGACACCTTGATTTTGGACTTCTGGGTTCCAGAATTATGACAGCATACGTATCGATTGCTTTCACTCGTCTTTTTGTCATGTGTTACAGTAGCCTTAGGAAGCTCAATTTTTGCTTAAATACTTGACTGGAAAAGATCCAGAATGAAGCAACTAAAAAGATAGTGAAGTTGTTTGCTAACCAGGAAGTTTGAATCAACTCAGAGGTGTCCTGAAAAAGAAAGCTGGCGACCGACTTCAGGGGAAATTGTTGTTGTCGGTGGTGTTGG
>NW_006400031.1:1969123-1989953 GCF_000299155.1 Elephantulus edwardii | reverse complement strand
TTTCTATCCATTTGTTTGTTGATGGGCACTTGGGTTGTTTCTGGCTCTTTGCTAATAATGCAAACAACGCTAAAATAAACAAGGGTGTGCATAACACCACTTGCTTTTTGGGTTTGGTTTTGTTTTGAAACCTGCCTTCTCTGCACTGACATTCCAGCAACTGAATCTCACTGAGGTAAATTCCACCACTACACAAACTGACCTCACTTCACAGTTATGACTCTACTTCTCAGTTCTGCTCTATCCTCTACAAAATCTCTGCTGTTCTTCTCTAGGAAAGTTGCTTTCCACCCTGAGAGATTTCATTTCATCTCTTGTCTTCTCAGACTTGCGCTCTTGCTTTCAGCTCTTGCCTCTCTTCCTTTCAGCTCTTGCATAATTTTGGAGGTGGTCCCTGCGGTTGCCTTCACTTGCCTGCTGCACTCTGCCTTTCCTCAGGCACACAGAAAGGATCATCTCCTTCTCTCTTCCACCAGTGATCCTTCCGCTTGGCTACTGGCCAGACTTCCCAGTGGTTCCTTCTGATTTAACCCCCTGCTAAGAATTTACATTGTCACTCTAGAAAGCCTGAATGAGAATCTAATTTCCCGGTGTCCCTGTTGTTGTCAGGTTGAATATGTGGAATATGTTGTTGGGGCTGAATATGACTCATTGTGACCCTGTGAACAATAGATCTGAGCCCTGTCCCCTCCCGCCATCTCCACCATCTCTGACATGCTTGAACTCACTGCTGCAGTCACTGTGCCAATCCTTCTGGTTGAGGATCTTCCTGTCTTGCCGTTCTTCCACATTTCCAAGTATGATGTCCCTCCCCAAGAAATAGCCTCTCCTAGCCACATGTCCAGAGTGTGTCCTTCCATTGCCAATCCTTGTTTGCTTTAAGCCCAAAAGCCAAGATCAAGCCCTGGCTGAAGTTGAAGGAGAAGGAAGTTCTACCTGAAGGAAGATGGCAGAGGAAGGGTTAAAAATTCTTATAGATTCTCAGATGGTTCATATGTGTAATATATAAGTTGTTGCTGTTAGGTGCCATTGAGTTAAGTATGACTCATCGTGACCCTATGGGTGACAGATCTGAACCCTGTCCTGTCCTGTGCCATACTCACAATCACTGACATCTAGAGCCCATTGCTGCGGTCACTATGTTAATTCAGTCTGCTCAGGGACTTCCTCTCCTTTTCTGACCCCCCCACTCTTTCAGACCTGATGTTTTTTTCTCATAAATGGCCTCTGCTAACAACACATTTAAGTATTTGAGACAAAGCTTCACCATTCTTGCCTCCAAGGAGCTCTCTAATTGCACTTTCTCTAAGACATATCTGTTTGTTCTTTTGGCAATGCACGGGGTATTCAGTACTCTTTCTCAACACCACAGCTCAAAGGCACCAAATTTTTCTTCTTTCATCCTTATTCATTGTCCTCTAAAAAATAGAATATCTTAACAACTTCTTAAAAATATGTTAATAGAACATCCTAACAACATGCCCAAAGTGTGTGAGGTGAAATTCCATCGTCCTTGCCTCTAAGAAGCACCCTGGTTATACTTTATCCAAGACATACTTGTTTGTTCTTTTGACAGCCCACGGGATGTTCAACACTCTAACACCACAACTCGAGGACGTCAATTTCTCTTCTATTATCCTTACTCATTGTCCAACTTCCAGATGCATAGCAAATAATTGAAAAAGATCATGGCTTGGGTCAAGAGCACCTTACTCTTTAAATTGACATCGTTGCACCTTAGAACTCTGGAGATATCCTTGTGAGCACAGTTTTGTAATTCAATACTTCTTTTGCGTTCTTGACTGCTGGTACTAAGGGTGTTGGATGTGGATCCAAGTTAGGTTAAATAATTGACAATTTCCATTCATTCTCAATTCTATTATGATGTTGCCTGTTGGAACAACGGTGAGTGTTACAGACCGAGGGTAAAGTATTTTTTATAAGTATTAATAATGAGACAGAACGCCAAGAATGTAGGAGAAGACAGAGATAAAGCAGGAGGAGAACAGTTCTCCAACAGCTGAAGCGAACCGAATTTGCCTATTCGGCTTTCCTGTCTTTATTGAAAATTGCCAGGAAGTAAATCACAAAGAGAATCCAACACAGGTGAAGCTAAGCTTTCTCTATTGACAACCTTCTGCTTGACTCAGGAGGGAGGGGTTAGCAAATACAATGCAAGAATCCTGTAAAGGCTTAAGGATTGCCTTAGTGCTTCAGGATTAATTCCAGTTGATACCAGCCTCCCTCATAGCTTGAAGTCACATTCTGTTTATTGCAAATATTTAATATGAAATTTGACTTCCCATGGGTGAGATTTTTTGCTTTCTTGAGGATGAGATATAATCCATTTTGAAGGCTGGCTTTGACCTGCAGCAAACCCATTCAGGTCCTCTTCACCAACATCAAGCAAGGATGTGTCATCTGCCTGATGCTGGTTGTTAATGACTCTTCCACTGATTCTGGTGCCACGCTTTTCTTCACAAAGTCCAGCTTCTCCAATGATTTGTTCAGCACACAGATTTAATAGATATTGAGAAAGAACACAGCCCTGATGAACACTTTTCTTGATTTTAAACCATGCAGCACAGGAAAGGAAGACCCCAGATGAGATGGATTGATACAGTAACTGGGGCAATGGGGATTAGTATGTTGGAATCAGTGCGACTGGCTCAGGACAGGGCAGGTTTCAGAGCTGTTGTACGTAGTGTTGCTTTGGGTCACAGCTGACTCGACTGTGCATAACCACAGCAACAGTGTGGCCTTGTTCTTTCTTACAAGAGCTTCTTGGTTTAGGTGAGAGTTTCACATGAGCACAACGACGTGTTCTTGGATTCCCATTCTTCTCACTGTTACTCATCATTAGTTGAGACCCACACAGTCATACTGTTATTTATTTTTTTATTGATTACACAAAAGCATTTGACTTGGAAGAACAATCATCAATAACCTGTGTTATGTCGATGACACAATTTTGCTTGCTGAAAGTGAGGAAGACTTGAAGCGCTTGCTGCAGAAATTCAAAGAATACAGCTTTCAGCGTCAAGAAAACAAAAACTCTTATGGTTGGACTAATAGGCAATATCATGATAGATGGTGAAAAGATTGAGATTGTTAATGATTTCACCTTACTTGGATCCACAACCAACACCCTTGGTACCACCAGTCAGGAAATCAGGAGACATATTGCACTGTGGATATCTGTAGTCAAGGACTTCTCTAGATTTTTGTGGAGCAATGATGTCAGTTTAAGGATGAAGATATTCCCAATTCAAGCCTTGGTCTTTTCAACCACTTGCTATGCATCTTAGAGCTGGATAGGGAATAAGGATGACAGAAGAAGAATTAATGTCTTTCAGCTGTGGTGTTGGAGAAGAGTACTTACTGAATGTCCCACGGACTGCCAAAAAACCCCAAACAAAGATGTCTTGATGAAAGTGCAGCTAAAGTGTTCTTTTGAGGCAAAGATCGAGAAGCTTCATCTCACATACTTTGGGCATGTTGCCAGGAGAGCCTCTTCTTTTGACAGGGACATTATGCTTGGAAAGGTGGAGAGTTGGTGAAGGAGAGGAAGACCTTCAACCAGGTGGATTGACACAGTGACTTATGCAATGGTCTCTAGCGTGTCAGAAAGTGTGAGTATGGCACTGGATGGGACAGGATTCAGAGCTGTATTTCATAGGGTCACCACGGGTCATACTCAACTCATTGACACCTCACAATAACTAACACACAGTCAAATACCTTTGCATAGTCAATGAAACACAAATGGACATTCTTCTGGTACCTTCTTTTTTTTGGAAAAAAGGCAGATTCATCTGATATCAGATATGATATTTCTTTGGACTGACTTCCACTCTTTGAATATTCCATTGCCCCTTGAAATTTTGACCTGATTTCTTATTTTACTGTGATTTTAATGAACCAGTCCACCTGATTTTTAAAATTAGAATACTGAAATCACCTTAGTTAAAATTGCCTCTTTGGCAACAACATTTCCTCAGGAAACTAACTTAGAAAGTAAGTTTGGCATACATAGACATACGTTATAAGTTTCCTTATGGTAAACAAAAATTATTTTCTTCCCATTTGAATATTTAATTGGGTAATGCAAATTTTTTTTAATAGAAACACCTCTCTCTGAAAACACTAACTATCTTTTGTTCATTGTCTTCTGTTTTGAGAGGGGCAGGTGAAAAATCTTTGCTATTCTGGTTTTCTTGTTTTGGAATTAATCTGTTCTCCATGTTTGGAGTCTTCGACAAACCTTTTTAATCTTCAGAGTTCAGATATTTTACTAGGTGTTTCTATTTTTCGTTATTCCTGGATGACATTCTGTGTGCTTTTATAATTTGAAAAATGTGCAACTTAATTTAACTCCCTATTTTTGGTTGGTTTTTTTTCTTAATTTTATATTGTTATTTCTTCTAGGTTTTTCATTTTCTTCTTTGTGAACACCTGTATTTTACATAGTATATCTCCTGGCTTTATCTTCTATTTCTCTTCTTTTTACAGAGGAGGATTTACTTTATACTTTTTGTTTTTATAAATAAGGAGCTATTTTAGGTGTTATTTTAGAATACTAGTTCAGCTTTGAGTTGTATCTGTTCTATTTTTCAAAACTGCAATTGAATTTTCAAGTCAGGAATCACATTTTTTTTTTCAGTTTAATTCTAAGTTCTCTCATTTTCTTCTAGAGTTGCATTTTCTTGAGTGTCTACTAACAATGGTCAAGCGTTTTCTCGAGTGTCTGCTAACAATAGTTAAAGCAATACAAATGTTTGGAGCTTTTGGTTGCTAACTTAAAAGTTTGAAGGGTTAAGCCCACGCACAAGGATGGTACAAGAACAGTCTTGTGTTGTACTTCTGAAGATCAGCCATTGAGAATACTAGTGAGCTAAAATCTACTGATTCAGAATGAGTCGGAATTGAACTTGACAAAAACTTTTTTAAAAGCATTTTTTAAAATTTTCTTTTATACTGGTTTGCATACAAAGTTTGTATGCATTGTATTTCACTCTCTCTTTCATTCTCATTGTGTTTCATACAATCATTCCCATGCTTTATGTTTCATAAAATAAATCACCATTGGACTATGCCCATCATTACTCTGTCTTTTCAGGTCCTTGCCAGACCATTCCCATTTCCTTCACCCCCTCCCTCCACCCACCAAATTGTGCAGCTCTATAAATTGGCCCTACCCATCCTCACCCATCAACTTCCGCCCATTCCCCCTTTGGAGCCCCATACATTACTTATTAGTTGTCCTTCTGTTTTTATAATAATACTCTTATGCAGTATTTGTCCTTAGGAGCAGAGTTAGTTCACTCAATGTTCTGCAGTCTTTCCCAAGTTATGTAGCATTTTTCAAGATCATTGCTCCTGAGTGCCCTGGTATATGAATCCAATCTGGAGGACAGCACAGAGTAATTCTTTTCTGAACTGTTGTTTTCCCAGAGTGATCATTTCAGTATTTACTTTGGAGAACCCACCAGACACATGTAAGAAGGAGACTCACCAAAGACTTAAGACCAAAGACTTATCTTGACTTGCTCTTTCTCCCTAAGAAACACAACTAATTCATTCAGCTTTCTGATTGCTGAATAGAATTGAGAGTGGAAAGGAGATTAGAGATCACCTGGGGAGACTAAAAATGAATTCTTTTTTTAGCATTTGTATGTCCTCAAGGCAATCACAAAAATGTATTAGAGAAGATCAATATCTCTTTCCAGATGACACTCACAAAAATCTAAGGTCGAGGAATCAGCACCAGTATGGATGATCTCCAAGACCTGTCAATCATATGCTGCAGATTTCGCTGTCCGAAAAGGAAATGTTTAGCTTCACATCTTCTATGTGCCCACATCTGTGGAGAGTTAGATGTACAGGACAAGATCTCAGTCCTCCAGAACCTCTCCTCTTGGGAAGAGGGTATGGATTGGGGAAAGGAAAGAAAACAAAGCCAATGGAATGAGAAAAGGAAACACAGGGGCTGTGGCAGTGGAACAACCCAGAGAAGAGGCGGTTGGTATTGTTCCGTGCTCTCTAGTGGAGTACTATTCATTGCAACCTTATGAACAACAGATTTGAATCCTGTCCTCTCCTGCACCTTCATTTTCATCCCTCACCAACACACTTGAGCCCCTTGCTGCAGTCATTGTATCAATTCATCTTGTTGAGGATCTCCGCCTCTTTCACTGACCCTCCACCATTCCAAGCATGACGTCCTTCTTCAAGGAATAGCCTCTTCTAACAACATACATAGAGAGCTCTGGTGGCCTAAAGGTAAGAAGCTATGCTCTAATTCCAAAGGCATGCTCTGAGAATTCACCAGCTGTCCCGTCGGGGGGAAAATACAGACAATCTCCTGCAATTAACTGCCTCTGAAAACCTGTTGGAGGGTCAGCTATGGATTGGTTCTGACTCAGTGGCTGTTGTTGTTATGTGCTGTTGAATCGCTTGTGACTCATAGCTACCCTATGTACAACACCCCTAAACACTGCTCTATCCTGTGCCAATTGCACTGTCTCCGTCACTCTCACCCCGATTACTCCAGGCACTGAATCAATCCACCTCATAGAGGGTCTTCCATGCCTGCGCTGTCCCTCCAACCTCCCAAGCATGATGTCCCTCTCCAAGGACCGGTCGCTCCTCACAACATGTCCAAAGAATGTCAGACGAAGCCTCAGAATCCTTGCCTCCAAGGAGCAGCCTGGTTTAACCCTCTCCAGGATGAATCTCCAGCACCACACTTCTCTCCTCCCTAGTCATTGTCCAACTCTCTGATGCATAACAAGTGATTACAAAGACCATGGCCTGTATCAGACACACCTTAGTCTCCAGAGTGATACCATTGCTCTTCAGTACTTTAGAGAGGTCCCTAACAGCAGACTTTCCCATCGCAATACATTTTTTAATGTCCTGCCTACTGGTGCTAAGAGTGTTGACTGTGGAGCCAAGCAAACTAAAGCTGTGAACAATCTCAATCTCTTCACCATCCATCCTGATGCTGCCAATTGGTCCAGTGGTGAGAATCTTTGTCTTCTTGACATTGAGCCTCAATCCATATTGAAGGCTGCAGTCCTTGACCCTCTGCAGCAAGTGCTTCAGGTCCTCCTCAGTTTCAGCAAGCAGGGTTGTGTCATCTGCATAACGCAGATTGTTGATAGATCTTCCACCAATTCTGACCCCACATTTCTCCTCATAGAACCCAACCTCCCGGATAATATGTTCTGCATACAGGTTGAAAAGGTATGGAGATAAGACGCATCCCTGGCGTACACCCTTCCCAATTTTGAACCATGCAGTGTTCCCTTGCTCTGTTCTGATGACTGCCTCTTGTACACAGCACAAACAGTAAACCACATGATCAAAGTCTATGAGATAAAGCTTTGCAGCCTTGCCTTAAAGGAGCACTCTGGTTGCACTTTCTTCAAGACAAATCTGTTTGTTCTCTAGGTAGTCTATACGATAGTGAACATTCTTCTTCAACAATACAACCCAAAGGTATGGATTCTTCTCTTGGTCATCCTTATTCATTGTTCATCTCTCATAGGAAAGGAGGGCCAGTCTCATGGCAGGAGGTTGAGAAAGTTTTCCCGTGGAGTATCTCTGGGCTCTCTGGAATGTCAACTCTCTATTCTTGTGGTGAAAAAAATGGATGTAAACATCCTGAAGAGACTATGGCCAGCGTTTGAATCATGATGGGCCAGGATTAAGGCAATGAATTCTCAGATCACTGAGAATGGTGGCCCAGAAGACAAGGACACAGCATAAAAAGCCAAGCATCCAGAGTGTCGAAAGAACAGGAAAAGTGAGAGGTAGAGTCCAGATTTCAGCATTGGGGGTTTGAAGCTGAGAAGATTGGGGTGGAAGCATCTGAGAAGTCTTGTGATCTGTGCCTGCACCAGACGGGCTGGACGATGTTGAGGTTTGGGAAGACTAGGTTGGGTGGCTATTGCTGGATGATACATGGTGACTCTATGAACAACAGAACTGAACCGCGCCCTATCCTGCTCCGTCTTCATGATATGAGCAAGCCTATCGCTTGATAACAAGATGGTTTTATAGTCACTGTGGACATCGATCTTGTTGGGGGGGGGTCATATCTCTTTTCCTGACTCCCTACCTTTCTCAGTATGATGTTTTGTTTTGTTTTGCTTTGCTAAGAATTGGTCCCTCCTGACAACATGCCCAAAGTATGGGAGCTGAGTTTCACCACACTTGCCAGAACACTCTGGTTGTACTTCCTCCAAGACAGGTGTGTTTCTTCTTTCGCTCAATTAAAAAACTTAAAGAGAAGGGAAGAAGCAATTCTCTGGGTGGAAAATGCTTTACAGGCATCCATTTTTAGAAAATTTTTAAAATGTAAAAATTAAAGTAGACTACAGTATGCATTTTAGTGTTTACATAAAGATTTCCAAATTCTCGAA
This sequence comes from Elephantulus edwardii, assembly GCF_000299155.1. Taxonomy (NCBI): domain Eukaryota; kingdom Metazoa; phylum Chordata; class Mammalia; order Macroscelidea; family Macroscelididae; genus Elephantulus; species Elephantulus edwardii. The sequence goes on along the minus strand of NW_006400031.1, from coordinate 1,981,524 downwards.
TATAGTTGGAACTTCTACTAGTAGCCGATCAGTGAGTACGAATTTATTCTTTTTTCTCTATTATTTCATTGAGGTTTAATTGACAAATAATAAATGGCACTTATTTAGTGGTAACATTTGTTTAGTGTTGCCATATGTGTTGTTGTTGCTGTTGTTATGTGCCATCGAGTTGCCTGCGACTCATAGGGACCCTGTGTACAGCAGCCCTAAACCCTGTTCTATCCTGTGCCAATCTTATTATCTCTGACACACTTAACCCCAATTTCCCCAGTCACTGAATCAATCCATCTCATCCAGGGTCTTTCTCACTTGCACTGTCTCTTCTCTCTCCCAAGCATGACATTCCCTCTCCAAGGACTGGTCCCTCCTTACAATATGTCCAAAGTATGTCAGACGAAGCTTCAGAATCCTTGACTCCAAGGAGCAGCCTGGTTTCATCCTATGCAGGAAGAACCAGTTATAAAATAAACCACAGTCCCATTCATGACACCTTTTTGTAAGTTGAAATTGAAAGAATTCTACACGACTTATCACCACGCAGTTGCTGGTATACTTCATGTTACTCCATGTTTCATATAAACGGTATCATTCAATGTCTATCCCTTTTTTGTCTAGCTTAATTAAATCAGCATAATTCTTTTGGGATTTATTCACTCATATTGTTGCACTTACAGTATTTCTTTTTTAATTCTTGGGTAACATCATATTGTATATACTACAATTTGTCATCCTGCAATCGATTGATAGGATTTAGACTATTTCCAATTTGGAACTATCACAATACTGTTAGAGTCACGAACATGCACATTTTTGTATGAACACCTGCTCTTTCACTCTTGTACCTACGAATATACAGATTCAGATGATCAGTGCTTGAATTTTTGAGGAACTGACAAACTGTTTTCCAAAATGATGCACCCACCATTTTACATTCATACCACCAGCATCTGAAGGTTCTAGCTTCTTACCAACACTTGGGCAGACTTTTTCATTTTACCCTTTCTAGTAACTGTGTTGCTAGCACCTAACAACGACAATAACTGTGCAGGATTTTTAATGTGCATTTCTTTAATAAAGGATGTGGTATACCTTTTCATGTGTTTCTTACTTATATACATATATACACACACATATATACATACACACACACACATATACTATTTGGTGAAAAGTCTATGTGAATCTTTTGTCTCTCTTTATAATTGTTACTGTTGTTGTATGCCATCAAATCAAAACCGACCCATAGTTGACTCTCCAGTGTGTTTTCAGGGGCAGTAAATCATGTGGGAGGCGATTGTCTATCCTTTCCCTGTGGATTCAAACGGTGTACCTCTGGGATTGTAGCACAGCTTCTTACCACTAGAAGGTCACTATTTTTTAAAAAATAATTTGATTATTCACTTTTCACTTTTTGTGACTTTTGAGAATTCTTTTCATACGTAACACAATCTATTAGGTAAAATGTTTTCAAATACTTTCTCCCTCTCATTGGCTTCGAATCTAATCTCACTAGCAGCAAGTTGATTCTTATCCACAGTAATCCCAAAAACACAGAGCAGACCTGCCTCATAGACTTTCCAAGGCTGTAAGTCTTTATGGAAGAAGCAGATGATCGTATCTGGTGAATTCAAACCACTGACCTATTGCTTCCCAGTTGAATGCTTTAACAATTGTGCTGCAGGGGTTCCTATATTGATATAAGCTTTTGTTTTCAACAGTTTTTTTTTCTTTTCTAGATCATTTTATTGGTGTCGTATCTGAGAAATGTTTACCTAACCCAACACATAAGTCTTATTTGAGCAAGTGTTTGGTGTTTTAACCCTCAACAAAATTGAAAGTCAAATGCATGATTTAGGGAATATCCCAAGTCTCTGATTTACTCATATTTCCTCTGAAACAATTACTTGCTCTCAAGACTTGCCTCACAGTCTATATGTGTCTCTGGAGCTGACATTTAGAGTTATTACTTCCCAGAGGCTTTGTTCTAGTCCAAGTTATCAAGGGAAAGTATTCTCTCCTGAGGACCAGAACGAGGCCCTTCAGGAGCACTGCTCGTATCCTTCCTCCGCTCCCCTGTCCTGCCTACCCCTCAGGCTGTCATGAGTGAGAAATGTGTGACAAAGCCCAAGATGACTCAAGGGCTTATTACTGTGCCTTGGGTTTTCCAGGTAAGTGTTTTCTTCAAATCCCAGAGACAGGAAGAGGCAAAGTGTGCTCTTGGCAATGCTAAGTCTTCTATGCAATATTACTCACAGGAAGGGCAAAGGAGCTTGCTGTGAATGTGCACCTGCCCTGAGTGTTAGGTCATCGAGTCCTGTCTACTGATTCTGACAATAAGCATCATACTTCCTACTTTGCAGCTAAGCACATAGGCTCAGAGCTAGGACACGAGCAGTCCAACTTACCCTGAACTTGACTGGCAGTGCTGAGACATCAACTTACATCCCACTCACTAGAAAGTCTCTCTCTAAATGCACCAAGCTTTCCCCAGAGATCGCTAGCTGGTTTGCATTTGATTGTCTCAGACAAACGAGTGTTTATTTAGAGTCCTCCTCAGGACCAGAGCTCTGGTTCCTCCGTGAGCTCTGGCTCTGATGCTGCGTCTTTAGGGACAGTGTGGAGAGAAGCCCTTGTTGCCAGCTTCCTTCACAGCTGAGAATGCTGAGAAGAACCATCTCTTGGTGCAGTGGGTTGGTGCTAATTTGCAGTAAGTAGAGATGCAGCTGCCCAGGAAGCCTCTGGGTGGAGCTGCCACCTGGCAGCTTGGTGACATCCAAAATATTGTCATTGGACAGAGACTAAGAGCAGCCAAAGTCAGTGCTGGTTTCCAGGAGAATTGAGTTCAGAGAGAAAGGAGGGATTAAGAAACAAAAGTTTACAGAATTCTGCAGGGCCTCTGAAAGAAAAAGACTGATAATTACAAAATGGGCACAGGGGAAGGCATTCAGGTGGCCAACAGACACAGGAAAGAAATGCTCAATGTCACTGGCAATAGGAGAGGTGCAAATCAAAACCACAATGAGATACCATCTCACTCCAGTAGCACTGGCAAAGTTTAGTCGGGCAGCAAGAAATAAATGTTGAAGAGGATGTAGAGAAGTGGGAATTCTCATACATTGTTGGTGGGATTGTAAAGTGGCGCAACCACTCTGGAAGGCAGTTTGGCATTTCCTCAAAAAGTTGAACACAGGAACTCCATATAAGCCAGCTATTCCACTACTAGGAATATACCCCAAGGGAAGTAGAACTGAGATACAAATAGAGATTTATACACCAAGAGTCATAGCATCATTATTCACCATCACGAGAACATGGCAACAGCCCAAATGTCCAACCACAAGCGAATGGACTGAGAAATTGTGGTGCGTTCACACAGTGTAAAACTCTAGAAGCAATAATTTTGAATATGCATCAGAGAGCTGGACACTGACTAGGGATGATAGAAGGAGAATTGATGCCTTTGAGCTGTGGTGCTGGAGAAGAATATTATGTATACAATGGACTGCTAAGAGAACAAGCAGGTTTAACCTAGAGAGGGTGAAACCAGACTGCTACTTGGAGGCAAAGATTGTGAAGCTTTGTATAACATACTTTGGACATGTTGCAAGGAGGGACCAGTCCTTGGAGATGGACGTCATGCTTGGGAGAGTGGAGAGACAGTCCAGGAGGGGAAGACCCTCAGTGAGATGGATTGATTCAGTGACTGGGGTAATAGGGGTAGGTGTGTCAGAGACAGTGAGACTGGCACAGGGTAGAGCAGGGTTTAGGGCTGTTGTACATAGGGTTGTTATGAGTTGCATGAGATTTGACGGCACACCACCACCACCATAACAACAACAACAACAACAACAACATGTAGTGTGGGAGAGGCTGGAGAGCATTATGGTGAGTGAACTAACACAGTCACATAAGGACAAATACTGCATAAGACCATTATTGGTCTTCTTACAGAAGGATAACTAGCAAAACCTGTATGGGAGCTCAAGGAGGGGGGAGTGGGGAGGTGAGGGTAGGTAGGGGTGAAACCACAGGGTTGCACAGTGTTGTGCGCGGAGGGCGGAGGGTGAAGTAAATGGGAAGGATCCAGACGAAAATACGGGGTAATGATGAGCAAGGTCCAACGGTGATTATAAAATATAATGGATGAGAACGATTGCATGAAACACAATGTGAATAAATAACTCAAAACAAAAAAAAAGAAGCAAAATTATCAAGCAAACCACTCCTGCCCAAGGTGAGCCTGTAAATGAACATTCCAAAACCAAAGAGAGAAATCTAAAGCCTAGAATAAGTGACAAATGTGAATGGGAGTCTTTCCAAAGGAAATAAGAACAGACAATGTGGAATTTGCATTTAAAAGAAACGTTAGGATCTTCAAACAGATAAAGAAATTACATTGTTGTTGTTGTGTACCACAGAGTTGGACCCAACTCATAGCTGACCCTCCAGTGGGTTTTCAGAGGCAGTTAATTGCATGGGAGGAGTGTGCCCATCCCTCTTTCATGGAGCGGCTGGTAGCATTACGATGGCAGTGCTACCTCCTGCCACGATCAGAACTCCCTAAAGAAATTATGGCTATGCACAAATTTTGATTTTGTTGTTGTGTGCTGTTTGAGTAGATTACGACTCATAATGACCCTGTAGACTGTTCTTAGGAATCCTGGCCAATCTCACTGTCTCTGACACACCTGCCCACAATTGTCACAGTTATTGTGCCAATCCATCTCATCCAGTGTCTTCCTCTTCTGAACTGACCCTCCGCCCTTATGAACATGATGTCCTTCTCCAAGGACTGGTCCCTCCTGGCAACATGTCCAAATGATCCACAGAAAGGGAGAAAGTTTAGCAAATCATTTCATCTATTACAAAAGTAATAACCTGACTTGAAATGGACAAAGATCTGAATAGACATTCCTCCAAAGAGGTATAGCAATGGTCCAAAGCACTTAAAAAAATCAGTGTTGTTAATCATTAAGGAAATGCAAACCACAGCTACAATGAGGTACCACAGCAGCCATGTTAGAACAGCTATTATTAGAGACGCAGATAATAAGTGCTATTGAAGACATAGAAAAAGTGAACTTTCATACATTATTAGTGGGAATGTAAAATTATATTGCCACCTAGGAAAAGTGTGGCAATTTCATAACAGGTTAAATATAGACTTATTTACCTAGGCTCCTTGTGCTTTCTAGAATTATCATATGACAAATCAATTCCAATTGTAAGTATATATACACACACACACACAGGAGAAATAAAAATATATGTTCATATAAATAACTCATACCTGAATGTTCATGGCAACATTATTCATAATAATCTCAAAGTGGAAATAGTCTAAATGTTCAACAACTGATGAATAGATGAAATGTCATCAGGAACCCTGGTGGTACAGAGTAGAATGTGTAGGGCTTCTAATTGAAGGTCAATGGTTCTAATCCACTATGCACTCAATGGGAGAGAGATGTATAGTCTTCTCTTATAAAATGTATAGCCTCAGAAATATGGTCGAGGATCACTATGAGTTGGACTCAACTTGACAGCAATGGGTTTGCCATATGCTGTGGAGTTGGAGCCGAGTCATGGCTGACTCTCCAGTGGGTTTTCAGAGGCAGGAAATCAGGCAGGAAGAGATTGCCCACCTTTCTCATGCGGAGCAGCTGGTGGAGTTGAACTACATACAGTTAGGTTCACTGCACAGCTCCTTAACCGCTAAGCCACCAGAGCTCTCTTTTTCTTTTTTTTCTTGGTTTGCTTACAAAGTTCATACACATCGTGCTTCACACTAGTCTTCATTCACATTATGTTTCATACAAATATGTATTGTGTTCTATAAAACTGATGACCATTGGACCTGGCCCATCAATATGTTGTCTTATATGTGTATACATTCATACATATGTGTGTGTGTGTGTGTGTGTGTGAATGATGGCCCACTCTCACTACTGCAGTGTCAGAACTAACTGGTAGCTTGTCCCCCAGCTAGCTTTCAGAGGTTATAAATTGCATGAGAAGATATTTGCCCATTTTTACACACACACACACACACACACACACACACACACACACACACCTTACCCCAATCACTCCATCCATGAACTTTACAAACATATGCAAAGTGAAAACATTTGATCACAAAAAGATTATATATTGTATGATTCCATGTTTATAATAATCAATAAATATTTTTTAAAACGAACTGGGAAGGGGGAGAGAGAGTGGGCAAAAAATGTGAACAATGAGTGGAAAACCTAACTTTTTGGTAAACTTTAGTTAAAGTCACAATTAAGATTAAACAAGTTATTAAAAAAAAACCAATACACCTAAAAGTATAGAAGGTTGCTAAGTCAGCGTAGATGACAAGCAAGAGAACAAATTGGGAAGATGAAATGGAGGGAGAAATTAAAACACACGGGATACGCTGTTGAAATGAAAGGTCTAAGTATTTGTTTTGAAAATCATGTTGTCTGATAACTATTAAGAGATATTTGAAAATTGAAAAAAAATGGCTAAAGAAGGCAATTCACAAAGACTGAAAACAGATTGATTGGTCTAGCACCATGGTGATCTTTTCAATTATGTCATATACATGTGAACACTGGGCAATGAATAAAGGAGACTGCAAAACAATCTATGGCTTTTAATTGTGGTGTTGGGCATAACATGGACTGCCAAAAATCAAACGAATATGTCTTTGAAGACGTGCAACCAGAGTGACACTTAGAAGCGAGGTGGTGAGGCTTCATCTCACGTACTTGTGGATATGTCATCAGCAGAAGGGCATCATTCTTGGAAAAATAGAGGGTCAGGGATAAAGATGAAGACTGTGAAGGAGATGACCTGGCAATGTGATTCCAACAACGGTCGTTAGCACAGCAGAAGTGTAGGGATGACACAGTATCAAGCAGTTTTGTCCTGTTGCATTAGAGTTCCTAGGGGACAGCGCTCACTCACTGCACATTACCTTCAACTACAACAGGGCCATTGATAGGAAAGGGGGAGTGATTGTTAGAGAATATGGGTTTTCTTTTTAGGGCCGGATATTCTAAAACTTGGCTAGGAGGGACCAGTCCTTAGAGAAGAACATCATGCTTGGAAGGGTGGAGGGACAACGCAGGAAGGGAAGACCCAGGATGCGATGGATTGACTCAGCAACTGGAAAAGTGGGATTGGGTCTGGCGGAGACAATGAGACTGGCTGGCTCAGGACTGGACAGGTTCAGAGCTGTTGTACTAAGTAAGGGTTGCTATGAGTTGCAGGCGACTTGATGACACACAACAACGTTCTAAAATTGTGACAATAGTTGCACAACTCAGAGTAACTGAAAAGTATCTAATTGGACACTTTAAATGGGTGAAGTGTATATGACTCACATCATGATAAAACCTTTTCATTAACAAAAAAGTAAAAGCAAATAAAATAAAAACGAGTCTATAATTTCCAAATCAGCGGAAGGAAACAGAAGAATAACAGACTTTACTAATTCAATACAAAGCAACAGAGCAAGGGAAAAAAGAATAAAAGCATGAAATAAGAACAGGCACAATGGATCTAATTACATCAGAATTCATAAGTTTAAAATCACCTGTCAAAACACAGAGATGATGAGATTGATTACAAAAATTAAAATCAGGCTTTTTTGTTCTTCATTAAAGACACTCCCAATACAAAATCACAGAGAACATAGATTATATGCAGAGAGGGAAACAGACAACCACTCTTTCATATACAAATCAAAATAAAGTAAGCGGCATAAGATTTCCAAGATAAGAAAAATAGAATATAACGGAGAGAGTATTAGTGGGAATAAAAAGAGATCTTCTACAACAATCAAATAATCGACCAAAAACAACTGGGAACATGTAAGTTATGATGTATTCTTACAATAGAAAAAAGTCACAGAGAATAAAACAAATGAACGTGTCAACATAGATAAATCTGCAAAGTGCATTATTGAGTGAAAAATAAGATTAATTCTGAAACAAAAATGACACTTCTATGTTCTATAACTTATATAAATGTACATAAAACAATCTCTCTCATATATGAATCAACATAAAGTCTTGTTTCAATCATTTTGTGACAGTTTGAATAAATGATTGAATCCAATTATTCTGTTTCTTTCCTATAACAATTGAAGAAAGATGTTTTCTTTTCAGGGGAATTTGTATCAATTTTATGAATGACTTCATCAAATTTATATTTTCGATTCAAATTTCAGAAATCAGCCAGCATGCCTCCAACATCCCTGTTGTATTTTGGGGCTAGGAGAATGAACAACCTGAGGCCCCTCCCACTGAGGGCCTCTCAGTCCTCAAGAATGGAAGGAAGGTAAAACAATACAGTAGTGTGATAAACGGAGGGATGGGGAAAGTATTAGATGTTTGTCAAAAGATAGCACACTTGCATAAAAAATCCTGAACGAGAAAAAAAAAAAAAAAGATAGCACACTTATTTCTCTCTGAAGTTCATGTCTGCTTTCTGTAGGAGGTATAAGACTTCCTGCATGAAGTATTAATGGACAAGTGGGTTCCTTATCAGGAGGGGTTTGCTTGTTGTTGTTTATATTAGGTATCATTGTTTTGAATATGTCTCATAACAAGGCTATGAACAATAGACCTGAATCCTGTTCTATCCTGTGCCATCCTCATCAACTCTGCTAGTCTTTGGAAAAGGACATCATGTTTGGTGGAAAGGAAGACCCTCAATGAGATGGCTTGACACGGTAACGTGCTGAAATGTGTCAGAGATGATGAGGGTGGCACAGAGCAGACAAAGTTTAGACCCATTGTTCACAGGGTCACCATGAGTCACAGTGGACTAATGGCATCTAACAGCAACCTAGCCCTCCAGGTGCAGTGGGGAGGGAAAAGGAGGAAGGGAAATATCAGTGAAAGCATATAGCAGGAGCAGGTAGTGGTACCTTGAGGGCTTGAGGATACTCATCCAGTGAAAGGTTCTAATACCAGAAAAGGAGCCACCTGGTGAGAGAGGCGGGCAGGAGCATCACAGCACCACAAAGGCATGCTCAAGAACTGGAACTTAAATCTCGGGATGAAAGGAGCCAATATATGCTGTTAAGCAGAGCAGTGCAATGGTCATTCACACTCTGGTTACTTTGCTTGGGAAGCCAGGTGCAAAGGTGAGTCCTACAGACAGAGGGTAACACAAAGAGAGGAAGAAAGTCTGAAACAGTACAGGGAGACCTTTGGAGAAGGTTCTTGGGTTATGATTTCACTAATAACTTTGGGGGAAGATTCAGTTATGATTGACTAAGAGAGAAGAAAAAAACAAAACACTGAACCCTTTGAGCTATGGTGCTGGAGAAGAGTATTGAATATACCACAGACTGCTAAAAGAACAAACAAGTTCGTCCCAGAGAGGGTTAAACCAGGTTGCTCCTTGGAGGCAAGGATTCTGAAGCTTTGTCTGACATACTTTGGACATGTTACAAGGAGGGAACAGTCCTTGGAGAGGGATGTCATGCTTGGGAGGGTGGAGGGACAGAGCAAGAGAGGAAGATCTTCGATGAGATGGATTGATTCAGTGGCTGCGGAAATGGGGGTAGGTGTGTCGGAGACAATGAGATTGACACAGGATAGAGCAGGTTTAAGGCTGTTATACTTCGGGTTGCTATCAGTTGCAGGTGACTTGATGGCACCTAACAACAACAACAGAGAAGGAGGCACTTGGAAACACAGTCCTCCTAGGGGTTGGGTGACTGAGAACGATAACAGGGCTGGGAAGTACATGAAGATGATTGTGAGAACCGACGCTTCAAAGTCCTGAAGGCCACTTAGGAGTTTGATCAAGTCCCTTGCTATCATGGCTTCTGACTGTACCATTTATTCAGGATAGTGGCAAAACATTATGGGGAGAAGAGACTTGAAAATGATACCAGCTTGTGGCTTGGTGACATTCCCCTGCAATACTTTGCATTCCCAACAGCCCCTTCATAACAAAAGATACTGACACAAAGCATAGCAGTGCAAATCCAGGCACCACTGAATGACGCTGAAAGAGAGTAATTGCTAATGGATGCTCCTGACATTTTAGCAGTATCAGATGAGATTCTGTCATATTTACGAAGTCCCGTGATCTGGGATCCAGAGGTGGTGTGTGATCATCACCTAACACAGTGTTCCTTAATTATCAGCTCTCTCACACTTTCTGCATAGCAGATTGGAATCGCTGGAAATAGCACACCCTTGAAAATTAGCGTTTTTCTCTTAAATAATAAGGATACGATATTTATAGTTTTCATAGGATTGATGTGTTAACGAAGGTAAACTAATTTCACACTCAAAGGTGAGGTAGGTTTTTTTCCCCCCTTCTCTCTTACTGGGTGGTTCGCCCCGCCCTGGGTTTATTTTTTTCAGAGTCTTAAAATTTCCGTAGCTTGAATAATCCTCTCCATTTTCCCCTCCCCAAAGGGGTGTTGCTGCACTTGGCTTGCCCTTGTGATAATTCAATGTTGGCAAGGAGCCCAAGATGGAAGGAAAGATTTTTACAGTTACTCACCAGCCTGTGACATTAGCAATACTTGATCACATGCAATGCACAATTTTTAAACTTCGACGAAAGTCCAAATGCCTTGTCTAGGTCACTAAGCTCTAAATCACAAATAAATGACTCCTTATCAACCAAGAGGAAAAGGAAGGAGGAAGAAAATTAAGCAAGGGGTAATGGATGAATGGTGTTCGGTATGGTCCTTGGCATCAACGTGAAATCTACAGAATCAATTCTTGGAAGGTCCCTCTTCATTTGATTCCTCATTTTTCCTCTGAGCACATCTTATTTTGCTCCACTAGCAGGCATACCTCCCCAAATTGCCATCTCACACTTAGATTGATATTACATATCTTAAGAAAAAAGCTAGGATTATAAATTGCACTGGGAAAGTCTGCTGTCGGAGATCTCTCCAAAGTACTGAAGAGCAACGATGTCAATCTGGAGACTAAGGTGTGCCTGATACAGGCCATGGTCTTTGAAACCACATGCTGTATATCAGAGAGTTGGACAATGACTCCCTAGTGATAGAAGAAGAATTGATGCCTTTGAGCTGTGGTGCTGGAGAAGAGTGCTGAGTATACCAAGGACTGCTAGGAGAACAAACAGGTTCATCCTAGAGAGGGTGAAATCATACTGCTCCTTGGAGGCAAGGATTCTGAAGCTTCATCTGGCATACTTTGGACATGTTGCAGGAAGGATCTAGTCCTTGAAGAGAGATGTCATGATTGGGAGGATGGAGGTACAGCGCAGGAAAGGAAGACCCTTGATGAGATGGGTTGATTCAGTGACTGGAGTAATTGGGGTAGGTGTGTCAGAGACAATAAGATTGGCTCAAGACAGAGCAGGGTTTAGGGCTGTTGCACAGAAGGTCGCCATGAGTTGCAAGTCACTTGACAGCACATAACTACAATAATAACAACAATAGATCTTATAATATAAACACTGGAAATATACTAACTAACTCCTTTGCTGTCCAGATTTCTAATGATGCTTAAGTTATGGGAGTTTCAAGGAGTATGGAGGAGTGAAATGAAGAATTTCAGGTCCTGAGAAGAGCAAGACTGTGTAGGGTTTGGATGTCTTTCTAGTTTTACAGAAGTTTTCAACGACACAGTGAGTGCATTGTGGGGGCCAACCTTGGGAAAATGCCTAAGTCGGACTGTCAGCATCACTCAAATTGCACTTTCGTGTTAGACTTTTTGTGGTAAATTTTGCAATAAAAGATAATCTTTTTTCTGGAAGAGATTATAAAATAACAGAAGAAAGAGATTGTGGCTAATACATCGTTTATGACAATGTGCACAAGTCCTGACTGTTGTGGGTGTTTAGTCAACAGTCTCTGATGACAGAAAGGAACATAGAGATAAAAAATGCTAGAGCAAAACCCAATGCCAGGCTGACCCAGAGAAATAGAAGAGGGACAAGAAGGCTAGAGCAATGTGGAAGTAGGGAACTGTTGAACAGAAAGAATGAGTCTAAAAAGAAACGTAATTATAAAGACATCATTCCCTTGTTGAGAGAGAAAAAACTTATAACTGACCCTCCAGTGACTTTCCAAGGGTATGAATCACAAGAGAGGAGATTACACATCTTTCTCCTTCAGTCACTGGTGGGTTTAAACGTGCAGAGAGGCCCTGTCTTTGGGTTAGCAATGCCGTTTCATCAGGCTAGACCTCTAGATCCAATGTTGTTGTTATGTGTCCTCCTATCACCAAGGAACCTATGAACAATGGCTCTGAACCCTGCCTTACTCTATGCCATTCTCCCCATTTCCAACCTTGTTGTCACTGTGTCAAATGATTCCCTGTCATTGAGGGTCTTCCTCAATCCTTTTTTAAATTTATTATTAATTTCAGTAAAAATTTACAGAGAGTTTGGATTTCCAT
>NW_006400031.1:1967768-1969013 GCF_000299155.1 Elephantulus edwardii | reverse complement strand
TGGAAAAGTAAAAGAAAAATTCTTTCATTGTTTTACAATCCCTCCCCCAGGTCCACTACACTATGCAGCCTTCGCTCTGGACTCCTGTCATGACAATAATACCTAATCACATATCTCTTTTAAACAATTTCTCCCTCATCTGCTTCAATGCAGTATACATTATTGAACCCTTCTTTCTCAGTCTCCCCCCAACCCAGAGGTCAGTCTTGTTTTACAACAGTGACAGCATGCAGTATTTGTCCTTTTGTGACTGAGATATTTCACTCAGCATAATGTCCTCCAGGGTCACCCATTATGAATTATATTGCATGAGTTCCTTGTTTTTCAATGCAGCGTAGTATTCCATTGTGTGAATATACCACCACTTCTCTATTCATTAGTTTGTTGATGGGCACTTGGGTTGTTTCCAACTCCTTGCTATTGTAAACAAAGCCGCAATAAACATAGGTGTGCATATATCTGCTTGGATGGCAGTTATGGTCTCTTTGGGGTATATTCCCAGTAGTGAAATTGCTGGGTCAAATGGTATCTCTATTTGTAACTTTTTGAGAAAGCGTCATACCACCTTCTACAGTGGTTGCACCATTTTACACTCCCACCAACAGTAAATAAGGGTTCCAGTTTCTCCACAACCTCGCCATCCTTGCTCTTCAGCACTTTATGACCTGCTTCCCCCTGAAACAGGGTTTCTGTGACTTTGGCTCATGGAAGGGCTGGGCTGGTCAAGAACTCGGCAAGGCCAGGCCATCAGATGTGATCTCTCCCTGTGGTAGGCATCTCAGATTCTCGTCAGGTGCCAGGGAGTCCACTACTACGATTCAGCGACCCTGTGATCTTATCGAGGTCTTCCTCTGAGTCATATAATAGCATGGGGGTCTTCATTTAAGCATTCATATTGACCATTCCGGCCAACTTTCATCATTTATCTTTCCGGGTAAATGACTGACTTCTGGCTCACCCCAACTCTCTGTTCTTAGGTTAGTTGCTGTAGCCTCCTTAATGTTGGAAATTGTTGGTTTTCTGTAACATCCAGTTAAAACTGACCCACAGTTGACCCTCCAGCACGTTTTCAGTGGGTGGTTAATCACATGGGAAGAGATTGCCCATCTTTCTCCAGTGGAGCAGTTGGTAGATTTGAACTGTACACCTTTGAGTTGCCAGCGCAAGTCCTTACCACTAGGCCACCAGAGCTCCCTAGATGCTGGGAGGAGGTTCATGGAACTCACAGACTAATCTCATTTTTTT
>NW_006400031.1:1965467-1967458 GCF_000299155.1 Elephantulus edwardii | reverse complement strand
CTCCTGTCATGACAATAATACCTAATCATATATCCCTTTTAAACAGTTTTCTCCCTCATCTGTTTCAATGCAGTATACATTATTTATCCCCTCTTTCTCAGTCTCCCCCTCAACCCAGATACCAGCCCCGTTTTACAACAGTGGCGCCGTGCAGTATTTGTCCTTCTAATCTCCTGATTATTCACAGAATACAAGCCCCTGGTCACTGTGAGTGGTTCAGGGACAGACACCTGACACAATCAGATACAATGAAATGCAAATTATTATAAATGTAGAAATAGAAGATGTCTTGCAAATTCCTATTTGCAGAGTGTAAACTCAATTCTTACTGTCATTGAGTTGGAATTGACTCATAACTGACCCTCCAGAAGATATTCAGGGGGTTACATTTGGTGTTTCAGGGTTGTTGTTTTTTTCTCTGATAATGTTGACACTTTTAGTTTTACACTGAGATCTTTGACTCCTCTTGAATGGTTTATTGTTTGGGGTAGTTTTTTATTTTATTTTAATATGATGTAAGGTATAAATCTTATTATGATTTTTGGGCAATAAATATACAGTTTGGTCAGCACCATTTATTAATAAGACTATCTCTCTTTCATCCTATGCATTTTGGATCTTAGTGCAAGATAAAAATGTCTATGTTGTTGTTTTGTTAGGTGTTCTTGAGTCAAATACGACACATAGTGACCCCATGAACAAAAGATCTGAACCCTGTTCTATCCTGCACCATCCTCACACTTCCTGACATGCATGAATTCTTTTTCTGTCGTCCTTATTCATTGTCCGGCTCTCAGATGCATAGCAAGTAATCAGAAAGACTATGACCTGAATTAGACACACTTCAAACTGACATCACTACTCCTCAATACTTTAGAAAGGCCCCGAATTGCAGATGTTCACAGTGCAATGTGTTTCCTTATTTTCTGACTGCTGGTATCAGGGGTGTTAATTGTCCATAGGCAGATGGATTTAGTTCTGGATTCTTAATTCTGTTTTATTGGTCTATAGGCCCATCATTGTATCAGTCAAACAGCTGGGTTGACTGTAGTGTTAAATAAAAGGGTTTGAAATCAGGAAGTATGAGAGCACCTATCTTAGTCTTCTTTTTCTTTCCTTATTTGGGTTCTCTTTATTTTCTATATTATAGTTAATGATTATTTTTTTCCATCTCCTTAAAGAATATCGGTGGAGCATAGATTGTACTATATACTATAGATACAAATAGAAAAAGCATATAGAGCTTTGGGTACTATTAATATTTTCACAGTGTTAAATCTTCCTAACTACAAAGGTTATAACCCTGCCTCACACCTTTCCTGGTTTTAAATCACATAGTAAGTGATTTGGATCATCTTTGGATGGTGAAGCTTAATTTTTCATACTTTGGACATGTGGCTATTCCTTGGTAAAAGACATCATGCTTGGAAAGTTGGAGGGTCAGTGAAGGAGAGGAAGGCCCTTAATCATATGGATTAACATGGTGACCTCATCAATGGCCTCCAACGTGTCAGAGATGATGCGGACGGCACAGGATAAGGCAGGATTCAGGTCAGCTGTCCACGGGGTTGCTTGAGTCTTAACTCATTGGCATCTAACAATAACAACAAGTATTCCCTTGTTCCCTTCAAACAACTGCTTCTTTGGTCTGGGTACAAATTCTGTGTGAGCATAATGTAAGTACTCTGGGATTCCCATTCTTCTCAATATTGTCCATAATATAGTATGATTCATGCAGAAAAATGCTTTTGCATAGTCAATAAAACACAAGCATCTTTTTTGGGAGGGATTATCTGCCTATCAATGATTATCTGAAGCTGAATTGAAATTAGTTTACTGCAAATAGGTTTAAGGAAAAATACTAAGTGAGGGAAAATGCATTATTCTGATAAAGTGTACTTGCTCAGTAGAATGCCTTTTTTCCTCTACTCTCCTGACGACATGCCCAATCTATGTGAGACCAAGATTAATCATCCTTACTTCTTTTTTTT
>NW_006400031.1:1962611-1964737 GCF_000299155.1 Elephantulus edwardii | reverse complement strand
GTTGCCATTTCTTCAAAACATATTTGTTTATCCTCTTGGCAATCCATGGGATGTATTATACTCTTCTCCCTCAACATAATACAAGGTTGTCAATTCTTCTATTATTCATTGTACAACTTTCATACACGTAGCAAGTAATTAAAAATACCATGGCTTGAATCAGGTGTACCTTAGTCTTTAACATTGCTCCTTAGAACTTTAGAAAGGTCCTTGACACCAGATTTTCCCCAATGAAATATGTCTCTGCTCTTTTCATTGCTGGTACCAAGGCTGTTTTAGTTGTGGATCCAAACAAGATGAAATACTTTAAAACTTCAATCCTTTGTCCATTCATCATGGTGCTGCCTATTGACCAGGTGGCAAAGGCTTTGTGTTCTTGATGTTGATACAGAATCTAGACTGAAGTCCTTGATCTTCTGCAGCAAGTGTTTCAATTGCTCTTCACTTTCACATAACTATGTTGTATCATCTGTGGAATGCAGGTTGAAAGTTTTCCTCCAATCCTGATGCCACATCCCTCTTTGCAAAGCCCAGCTTCTAGAACAATTTTCTCAGAATAAACATCTGTATGGATCTTAACAAATTATGCCTAACATTGAGAGGAATTGGGATCCCAGGTTGTGCTTAAGTAAAACCTATACGAAGACCAAGAGACTGCTATCTGAACAAAGCAAGGGAGCACTACATGATTTCAAATAAGGTAAGGAGTGCATCAGGGCTCTGTCTTTTCTCCATACCTATTCAATATGCCACTACAGCTCCCAATTTGGGGGAAGAAGAGGCAATATTCTTCTTGTAACAGAAAAGATTAATAAAACCAGGTTGATAAAAGAAAATATTTATCTTTATTAAAGCTGAGTGATGAGTGCATGAGGGATCATTATACTTCATTCCTTTTGTATATATGAAAAGTACCATATATAAAAATCAGTTAAATAGGAAAATATTGATAAGCAAAGGGAAAGAAAATATCCCATAATTCCTCACTAAAAGATAACTGCTGTTAATGTTTTGGTATTTCTATGCAGATTTTTTTTTCTTCAGTAAGAAAACACATACACAGACACACACACTTTTTAGACTAGGGACAGATGAAGGAATGTCTCATTCTAAAAAATGAAATGAAGTATTGAGGGGGAAAATTCACTGTTAACATGAATGATGTTTACCATGTGCTATTAATAATTTTTGCGAGTGAAACAGATACCACAGAGTGATTACTCATCCTACAAACAGATTGTTCACTTTGTAAAACGGTTTGCCAAAGGGTACCTTTGAGTAATGGGCTCCGTGGTGGATGCTGCACCGGGCACATGCTCTGAGGTGCAGCTGGCATCTGCTCTGAGGCCAGGAATCCCTCAGGAGAAGGCGCCCCTAGCTTGATAAAATCTGCTTCTTACAGAACGAAGCCACACTGGTTGCCTGCAATGGGTAAGGCAACCCCAGCTCCTGAGTGGCACTGCCACCAGTCTGCACATTCAAGGGGGCATCAGGCAGCCAGGGGCTAGCAGCACTCAGTTTGCTCCTGCGCTACGTGCTTGTAAACCCACAGCTGGAGCATTTGCACTAAGGAAACTGAAGAAAGTTGTTGTTACAATGCCAGCTCTTGTGTGTGGTGCCAGGCATTGGGGCTCGACAGTTCCCTGGGGGCAAAACACTAGTGGAAAACCGAGAGAGACCTTCTTCTTTTGTTTTCTTTTTATTCTAGTATTGTTAATTTTAATGAAAATTTACAGAGATTTTGGATTTCCATTTATTCATTGTTGCACTTTTCTCCCTGCCCACCTCTCCCCTCCAGTTGGTTCTTCTCTTTGAAAAGTAAAAGAAAAATTCTTTCATCGTTATACAATCCCTCCCTGCAAGTCCACTCCACTATGCAGCCTTCGTTCTGGACTCATCTCATGATAATAATGCCTAATCATATATACCTTTTAAACAGTTTGAGAGAGACCTTCTTGAAGGTAGAAATAGATAAGCAACTGTACACATTTTAACAGTTTCATAGACTAAACTATAGAAAAATGGGGAAATACTCCAGTGGCCTAGTGGTAAGGAATTGCACTATCAACCCCAAGTCAAGTGATTCAAATCTGCCAGCTGCTCTGTGGGAGAAAAATATTTACAAT
>NW_006400031.1:1961003-1962201 GCF_000299155.1 Elephantulus edwardii | reverse complement strand
TGTGTTTGTGTTTTTCTTTTCTTTCCTGTGAATCTGTAAGTAATCTGTAGGGTGTTTTAAAGCTAACTGATAGGCTTCTTCTCCAGTGATTCAAACTAACTAGGATCTAAGTGGGGGAATCTCCATTTTTACCTACCTGCCCACCCATTTTTTTGCACATTTCTTTCACTGTATACTTAAACTTTTACGGTTTACCTAGGCTAAGCCCCCAGAAGTGTTGTGTCCACGTCAAAGAAACCATACATTAGCCTACTTACCATATACAGAGATTAACAATCTAACTTCTCTCCAGAAATTAAGGAAGTATTTCATTCTATTTCACCAACTCTGTGCCTCATAGTTTGTTTAATCTTTCCGAGACTATAAACACAAAAAGCACGTGATATAATCTTTTGTTCTTCACTTATTTGATGACATCGTGCATTTGTTCGTTGGCTCATTTCCGTAGGAAGGGCTATGAAGGAAAAGAACAGGGTACTCAGGAGAGATCAACGCAGGGGAAACAAATTCCAATCGGACAGCTTAAAAAAGACTAACATGAGGAGAGGCTGTTTAAATTAAAATCACCATATGCAGGTTGATGGTGCAGCTAACACCACCTGAGGCTTGTGAAGTGACAACTGCTGGCTTTGGTGTGAGATCTTATTTCTTCTCATTCACATAAGGTCACACACTGAGAATTAGCTATATGTAATTATTTGCTTCATTTTATCCAAGAGTAGGGATAAGGTGACTTTGTATTCCACCAGTGTAACGGTTTAAGAGACATTTGAGGTAGCTCCACATTGCTCAAGTCTCCTATTTTTTTCTTTTCTAAGTGTGACCTGAGAAGAACTGTACCACCATTCACTACCTTCCTACCACTTCTGTGTGAAGCATTTTGTTTTCGTATCATCCTGGACACCAAGGTACTAGAAGAGGGCAGGAGAGAGACATTGTATGCCTCCAGTCAGATTGCAGAAGCAAGAAGCCATTTACAGGAGAGGAAACTTAGGTGACGCTCAAGAGCAAACATGGCAAGGAGCTCAAACTTCAGCACGCATCAGAAGCAGTGGGAGGGTGCTTAAAAAAATTGTACAAGCATTTGCTTTTATATATATTCATTCATATTCATTGCTTCATACATGTATGTTTTATTTTATACTATCATTGGTAGCATCAGGATGGATGGTGAAGAGATTCAGATTGTTCACAGCTT
>NW_006400031.1:1943801-1959334 GCF_000299155.1 Elephantulus edwardii | reverse complement strand
AAACCCAAAATCTCTGTAAATGTTCATTAAAAAGAATAAAATTTAATTTAAAAAAATCCTATTCTCCAAGGAGAAACTTGTTTTCACCTCTCCAAGACAGACCTACTTGTTTTCTTGGAAGTCCATGATATGTTCAAAACTCTTCTCTAGGACCATAATTTGAAGGAATCAATTATTCTTCTGTTATCCTTAGTCATTGTCCAGGTCTCTGATGCATAGAAAGTAATTGTGAAGACCATGGCCTGGATCAGACACACCTTAGTTTCTGGACTCACATTGTTGCTTTTTAGTACTCTGGAGATATCCCTGACAGCAGACTTTCCCAGTGCAATTCGTCTTTTGATTTCCTAACTCCTGGTGTTAAGAGTGTTGGTTATGGAGCTGAGCAAGCTGTAATTGTTAACAACCTCGATCTCTTCTCCATCTATCATGGTGCTGTCAATTGGCCCAGTGGTGAGAATCCTTGTCTTCTTGATGTTGAGCTCCAATCCATATTAAAGACTACAGTCTTTGACCTTCTTTCTGCAGCAAGTTCTTCAGATCTTCTTCGGTTTCAGAAAGCAAGGCTGTGACATCTGCATAACGTAGGTTGTTGATGAGTTTTCCTCCATTTGTGATGCCACATTCCTCCTCACAAAGCCCTGTTTCCTGAATCATCTGTTCTGCATATAGATTGAAAAAGGTTTGGGGGCAGGATTATCCTTGACACACTCATTACCTGACTTGAGTGTACCAAATAATCTAACAAGAAGCACCTAAGAGAAGAGAGCTTTAAACGTCTTATTTTGCCTATTGTAGACTAGCTTGTCTCAGAGTTACTCTTTCATTGAGAAAATGTTTAAAAGCTTAATTAACATATTTTTAAAATGTATTTGAAAATTTTTTAAGTGAATGCAAAATTGAGGGGTTCAAATTCTGGAGAAATAGAATACGGAGAAAGGGAAAATGGATAATTGACACTATTTTTCTTTTAGAGGTATTTGGCCAAGTGAAAGATGAGATCAAGTTTGAGAAGATAAAAAAGCTTTAATTGGTTTCTCAAGGATGGATTTTGAAGGACAAACCTAAGTTGAGAGCCCACCAAATGAGAGATGAGTAAACATTCAAAGATTCCAGTGATGACTCTCCAAATTCTACACCCTGGAAGTGAGAGTAACTGAAAATAGACGATACCTCATAAAGATGTAAACACAACTGTGAATCATTGCAATTTCGGACGAGAATGAGGTAATCTGTGCTCTTACTAAATAAATGACTGCTAGAAGAAAGGGCGAACGCGTCCTGGAGGAATATCACATCATCTCACTTCATATGCATGTGAAAATTGAGCAGTGAATAAGGAAGATCAACAAATAACGATGCCATTGAATTGTGGTGTGGGCAAAGGATATGGAATATTTCATGGGCAGCCAAAAGACAAACAAGTTGGTAGTGGAAAAAGGACAGGCAGAGTAGTCTTTGGAAGCAAGGGTGGTGGAAATTTATCTTGTTAAATCTCATTGGAGAGGTCATTCCCTGGAAAAGGACATCATGCTCGAGAAAGTTGAGGTCAGCCGAAGAGAGGGAGGCCCTCAACCAGGTGCATCGACTCAGTCACTACAATATGATTAAGTGCAGGTGAGATGGTACAAGGTCAAGTAGAATTGTGTTTTGCTCTGCGTAGGGTCATGCAGAGTCGTTTTCTGTTGTGAGTAGGGTCAAGTGGAGTTGTGTTCTGTTGTGCGTAGGGTTCCTATGAGTTGGTAATGACTTGAGGGTACCTTACAAGCATGCCTCAACGTATTTTTCCAAATTTTCAAAGATAATATTTGGCAAAATCACAATAAACAAACACAATCAAAATAAAAAAGCATGCCAAAAGAAAAAAAAAAAAAAGAAACCCAAAATGATTTAAGATCCCATTGATTTCTACTGCTGCCAAGTTGGAACTGACTCAAGATGATTCTTCTCTTGAGTTTCCAGGGCTGTAAATTCAATTGCAGGAAATTGTCCTTCTTTCTCTCACAGAGTCACTAGTGGATTTGAACTGCCGGAAAGGAGTGACCTTTGTGTTGGCAGTGCAGCTCCCTATGGGCTAGGATACCAGAACTCAGGATTAAAATATCGACAATTCAAAAGGAGACTCGGGCACTGTAGACTTTAAGTGATCATTAAGGTGTTTTAAAGAATAAAAGAAATGATGGATAATTACAGTGGACAACTTCAAACGATGTATTAGAACTTCAAATAGAAATTCTCAAGCTGAGAAATGTAACAAATCAATTAAGAAGGCAATAGTTATATTTAGCCTTGGATTGAATTAGGCAGAGATTAGTGATGGGGACATTTTTAGGAAAAAAATAACCAGACAGAATAATAGAGAGGCAATCGTATGAAAATAGTTTTTGAAAGAGCTTAACAGATATATGGGAATGGTGAAAATGCATGCAATTGTTCAATTAGAATAAAAAATGAAAGCAAATAGACATAAAGAATATTGTCTAAAAGTATAATGATTGGTACATTTTTGAAAGTCATGAAAAATTTCAAGACATAGATTGGATCAACATTCAATACCCTTGGTACCAGTAGTCAGAAAATCAGAAGATGTATTGCACTGGGCAAGTCTGCAGTCAGGGATTGTCCAAAATGCTGAAGGGCAATAATGTCAGTTTGGAGACTAAGGTGTGTCTGATCCAAGCCATGGTCTTCTTAGTCACCTGCTATTCATCAGAGAGCTCAATAGTAAATTAGGGTGACAGTAGAAGAATTGATGCCTTTGAGTGGTGGTGTTAGAGAAGAATACTGGTATCCCTTGGAATTCCAAAAGAGCAAGAATATATGTCTTGGGGAAAGTGCAGCCAGGGTGTTCCTTGGAATCAAAGAGTCTTTTTTTGGACTTGGGACATGTAGCTAGACAAAGCTATTCTTTAGACAGGGAAGTCATGCTTGGAACGATGGAAGAGAGGGTCAGTGAAGGAAAGGAAGACACCAAATGAGATAGATTGACATGGTGAATTCAGAAATGGGCTCTAGTGTGTCAGAGATTGTGAAGATGGCATGGGATAGAGCAGGGTTCAGGATGGCTGTTCATAGGATCCTTATGACTTATACTCGACATGACAGTACCCAATAATCACAGCTAAGTTTCAGCAAGATAAGTACACAGAAAACTATACCTAAGCACATCATAATAAACTGGTAGAAATCAAAGCCAAAAGAAAGAACATCTCTAAAGCACTCTGGAGGGTAGTCGAAAGTGATAGTTAACAGAAAGGTGTCAAAACCAGAAGACAGTGGAAGAACATCTTTAAAATGCTGGGGAAAAAAATCAATATCATCTAGAATTTCATATCTAACTGAAGATCTATTCAAAACTGAAGATGGAAAGAACAAAGACTACAGCCTTCAACATAGAATCCATTTCAACATCAAGACAATAAACATCTTCATCACGGGGCTGATAGACAACATCATGATAGATGGAGAAATTAGATGGAGAACATAGATTGAAATTGGCAATTATTTAATCTTACTTGGATCCATAATCAATACCCTCGGTATTAGCAGTCAAGGGGTGGGAAAAGACATATTGCATTGAGAAAGTATGCTGTTAAGGACCTCTCCAAATTACTGAAGAGCAGTGATGTCAATCACTTGCTATGTATCTGAGAATTAGACAATGAATAAAGAGGAAAGAAGAAATATCGATGCCTTTGAGTTGTAGTGTTGGAAGAGAGTACTGAATATCCTGGGACTGTCAAAACAACACACAGATACATCTTAGAGAAAGTGTCATTAGAGCGCCCCTTCAAGGCAAGGATGGAAAAACTGTCTCACATACGCTGGGCATGTTGTTAGAAGGGGCCATTTCTTGGAAAGGCACATTATTCTTGGAAAGCCCGGGGGTCAGCAAAAGAGGAAAATTCTCAACGAGATGGATTGTTAGTGACTGTAGCAATAGGCTCAAGTAGACGAGAATGGCACACAATAGAACAGTCTATTGATCATAGGGTTGCTATAAATCATACTTGACAGCACTTAACAAGGTTGTGGTGTTTATTGTATTGGCAACTCTGGTGTCGTAGTACATAGGGAGTTGCACTGCTATTCTAAGTTCCTTCTACTGTTTGGTAATGATGTGAAATACTCATTAATATTATTCTTACATAAGCCAAGGGTGACTGTTGAGATAATAATAGAAGAGAAATGATTGAATGAAAGTTTCCAGTATGATACTCTTGGACTTGAACAATAGCAGAAACAATGTCCGTGGCTGGAAAGAAGGTGCGCAAACACTGATATGCTTGCCCTGAGTCACATGAATATTCTGGGGGGGAGCGGGTCCAGTCATTCCTGAACCGCTTGGTCTACATAGTACATTGTGAAAATCGTTCACAAAAAAATGGTACTCTATGCTCATCTTCAGCTGTATCGTTTGGAAGAAGCCTCCTCTATAATTTTGGATTTGTGCACGTGGCCTTCTCTGACAATTGAAAGAGGTAGACATGATTATGTGCTATTTCTGACCCTACAATTTAAGAGACTGGCTTGTGTTTTTGCATTCTGTCTTGCACTTCTGTGATCAAAATAAGAACATATCCAAATGTAATAGACACATAGAATAGAATCAAATCATTCCAGTTGTTCTCACAGAGGACAACCTAGCTGACCACAGAAATATAAGCCTAGGAGAAATCAACTTCAGACCCATGGGCAGCGAATGCTTGTCGCTCTGCACTTTCATGATTGTTACGCAGCATTATCACAGAAAAAGTTAACGGATACAGGCTGATAGTGGCTATTACAATAGAATCAAGATGTGTGTGCACATGTGTGTGATGAAGTTACTAAAAGAGCCGTGAATGAATGCATGTAGGAGATACCCATTGCACTTTCACAATAAGACCTTCTCATCTGCAAACTTACATTTTAAATGTAGATCCTAAAGAGAGTAATGTTTATATCAAAGGAATGTATCAATGAACATAATGTCTTATCAAAGGTGATCAGTAGACATATTACACTGGAAAAGTGTGCAGTCATGGATCTTTCTAATTATTGAGGAGTATTAATGTGAGTTTGAGGACCAAGGTGTGCCTGGTTCAGGCCATGGCCTTTTCAGTCACTTGCTATCTAGCTGGGAGCAGAACAATGACTAAGAATGACATAAGAATTGATGCCTTTGAACTGTGGGATTAGAGTACTGAATATTCCATATACTGTCAAAAGAACAAACAGATTCATCTTGGAAAAAGTCCATCCAGAGTGTTCCTTAGAGTCAAAGACAATAAAGCTTTGTCTCAAATAATTTGAGCATGTTGCTAGGAGAGACTAGTCCTTGAAAAAGGACATCATATTTGGAAAGGTGGAAAGATAGTGAAAGAGAAGGAAATCTTCTCTCAAGTGGCACAAGGTAGGAAAGTGGCACAGGATGGCACAAGGTAGGAGAGGGTTCAGATCTATTGTTCTGAGGGTCACTACGAGTCATGCTTGGCACGATGACACCTAATAAAAACAACAACAAAAAGATTATTATTTCACGTTCATGAGGGTGATACTAGAGGGGGAAATAGTCCAGTCTCCTTTTGAAGACTACAATAGGTATGATGGCCAGAGCAGAATTCTTCAGAGCTCCTAATAATACTGTTTAGTGCATGTTGTTAGAATATTAAATGTGCTTTCAAGAGAAGGGTAATAAAGTGTCTGGAAAAATTTTCTCCTTCCTAACAAGGACTCTTTCACTTAATGGTCTTGTCAATACTGTTTCTTTAGGGAAATATAGATTAAGTGGCATTTTTATAGGAACTGATTGCAGAACTCAATCCTAAAAGCTATACTCTGACAGAATTAGCTGAGATTATAAGAGAGGTAAAATGATGAACCTGAGGAAGACCCCTATTTGGGTTGTGGAAACGAGGAAAATGTCCATAGTCTGTTATTCCCTTATTTGTTTCCTGATTGTACAGTCCTTTCCTCTGAGAACTGGGGGGAAAATGCAGCAAGAAAAATTTATGCCAACAGTAAGGAAGGATTTTTATATTGTGATAGATGTTAGACTTGTGGAGAGGATTTTGCAAGGCACTGTGTTATCTTGTTCTCCCAAGGTTTGTGAGAGAGGTTCAGGCATTGACTAATTAGGGAGTAGGGAAACTGGTTGACCAGCTTGGTTTGCATCTTTTCTAGAGATGAAAGTAGAAAGTTCAAAGAGATATAACCCTAAAATATGAGTGTACCCTGATCTCTCTTCCTGCTCCTGACTTTGTTAATATCCATTGTTGTTGCTGTTACGTGCCGTGAAGTCACTTGTGACTCATAACGACCCCATGTACAATAGCCCCGAAACCTGCTCTATCATGTGCCTACTTTACTGTCTCTTACACACTCACCCTCATTACTCCAGTCACTAAATCAATCTGTCTCATCGATGGTCTTCCTCTCTTTCTCTGTCCTTTCACCCTTCCAAGCATGATGTCCCTTTCCAAGTACTGGTCCCTCCTTTAAGCTCAACATCAAGAAAACAAAGACTGTTACCAATGGGCCTATTAGAAGCATTTGATAGATGCCTAAGAGACTGAGATTGTTAACAGCTTCAGTTTACTTGGCTCCACAATCAACCCTCTTGGCACCAGAAGCCAGGAAATAAAAAGAGAAATTGCATTGGGAAAGTTGACTGTCAGGGACCTCTCCAGAGCACTGAAGAGCAACGGCATCAGTCTGGAGTCTGAGGTGTGCCTGATCTAAGCCATAGTCTTTTGCAATTGCTTACTATGTGTCAGAGAGATGGGCAGTAACAAGAGATGATAGAAAGATAATTGATGCCTTTGAGCTGTGGTGCTGGAGAAGAGTGTTGAATATACTATAGACTGTCAAGAAAACAAACAGGTTCATCCTAGAAAGGGTGAAAACAGGCTGCTCTTTTGAGGTAAGGATTCTGAGGTTTCGTATAACATACTTTGAGCATGTTTCAAGATCCATTAGCTTCTGTAATTTATCAGTTTCACCCTCATACTTCCTTCTAGTCAAAGCTCACATTCACCAGTATGGCATTTGCTCCTAGTCCCCTTCTCCAAGTATTCTTTGGGATTCATTTGTGGCCCCACCATGGAAAGAATCTAAGCTCTAGGCTCTTGCAGCTAAACCCTCATCCACCTACAGTAGATGAGGTCTCAGGCCAGGCCAGGCACTGTGCTGAGTATAAGGACCAGAGCAGTGTCTTTCTCTCATTATAATGTGACAGATAAAAAGAAACCAAGAAATAAATGTTTAGGCAATTGCACTCAGAAAGGAGAAAGTTATAGAAACAAAGCAGGGTGAGACATCAGTAAGTTACTGGGGTGGAAAATAGTTCATTAGAGATGACGTAGTCAAGGATAAACAAGGTAAGGTTTAGGCAGAACCCCAAGTGAAATGATGCAGAAAGTAAAATAAAAATGGGTAGGTGGCCACAGGGGAAAGAGGCTAGTGCCAAGGCCTTGAGCTGAAATGTCGTGGGAGTGCAAGAGAAACAGTAAAAAGGCCAATGAGGTGAAGCTGAAAGAACCAGATGGAGAGTGATCAGAGATGAGACTAGAAAGCTAGGAGGGGTCAGGCCATATGACATGGTAAACATTTTGGATTTTATTCTGAATGAAGCAGGGAAGGGAGAACCTTGGAGGGTTTTGACAAGAGAGTGACGTGACTCTGAAGGGTCATTCTGGTGGTTATGTGGGGTAGACTTTAGAGGGCATGAGTGAGGGCAAGGAGGCCAATGCAGAGGCTATGGCACCAGTCAAGGGGAAAGAGGTTATTGGCTTGGCCCAGAGAAATAGCAGTCAAATGATGACTCATTTTGACACCAAGCCTGAAGCCTGGCACTGTTTCCTGCAAACTGTGACCTTGGACACGTTGTTTTGCTTCCCTGAGTTTCAATTTCTTCTTTTTAAAAAATTGATGATGAAGATATTTTCTTGGGAATCATTTGGTTCATTGTTGAGTTCTCAGTACATTATTGGCTTCCATGAACCACCTTGTCATTTCTGGAATTGTCTCCCACTCCTTCACATCTCCTTCCCCTCCATCACTGCCAAGAAGGAATTTCTAAAACCAGTTTTGTAACTTTGGATACAGAGGGTTGAGTTAGGCCTCTTCACTAGTTTCATTGCTGTGAAAGGCGAAGCAATAACATGGAAAAGTCTAAGTCCTATTTCTACCCACTTCATAAATGGGAACTGTCCCCATCAATAATTTAAACACTAATGTCTAGTACTAAGCAAATAGCACAACAACAATATCTAGTACTAAGCAAATAGCTACATACTCAGACATGCCACCGCACATGCTTCTACAATTAATTCTACCAATAACTGGATCCAATGTTTGATGAAACTTGGTTCACAGACTTTACTCACTCTTGTGGGAGATTTAGGGTAATAGCTCAATATCAAGAACACAAAGATTCTACCACTGGGCTGATTGGTCGCATCATGTTAGGTGGTGAAGAGATTGAAATTGTTAACAGCTTCAGTTTGCTTGGCTTCATAATCAACAACACTGTTGGTGTCAGCAGCCAGGAAATGAAAAGGCATATTGTATTGGTAAAGTCGGCTGTCAAAGACCTCTCCAAAGTACTGAGGAGGAATGCTGTCAGTCTGGAGACTAAGGTGAGCCTGATACAGGCCATGGTCTTTGCAATCACTTGCTATGCATCAGAGAGCTGGACAATGACTAGGGATTATAGAAAGAGAATTGATGCCTTTAGGCTGTGGTGCTCAAGAAGTGTATTGGATATACCACGGACTGCTAAGAAAATGAACAGGTTCATCCTGGAGAGGGCAAAACCAGGCTGTTCCTTGGAGGCAAGGATTCTGAAGCTTCATCTGACATACTTTGGGCATGTTTCAAGGAGGGACTAGTCCTTGGAGAGCGACATCATTCTTGGGAGGATGGAGAGACAATGCAAGAGAGGAAGACCCTCAATGAGATGGATTGATTCAGTGACTGGGAAAATGGGGTAGGTATGTTAGAGCTAATGAGATTGGCACAGGATAGAGCAAGGTTTAGGGCTATTGTACGTAGAATCACTATGAGTCACAAGTCACTCAACAGCACATAACAACAAAAACAAAAGGTTGGAGAATAGTGGAGATAAAGAATATCACAAAATTCTAGTCCAGGTTTAGTCTAGCAATCTCAAGCCAGATTGACAAGGAACAAATTCTCAATTAGTAAAAGTCCAGGTTCAGTTCAGCAGCACAGATACACCTCTAGTTTCCTCAGTCATCCCACAAACTTTATTTCAGAGCAGTTACAAGTGGCTTTTCCTTCAATCATCCAGCAAGTAAACCTTTAACTGTGGCTTTATCGCCAGAGTTCCTCTGATTATACCTGGCCACAGTTTCTTCACATTCTCTCACAGTCTCTTCACACCAGTGCCACATTCTCTTCACCTTCTCTCTACCACTATTTCTCACAGTGTGGAAAGCACTCTCTCTTATATTGGTCACACAGCTCTTGATGATTTGCAACAGATTTCCATATGTCTGTGGTTAAGGTGGGTGGAGACCAACAGCCCCAAACAGGGCTAATGCAATGGATAAGTAAGCCAATTTTCAAGGTTTCTAAACCACAGTAACCTTAGATACAGAGGGTTGAGTTAGGCCTTTTCTTCAGTTTGAGGACTATAATCAAGGGAGGGATGTTGGTCCATGCTCAGCCACTTATTAGCCGTTTTATTTTTCTTTCTTCTTCCCACTGTCCTTTATCCTCCACTGTAGGAAACCACTTTAAAATGGTTAATGCATATCTTTTTGCAAATATTATATTGTTTTGTGTCTGTACTTGAAATCTATCTAAATGGTGTTCAATTTATTTCCTTCTTTTACTGAGCTCATACTTTCAAATTCATCCATGTTGTCATGTATCTATTTGATTCGTTGCTCCTAACTACTACCTAGGGTACATTTCATGACATTTGTCTTGTCATCCAGTGAGAAGTGCCTGATTATTTTAAATCCCCTGAACTCTGAAACAATTTCTTATACTTGTACGATTTAGATCTGTGTAGGAACATCTTGAAGTTATGCACCTAGGAACATTGTAACTGGCTCATAGCATGCAGATATTTGGTTTGAATAGGAAATACCAGACTGCTTTTCTAAAGGACTGCTCTAATCTCAATAGCAGCACATGGGAATTTCTATGTTCTCATATCCCTACAAGTGCTTGGTTTTATCTAGTTTCCCAAATTTCACCAGTCTAATAAGCGTAAGGAAATGTCTTAGTATTCAGTAATTAACACTTATTACGAATGAGTTTGACTTTGTGCATTCTTTCCATCTTCTTTTGTTGCTTCCTGTGTCATTTAATATTTTGTCAATAAAGTCCTTCAGTATTAATATTTTTCCTCTGTCCTTTCAGGTTGAGAAGTGCCAAACATGTTCTTTTCTTTTGGCTTCCTAACTCCAGATCTTTACACATTATAATATTATGCTTTGTCTTCTCAAGTTGCTCTTGGAAATCTGTTGTTCATCATTTCTTCCTTTTGCTTTGTTGTTATTTTTATGTGCTGTTGAGTTGCCTGCGGTGCTCAGTGACCCTATGTAGAACAGCTCTTAAGCCTGCTCTCTCCTATGTCAATCTTATTGGTCTCTGCCACACTTACTCCCATTACCCCAGTCACTGAATCAATCCATATCATTGAGCATCTTCCTGTCTTGCGCTGTCCCTCCACCCTCCCAAGCATGTCCCTCTCCAAGAACTGGTCCGTCCTTGCAACATGTCCAACGAATGTCAGGCAAAACTTCAGAAACCTTGCCTTTTGCTTTAGGTTCTCTATATTCATGATCCAGCTTCAGAGTCTATTCTAACATCTATTTTGGTTTTCACTTTCTTTCTTCTATTTTTAATTACCTTTTACTTTATTCATACATGATGCCCCAGGTCTCATTTTGGTATTGGTAATTGTTGTTTGATATATCAAATGGATTCTTGAGATGTTTTCTAAATTCAAGTGGATTATGGTCAAGGTTTGGAAGCAGAAGTGGCATCTGCTTCCTAAACAAAATACCTCTGGAAACTATGAAATTTGAGAAATGATGATAGTTATTGGAAGGCTTCTGGCCTTTTGTTCACAGGGTCACTATGAGTCATGCTCGACTCAACAGCAACCAACAAGAACATGGTCAAGGTTAATTTCTTGGATTATGTGGACTTGTTTTTATTTTTTATGGCTTCAATTTAAACTTGGGTATGAGCAATTGGAGGGAGTTCTGAAGGTTTAGTCAGTATCTAGTTGCACTGCTAACTCAATGGCCATGTGTCTGGAGTTAAACCCACCAGAATTACTCTGGAGAAAATTGGACAGTCTCCTGCTGTTGTGATTTGCATATTTGAATCCAATGGAGGAAAACTATGAGTCAGAACTGACTAGAAGGCATTGAGTTATGGGCAATTGATGGTCTGTTCTTAGTCAACTCCTAGTCTTGCACTAACTGATGATGAGTTTCTTCACTTATTCTTTCCACAGTTGTAGTCAATTTGATTCCTGTCCTTGCCATTAGATGATATCTATACCTATAGTTACCATATATATATTTCTAAAAAAAATATCCTAATGAATAATTCTTCTGTAATACAAAATTCTATCATGGGATCTCTGGTCCATTTTTTATGACCATGGACTTACTTTCTTATTTTTCCTACTAATCATGTTCTTCTTTTGAATTGCAATTACTAGTTGTTGTTAATGCTTCTTGATTGTATGTTTGATCAATTTCAGACTTCTGGAGTTGGTTGTTGTTGTTAAGTGCTGTTGAGTCACAGGCGACTCATTGAGATCCTATGAAGGAGAGTCCTCGACGCTTGGGTGCCTTTCATCCTCTCTCCAGGTTCATAGGGTTTCCGGAGGCAAGCTATTATGGAAGTGGATGCCACTCCTCCTTCCAAACTTGTTTTAATTGGGGAGCTCCACCCCACTCTCTGTCCACATTGGATAACCAACCATTAATGCATTTGACACATCAGTGTCACAGTGTTTAGCCTCACAGCAGCTACAAGTGACTGCTGTACAGCAACTTGTACACCAGGACTATAGGACCTAGAGGAATGTCTGAACAAAAACGATGAAAGACTGGCCTGAGGGCCACAGGCCCGAGGGCCCTACAGTGTCTTAACAGCCCAGCACGCCCAAATGCTGGCAAACTTCTGGAGTTGGTAGAAATTTTAAATTTCTTCATCTTTGTTTTTTAGTGATTGGTGTATAAATTTTAGGAGTAGTTTCATACAGATTTTCCTTGTATGCATAAGGATATTATCCTATCACTGACTTATCATTTCATAAGATATCTTGAAATGTTATTTTTTGGTGATAGAAACAGCAGTCAAAAACATCAGACAGGATATGACATTGGGCACATCTGCTTCCAAGGACTCTTTAGAGTGCTAAAGCAAGTACCTAAATTTAAAGACTAAGGTGTTCCTGATCCAGGCCTTGGTTATTTCCATTCGTTTTCTATACATGTGGAAATCTGACAACATATAAGGAACACTACAGGAGAATTGATGTCTTTGTCTTGCAGTGTTGGTGAAGAATATTTAATATACCCACAGGTTTGCTAAAAAACAAAACAAATCTGTCTTGAAATAAGTTCACCCATAGAGCTCCTTCAAAGCAAGGATTATGAGACTGTCTCTAACATACTTTAGATATGTTTTCAGGAGGAACAAGACTTTGGAAAGGATGTCATGCTTGGAAGAGTAGATGGACAGCAAAGGAGAGGAAGGCTTTCCACTGGATGGACTGACAGTGGTTGAAACAGTAGACTTAAGCAGAGCAGAGACTATGAAATTGTACAGGATTAGACAGGAGTTAATTATGTTATACACGGGATGACAATGAGGCAGAGCCTAACTGAGGACACCCGAAAGCAATAACGAGTTTAAACATTTTTTCCTAAAAGTTTATTAGACTTCTGGGTTTTCATTTCTCTAAATTGCTTAATCTTACCCTGTGGATATTTCAAACTCAGATTGCTATTTTCCTATTGACTCATAGAGTTCCTTGAATATTCTAGGTAATATAATTCTTATCAAGCACAGCAAACATATCTTTTCCTTCTATTGTCTTCCTCTAACTTACCAAAATATTTTCAATTGACATGAAGAAATAATTTTGTTGTGATAAAATCAAATTGATCTATCTTTTGCTAGGTGGTGCTTGCTTTTGAAATGTTGTTTAGAAACTTCTTTTCTACCTTTATATCATCTAAATTTTAAAAGTCAGTGTTGGAACCTACTAGCTAATCCACCAGAGAAATACGTGCCAATCTGCCAAAGATTTACAGCTTCATAAACCCTACGGGTAATTGTACTTATTATATAGTGTCTTTTTGTATCTGACCATTGAAGGCAATTTCCTTTTATTTGTAATGTTATTTTATCTGGAAACCCTGTGAACCTGGAGAAAGGTTGAAAGTCATGCAAGTGTCGAGAACTTTCGTTCATAGGGTTGCTATGAGTCACCTACCACTCGATGGCCCTTAACAACATAGAGAGAGACCAGTTGGCCTAGTGGACTGAAAGTGATGCTACCAAGCCAAAGGTGCATGACTCTAATCCATGGCCTTCGGGCCTGTTTTTCATTGTTTTGGGTCAAACATTCCTCTAGGTCGTATAGCCCTGGTGTGTCTACTTGCTGTGCAGAGGTAACTTGTGGTTGCTGTGAAGCTGAACACTATGACACTGATGTGTCAAATACGATAATGGTTACCCATGGTAGATGGTGTTGGGTTGAGCTCCCTGATTAAAACAAGCTTGGAAGCAGGAGTGGCACCCACTTCCATAAATAGCTTACCTCCAGAAACCCTATGAACCTGGAGAAAGGATGAAAGCCACACATGCAAGTGTTGAGGACTTCAGTTCATGAGTCACCCTACAACTCTACAGCACTTAACAACAACAACAACAACCTCTAAGTACACACACAAGCTTGGCTTTCTATTTCCATCTGTCTACATTTTGTTTATGGAATATTTAGCCTTATGGGGAACTCTGGTGGTAGGAAGCTGCAATACAACCCCAAAGGCACACAGTTCAAGTCCACCAACTGCTCCGAGGAAGAAGGATGGAAAAATCTTCTCCAGTGCGATTGACTGCCTCTGAAAACCTGATGGAGGGGTCATCTATGAGTCAGTTCTAGCTTGACAACACACAGCAACAAAAACAACAACATAGCATTATAGTATATTTTATTTCCTGAAAAAGCAAGTTGTCTTTACTTACACTTTTTTGAGGTTTTCCAGTTAACTTGGACTTTCAGTCAACCGATTAAAACAAGCTTGGAAGCAGGAGTGGCATCCACTTCCATAAATAGCTTGCCTCCAGAATCCCTATGAACCTGGAGAAAGGATGAAAGTTATACAACTGTCCAGGTCTTTCATTCATAGGATCGCTATGAGTTGCCTACGACTTGATGGCACTTAACAACAACAATGCATCATTTAGATATAATTTAGTATATAAAAATGATAAGTGATTTTCAAAATTTAATAAGTTAATTATTTACATTCAGTTTTTCTATGTGTTAATTTTAGCTCAATTGCTTGTGTGGAAAAATTTAAATCTACAATTAATCAAGACTCATTGCTATGGAGTTGGAAGTTATTCATAGATAAACCCCTCACCTCCGCCCCAGAGGCTGTAAATCACACTGCAGAACTTGGGCCATCTTTCTCCCTTGAAGGTGAGGTGAATTCAAACCGTTAGAGATTTATGGCCTGTGGGTTAGCAGAGCTACTCCCTACAAACTAGGCTATCTAATTATGCAAGAAAATGTTAAAATGTGCATTATTTTCATCGTTGTTGTTCTGTGTCTTCGAGTTGCTTGTGACTGGTAGCGATCTTATGTACAACAGCTCTTCGTGCTCTATCCTGTGCCAACCCTTTTTGTCTCTGACACCCCTTCCCCCATTACTCGTCACTGAATCACTTCATCTTGTCGAGGGTCTTCCTCTCTTGTGCTGTCCCTCCACTCTTCCAAGCATGATGTCTGTCTCAAAGGAAGTGAAGGCCATTGATAGAGTTGTTTGCTAATGAAGTGATTTTACAGTAAGGAGGTTATCCTGGATTATTTTGGACACAACATAATCCTTAAAGGCAAAGGAGAGGTAGAAGTAGAGGGTCAGAAGGAAATGAAACAATCAGAGAGACAAAATGTTGTTGGCTATGTTTGTTGAAGGAAGGAAAACACCAGCAATAATTCGAGGTCCAGTGTGTTTCAAATGTTCCCAACTCTTCTGTTCTGTCCGCAGCTGACACCACTATTGCTGTGGAATTTGTGAAGGCCCAGCCAGCCTCTGGGCAAATTCTTTTGGCTTGCCTATTTCCAATGCAAATTATAAGGCATGTTTTGGTTTTTTTTTTTAAATTTAGGTTGTTTATTTTTCATTTCAATGAACATCTACAGAGATTTTGGAATTCCATTCATTCATTGTTGCATCCTTCTCCCCGCACAAACCCTTCCCCCTCCCCTCCCATTTGCTCCTCTCCTTGAAAAGCAAAAGAAAAACTCCCTCATT
>NW_006400031.1:1884236-1943195 GCF_000299155.1 Elephantulus edwardii | reverse complement strand
TGGAAACAACCTAAATGCCCATCAACAAACGAATGGGTAGAGAAGCTGTGGTATATTCGCACAATGGAATACTATGCTGCATTGAAAAACAAGGCATGTTTTAAAGTTCCAGTAGAACTCCTTTGGTAAAAGTGACTGGAAAGGCATTAAATTTAAGGACTAAGTTGGAGAACATGGACATTTCTATAGTATTAACTTGTTCTACTCATGAGTTTGGGATGGATTTCAATTTATTCAGATAATAGATAATATTTTACATATACACATATATAAATTTTATTAAAATTTAAAATTTTATTCCCCTAGTTGCTCCATGGCAGCAAGACATACAGTCTTCTCCAATGCAATTTACTGTCTCTGAAAACCCACCAGCTATGAGTTGGTTCCACCTTAATGGTGCACATAACAACTAACAACATAGATCTTTTTCATTCTCACGTGCTTTATTGCTATTATAAATGGCATCTTTAAAGAATATATTTACTAATTGTTTAGTATTAGTATAAATAAAAGATATTGATTTTTCCATTTTCTTTTCAATCTAGCAGATTTGCTATGCTATTTTATTTCACCAGCTCTATTCTCATACTTATTTTAGTTATGTATTTGTAATGCTTCCAACTACAGATGGTTTTATCTTTTATCCAAACCTTTTTATCTCTTTTCTTCTTTTTTCTCTTCTTCTTATTGGCCAGCTCTGCTGATCAGTAAAACACAGTCATTTTTATAGCACCAGCTACTACACCAGACCCCAGTTTCCTGCCATTTGACCCCACTTAAATGTTTCTAGAAATGCACATCTGACTCAAGCTGCTTCAGTTACATCTTCTCCCTCAGAATTTTGGCGATGAAATTCTGACTTGAGAGTCCGTTTGTCAGGCTGATCGGAGTGACTGGAGTGGAAGAGCCAAGTACAGTCGCTTGTATGGAGAAGCCAGGAGGGCGAGGGAAGCAAAGGTGTCCAGAGAGATTGTTTAAGAGACAGTGTAACCAGAGAGAAAAAGAGACTCACAGAGATCATCCAAAACCAATACGGAGAACAAAAGAGAAATAATCATGGAAACAAAAGACAGGGAGGCCTCCCTTCCTGCTTACATTGTTGTTGTTGTTATGTGCCATAGAGTCAACTCTCACTCATTGTGACCCTATGAAGAACAGCTCCGAACCCTGCTCTATCCTGTGCCAATTTCATCATCTCTGACACATTTACCCCCATTACCCTTAGTCACTGAGTCAATCCATCTCATCCAGGGTCTTCCTCTCTTGCACTGTCCCACCACCCTTCCTAGCATGGCGTCCCTCTGCAAGGACTGGTCCCTCCTTGCAACATGCCCAAAGTATGTCAGATGAGACCTCAAAATCCTTACCTCCAAGGAGCTGCCTGGTTTTACCCTCTGCAAGACAGACCTGTTTGTTCTCTTAGCAGTCCATGGTATTGTCAATACTCTTCTTCAGCACAACAACTCAAAGGTGTTGATTTTTCTGCTATTATTATTAGTCATTGTCCAGCTCTCTGATGCATAGCAAGTAATTGTGAAGCCCATGCCTCACAACCATATATTCAACCCCAGAAAGAGACAGACATAACAAGAAAGCAAGCACAGACATGGACCAGTAACTGAGGAGGAACTGAAGTATTGGGTGTAGAGGGTCAAGGACTGTAGTCTTCAATATTGCCCCTCCTTCTCCAGTAGAGCATCTGGTGTGTTCGAACTGTGTGCCTCTGGGATTGCAGTGCAGCTTCTTGCCACTAGGCCACCAGAGCTTCCTGTTTTTAGCTTTTTAAGTTTATTAGCAAAAGTGAGCAGATTATATATAAACAGAAAACCATATTTCAGTTTTTTGTGAGGACATAAAGCTGTAACTATTGGATGTAAACTAAATTCTCTCCTAATTATCTGTCTGACTAAGATGCATCTGATCCAGGCCATGGTCTTCGAAATTACGTGGTATGGATCAGAAAGCTGGACAATGATTAGAGGTGACAGAAGGAGAATTGATGCCTTTGAACTGTGATGCTGGAGAAGGGTATTGAATAGACCATGGACTGCTAAGAGAACAAACACGTTTGTCCTAGAGAGGGTGAGACCAGGCTTCTCGTTGGAGGCAAGGATTCTGAAGCTCCATCTGACATACTTTGGACATGTTGCAAGGAGGGATCAGCCCTTGGAAAGGGACACCACTCTTGGGAGGCTGGAGGGACAGCGCAGGAGAGAAACACCCTCGATGAGATGGATTGATTCAGTGACTGGGGTAATGGGGGTAGGTGTGTTGGACACAGTAAGGGTGGCTCAGGATAGAGCAAGGTTCAGAGCTGTTGTACAGAGGGTCATTAAGAGTCGTAATCGACTTGACGGCACATAACAACAACAATCATCTGTCTTTGCCAGTGGGTGCTTATTTCTGGTTTGTCCTGGAGAGGGTGCAGCCAAGTTGCTGTTTGGAGACAAGGATTTTGAAGTTCCATCTCACATACTTTGGACATGTTTCCCGGAAGGATCATGGAGAACATCATCTTTGAAAGGGTGAAGGGACAGCTCAGGAGAGAAAGACCATGGAAGAGATGGATTGACCAGTGACTGGGACAATGGGGACAAGTGTGTGGGAGTCAGTGAGTGAGACTGGCTCAGGGTAGGACAGGGCTCAGAGCTATTGTGCATAGGGTCACTGTGAGAGTCCCAGGCAACTTGAAGGCACCTAGCAACAACATTACCTGAAAGCTTCAGCCTGGTGATCTTCCAGGTTACAGCAAATAGACTCCTCCCCTTTCAAGGAGATCTCCAAGAGCTTCTGAGCTGTGAGCGATTTTACCCTTCTCTTAACTCCACATCACTTGTTGTCTAAACTCTCAGATCACGTTCACAAGGATGAGATATGGTTTGGGCCTTCTGTCCACTTTGTTTTTTGTTTTCTGTGGGATTTTTTTAAAAATTAATTCTAATGAAAGCTTACAGAGACTTTAGGGTTTTCATTCATTCATTGTTGCACTTTTCTCCCTGTCCACCCCCTCCCCCCAAATGCACTCTTCTCCTTGAAAAGTAAAAGAAAAACTCTTTCATTTTTATACAATCCCTTCCCCCATGTCCACTCCATTGTGCAGCCTTCATTCTGGACTCCTGTCATGACAATAATAACTAATCATATATCCCTTTTAAACAGTTCTCTCCCTCATCTGTTTCAGTGCAGTATACATCATTCCTCCCCTCTTTCTCTGCCTTCCCTCAACTCTGTTGTCAGTCCCACTTTAGAGCATTTTGTGTTTGTTTTCCATTTCAAAGGGCTGCTATCCCATAGTCTCTGAAGAGGGCTCCAGGACATATGTTTATTATGATTATATTTTTTTCCACATAATCAGCCCCAGCAGTTAATTGAATAAGTGTGGGACGCTAACTCACCCTGGGGCAGTTGGACTTTCTGTCCTAGGTAGCAATTTTACTTTCGGTCTGAGAAGTATTGATGTCAAGCAGTGTTCTGAGGTCTAACTGGAAGTTAGGTATTGTGGAACAGTCATGTGATATATACAGTAGAGAATGTTGGCTAAGAGTGAGGAGTGAGGCTGGAAGGGGGAAGATAGGGAGGGTGCTTCAGTCTCTTATGCCACCCCGTTGGGGAGGTCCAGGGCTTTCAGCTCTATCCACGGGTTCCCTGAGTCTATATCTTTAGAGAGAAAGCTTTTATGGTTTATCTCTAGAGTCAATTTCAAGTAGTTTGTATTACTCAAGGCTGGCCTGGTGCAGACAATAAGCTTTGTGCTAGTGTATTAGACCGACCTTACCTTTCCTGTGAGCTTTATGTTTCCGAAGGGCAGGGATCTGATGCCACACATCTTTGCAGATTTAGTGACAAACTTGTTGATGAACTACAAATATATGCATGCTATAAAATAATAATGAAACATTAGGGAGAGGGACGAGTTCTTGTAAAAGGACATCACACTTGGAAGGGTGGAGGGGCACAGTGTAAGAGAGGAAGACCCCGGACGAGATGGGTTGGCACAGTGACTGGGATAATAGGGGTAGGTGTGTCGGAGTCTGTGAGATTGGCTCAGGACAGGCAGGGCTATTGTGAATAGATAGGGTCATTATAAGTCACAAGTAATTGGATGACATGTAACAACAATAAGAAATAGGTTGTTAGGTGTCATTGAGTCAAGTGCAACTTATAGAGACTCTAAGAACCTGAATCCTGTCCTACCCTACGTCGTCCTCATCATCTCTGATGTACACTTGAGCCCATTGCTTCAGTCACCTGAAGACCCTCATCGGGGGTCTTGTTCTCTTTCATTAACCTTTCCAAGCATGACTTCCTTTTCCGAGGAATAACCTCTCCCAGCAACATGTCCGAAGTGTGAGAGACAAACCTTTACCATTCTTGGCTCCAAGGAGCACTCTGGTTGCACTTTTCCCAAGACATGTCTGTTCTTTCAATAGTCCATTGGATATTCAACACTCTTCTCCAACACCACAACTCAAAGGCATGAATTCCTCTTCTGTTACCCTTATTCATTGTCCAGCTCTCAGATGCATAGAAAGTTGAAAAGATCATGGTCTGAGTCAGGTGCACCTTAGTCTTCATACTGATATCACTACTCTTTTGTATTTCAGATATTATATAATAATAATATACATTTTTAAAACCTTGTCCATTTTGAGGTTTTTTTATTAATATTTTATATTTTGTAATAGCCATTTTCTTTCTTAATAAATAGTGTCATAAATGATGCAGGAAGCACTAGGAGATTATGGAAGGAACACACAGAGTTACTACACCAAAAATAATTGGTCAACACTGAACCAAGAATCAGTAGAACTAAAGGAAGAAGTTCAGGCTGCACTAATGGTATTGAAAAAGAAAAAAAAAAGGCCGTCAGAATTGGTAGAATAATATCTGAGATGTTTCAGGAAACAGATGCAACCTTGGACGTACTCACCAGTCTCTGCCAACAAATATGGAAG
This sequence comes from Elephantulus edwardii, assembly GCF_000299155.1. Classification (NCBI taxonomy): domain Eukaryota; kingdom Metazoa; phylum Chordata; class Mammalia; order Macroscelidea; family Macroscelididae; genus Elephantulus; species Elephantulus edwardii. The sequence continues at coordinate 1,938,240 of NW_006400031.1, read as the reverse complement.
ACATCTACCTGGCCAACTGACTGGAAGAGATCCATATTCATTTTCAGTCCCCAAAAAAGGGACCCAACAGAATGTACACATTATCGAACGATATCATTTATATCACATACAAGTAAAATATCACAGAAGCTTATTTAAAAATGGTCGAAACAATACATGGACACGAAACTCTAAGAAATCCTGCTGAGTTCATAAGAGGCCATGGCACGAGGGCTATCACTGCCCTTGTCAAGGGGCTGCTGGCTGGGCTGAAAGCAGAGAATACCAGAAAGAAGTTTACTTGTGTTTTATTGATGATGCAAAGGCATTGGATTGTGTAGATTATAACAAATTCTGACCAGCATTGAGAAGAATGGGAAGCCCAGAATGCTTAATTATGCTTATGTGAAACTTTTACGTAGACCAATAAGCAGTTTTCCAAGCAACACAATGAAATGCTGTGTGCATTAAAACCAGGACAGCTATGCATCAGGGTTGTGCACTTTCTCTGCATGCTGAGCAAATAATTCAAGAAGTCGGACTACATGAAGAGGAATGTGGAAGAGTCATCAACAACCTACATCATGTAGATGACCCAGCTGTGCTTTCATAAAGGGAACAAGACTTGAAACATTTATTGCAGAAGATTAAGGAAGACCCAAGCCTTTAATTGGGTTACACCTCAACACTAAGGAAACAAAAATTTTTACTGCTGGTCCAACAGGCTATAAGTTGATAGATAAAAAGTTGGAATTGCCAGCAATTTCATTTTATCTGGATTCAAAATCAATACTCGAGGTAAGGGCAGACAAGAAATCAAAAGATATGTTGCATTGGGTAAAGCTGCTGTCAAGGACTTCTCCAAAGTTCCAAAGAGCATTACTTTAAAGACTAAAATACACCTGCTCCTGACATATTTTGGCCATGTTGTAAGGAAGGACAGGTCCTTGGAGAGAGACATCATGCTTGGGAGGGTGGAGGGACAGCGCAGGAGGGGAATGCCCTCTATGAGGTGGATTGATTCAGTGACTGGGGTATTTGGGATGTGTGTGTCAGAGGCAGTGCATTTGGCACAGGATAGAGCAGGGTTTAGGGCTGTTGTACATAGGGTCGCTATGAGTCGCAAATGACTCGACGGTGCACAACAACAACAACACCTGATCCAAGTCATGGTCTTATCTGTTGCTTCCTATGCGTATGAAAGTTGGAGAGTTCATAAGGATGACAGAAGAAGTGTTGATGCTTTTGAATTGTGGTGTTGGCGAAGAGTATTGAATACACTTTAGATTTCAAAAAGAACAAACAAATATGTCTTGTAGAAAGTGCAGGCATACTCTTCCCAGGCAAAGATAGGTGACACTCTATATTACTTTGTTTGGGCATGTTTATAGAGCAAACAGTCCTTGGAGAGAGACATCATACTTTGAAAAGGGGAGGGTCAAAAGATGAGAGAAAGATTCTCAACAAGACAGAATGAATGACATAGAGACTACCACAGTGGGTCTGAACATGACAGAGGTTGTAGGAATTTTGCAGGCTAGGGGTTCATGGGGTAGCTACAAGTTGTTGTCAACTGGACGATGACACCTAGCAACAACGTTGTTGTTATTAAGTGCCCTTGAGTTGTAGGTGACTCATAGCGACCCTATGAATCAGAGTCCTCAACACTTGTGTGATTTTCATCCTTTCTCCAGGTTCATAGTGTTTCCAGAGGCAAGCTATTTATGGAAGTGGATGTCATCCCTGCTTCCAAGCTTGTTTTAATTGGGAAGCTCAACCCAACACCATCCACCATGGGTGACCATTATCGCATTTGACGCATCAGTGTCACAAGTGTTCAGCATCACAGCAACCACGAGTTACCTCTGTACAGCAGCAGGTAGACAGACGAGGGCTATATGACCTACAAGAAACAATTCTTCTAGCAACAACATAGTATAGTATTACATGTTTTTCAAGAAATAGTGATTAATCTTATAAACTCTCAATATTCTAATAGATGCATAAGAAAGTCAGGTTTTTAATACGAACTTGGGCCACCATATTTTGTAGGTAACATTTTATGGAGGGAATCAGAATTCTCAGCTCTTGAGCCTTCAATAACTCCAGAAGTGCTCACGCTTCTTCTACTACTAACTAAGCCCTCCAACTCTCTGATGCATAACAAATGATTGCAAAAACCATGGCCTGTATCAAATGCACCTTAGTCTCCAGAGAGACACCATGCTCTTCAGTACTTTGGAGAGGTCCCTAACAGCAGACTTTCCCATGGAAATGTGCCTTTTAATTTCCTGGCTACTGGTGCCGAGAGTGTTGACTGTGGAGCCAAGCAAACTAAAGCTGTGAACAATCTCAATCTCTTCACCATCCATCCTGATGCTGCCAATTGGTCCAGTGGTGAGAATCTTTGTCTTCTTGACATTGAGCCTCAATCCTTATTGGAGGCTGCAGTCCTTGACCCTCTGCAGCAGATGCTTCAGGTCGTTGGACAGAGAGTTAGACAATGACCAAGGAGGATAGAAGGATAATTGATGCCTTTGAGCTGTGGTTCTGGAGAAGAGTATTGAGAGTACCATGGACTGCTAGGAAAACAAGCAGATTCATCCAGGAAAGGTTTAAACAGGGTGGTTCCTTGAAGGAAAGGACTCTAAGACTCCGTCTAACATACTTTGGACATGTTGTGAGGAGTGACCAGTCCTTGGAGAGGGACATCATGCTTGGGAGGGTGGAGGGACAGCGCAGGAGGGGAAGGCCCTCTATGAGATGGATTGACTCAGTGATTGGGGTAATTGGGATGGGTGCATGGGAGACAGTGCGATTGGCACAGGACAGAGCAGAGTTTAGGGCTGTTGTACATAGGGTCGCTATGAGTCATGAGCAACTCGACGGCACATAACAACAACAACAGCAACAACTAAGCCCTCCACACCTCCTCACTCTCAAAGCTCTTAACTCCTTGTAACCCAGTTTAGAATCTTACATGTCTTGTTGTTATTATACACTATCAACCTGGAACCACCTCACACCTCACCCTCTGGCTGTACATTGCACCAGAGGAGATTGCCTGTTTTTCTCTCACAGAGCAGTTGATCATTTTGAATCTCATGCCTTGACAGCACAACTTTTTGCCACCAGATCACCAAACTCCCTCACATTCTTTAGTAAAACCTTTTTTGACTTTCATCAACTCAGCCTGTTCTCTTTTTCTTGTTTGGTCTGGAGCAGTGGGTGAGGGGAAATGGTCAACCCACAGAAGCCTGAACTCAGAACCAAGGGGTGAGAAAAGAACCAGGTTAGAAATAAAATTTGTGTATCAATTAAATAATTTTAAGAAATTTCCTGAAAACTTATAATAACATCAGTGACAATTGCTAGCTGGAAATTGCTAAAAGGAAAGTTTTCATTTTCCTAGCAGCCTTCTTTCTACACAACTGTTAACATGAGCGGATGGTATTTTCTCAATCTTTTATAAAGGGACAGGTTTCAAGGAATCCTTCCCCACCAGCTTGCTGTCCAATAAGCTATTCCTGTGGAGAAATTCTGTAATCTTAGACAACTAAGAGCCTGGAGAAGTTAAGCACTGGAGACCGTGGGACCATAGAGAAGAGGACTCTCCTGAAACTGTGGTTGCCATCAAAGAGTTGCTGAGTTAAATGTGAAAAGTACAGGCAAGCTTGTTATCTGGAAACCTACCCTAATTGTCTTTGTGAATCTAAATCTCCTCCTGTTGTTGTTGTTGTTGTTTAATGCCGTTGAGTCGTAGACGGCTCATAGCGACTCTATGAACGAACAGCCTGAGCACTGTTCGTACATAGAGTTTCCGGAGGCAAGCCATTTCAGAAGTGGATGCCGCTCCTGCTTCCAGGCTTGATTTAGTCGGGAAGCTCCAGCCAACACTGTCCACCATGGGTGCCCATTACCACGATTGGCACATCACTGCCACAGGCTTCAGCATCACAGCAACCACGAGTTACCTCTGTACAGCAACGCACAGACCAGTGCTATACCACCTAGAAGAATGTTTGACAGGAAAACAATTTGAACCTGGCCGTGGGCCACAGATGAAAATCACCCACCTTTGGCTTGGTATCATAGCTTCCTTCCACTAGGCCAACGTAGCTCTCTCTTGGTCGTCGTCATTGTTATTGTTGTTTAATCTCCTCCTAGATATGGAAAGGCAGCTGAAGTACAGATGCCTCTTCTGCAAACCCTTTAAATAGACCAAAATACAGGTGCTATTTTAATACCCCAGCAACACTTAAAGCAATAATTAACCTCTCTGTACCTTATTTTGAGTGGCTCTGGTGGTGTAGCCTATAAAGAGTTGCATTGCTAAGCCCAAAGTCCAATCTCTTTAGTGGTTCGCACGCACCAGCAGCCTTTGAGGGAGAAAGGTGGACCATCTCCTCCCTTGCAAGGTAAATCTCAGAAACCCAACGGAGGGTCAGCTGGGAGTCAGGGCCAGGTATGTGGCAACGAAGAAATAGTGAGTGAGTGAACGAGTGTATCTTATTTTTTTAAAAAAGTGCCATCATCTTCTCATTTATTTCTGATACTAATTCAGATTTTCAGAAATTTCATTTGCTGAGGATGGTGGAGGAGAGGGGGCCGCTGGACACAGGGTGACAGCTGGTCAAGCTCAGCATTTACTGTTTTCTATATTTAGCATCTTAATGCAGCTGGCAAAAATCCATACGTACGGCTCACCTCTGCTGCACCAGTCCCTTTGGGTCACGGAAAACTCTATACTACTACTCCTCGGGTGTTTTGTGGGTTATTTTTTTTCTTTTTAGAAATTGAAGTTTTCCCTTCAGGTAACACATCAAGATTTACAGTACCTTGAACAAAATTAGGCATTGGATTAGGAATTCAATGCATGACAATCTATCTTCCTTCTAGAGAGATATTGTTGCACAAATCAGAAAATCATAGCCTGGTGGTGTAATCAACATCATTTCATTCCCCAAAGCATATTATAGCTGCTGTGATAAGGGTTATTGAAACAGTGATGGCATTTCTTGAGGCTTCTGAACAGCCATACTTTCTGGGAACCCTACTGGCTTTTACAAACACATTTGAGAGTTTTGAAGGCAGTGCTGTTCCTGTGACAGGAGCTGATACAGCCAAGGCCATGAGCTCATTTTTAACAAGGGACAGGATTTGTCAGGATTTCCCTTCCCCCACTTTCTACACATATATTTTCAATCTCTAAACGTGCTTCAGTATGTTAGATTATATTGAATACATTCTGTGTTGGAAAACAAAAATAAATCTACCAATCCAATTTTTGTTACGATCTTTATTTTCAAACTCTCCTAACCAAACAACAATAATACATGCCTTATTTCATATTTATTACTTATGGAATATTTGTCAAACAAACTTGGTTTTACCCAAATTTACTTAATCATGTTTATCTTACAAAATCTGTATACACATTGAAGAATGGAGATACACAGAGGTCAAGTTCAAGGTGCTGCAGTAAAGTGGAGAAGGATTTTCCAGCTCTTCCCACTCACTCTCCAGTCCACTGAAGCCTGGCTTCCTCCCCATGGAGCCACTGCGAAGGCTTTCGTGAAGGTCATTGATGACTCCTGAATGCCAAAACCAATGGAAAGTTTTCAGTTCTTACCTTACCTGACCTCTCTGCAGAAACTGACATGGTTTTCTCCTCTCAGCATCAACACCTCACACTCTCTGAGTGTTCCTCCACATCCTCTGAGTCCTTCTGTTTCTGATGCGGCTTTCTGAAACTCAGCAATTCTTAATATTGGTGTTCCTTGGAACTCAGTGACAAGTCATCTCATCTCACAGTGCCCCTGACCCTGGATGGTCTCTGTATCCTTATGGCTTCAATGACCATCTGTACATTGTCATTCCCAAAATCAGTGTCTCTAGTTGGCCATGTAGCTCCCACCTCATACTGGACTTCAGTGTCATGGCTATCCTGCAGCATCTCAAGATTAGAAAACCTCAAAATCAATCAGTAATTCAGCAGGACTTAGGGACAGTCATGATTTAATTCCATGAGGCCTTCCATCACTCTTTATCTTAGTCACTAGTCTCTCACTTTACATAGAACTCTTTATAGTGCTCTGTGGCATCCATTCTTCATCCACCAATTCCCCCTCCCTTGTAAAAAGAGAGTGGACAGCATAAGAACAACTATATCTGACCTCTATTAATGAACTTCACAAGGGGAAACTCTTGTCATCATCAGTCTCCCTAAGTCAAAACCAGCTCCCATGAGTTTAAACATGTTCCCCATGCTCCCGCATCTACTTCTACTAATTCCAACACCAATCCTCCTTATACTGTTGTTGTTGATTGTCTTCAAGTCGAGAACGACCCATAGGGGCCCTACAAACAAAAGGCCTGAAGCCTCTCTACAACTATCGACATTTATCAAAGTTCGTAGAGTTTCGGAAGCATGTATTTAGGAAGTGAACGCCACTCCTACTTATACTTTGAGGTCTGAAATCTGTTGCAATAGCCACACAGTCGTCATAGAATTAGACTCACAATTAGGAGGTTTATTAGGGCAGTTAACAGGTGACAGATTCTGAGGATAGCTTCTGAAGTGTGTTCACAGGCCCTTTAGTCTTCAGCCTTTGAGGCCCTGTTACAAAGTTCTCTTTATCCTGTTAATTATTTCCCCAGGCATCTTCTTCCCTTCTCTACTCCCACAATTCCTCCAGGCCTCCAACAAGCTTGGGAAAAAACTTTGACTTTGGTTCTGTGAGGCAGCAGTTTCTAGTTAGCTGGTCTCATATTGGGTCTCTGTTTCTCAGTGTGGCCGCTGCTGTTCTCTTGTAGGCCCTGGGAATCTCTACCCTCAAAAAGGACAGAATGTTGTATTCTCCACTGCTTCTTTCTTACTGGTAGCAAGATCCCCAAATTCCTACTACTGGATTTTCTTGATTCAAAGCCAGTGGATTCACTAAACTAGCCAATCCCTTTATGGATATACTAGCATCCTATTAGCATGTCCATACCAAGTCATAGCAGGGGAACACTGCATGGTTTAAAATTGAGAAAGAAGTGTGTCAGGGTTGTATTACATCTTCGTACCTATTCATTCTGTATGCTGAGCAAATTATCTAAGAAGCTGGACTCTCTGAAGAGGAATGTGGCATCAGGATTGGAGGGAGACTCATCAATTATCTGCATTAGGAGATCCATTGAGGTTGGAGTTCAGGGGCTTTTTTCTTTTGTGAGCCCTGCTGTTGTTGCCACTTGACAATGCAGATCTTTGTGAAGACCTTGACTGGCAAGACCATCTCCCTTGAGGTTGAGCCAAGCGACACCATTGAGAATGTCAAGGCAAAGATTCAAGACAAAGAAGGAATCCCTATCCCGCAACCAGCAGAGATTGATCTTTGCTGGGAAACAGCAGAAGATGGACACATCCTGTCTGATTACAACATCCAGAAAGAGTCCACTCTGCACTTGGTCCTGAGCTTGAGGAATGATTTCTAAGTTTCTTTCTCTTAAGCTATCAAGACATTCCACTGCACTTTTCTTTCAATAAAGTTGTTGTATTCCCCCACCTTCCCAAAATAACCTGTGTTGTACAGATTGCTTGCTTGCTGAAAGTGAGACAGACTTGAAGCACTTGTTGCAGAAGATCAAGGAACGCAGCCTTACGTATGGATTTCATTTGAATGTCAGGAAAACAAAGATTTTTACCACTGGAGAGCTAGACAACATCATGAGAGGAGACTGAAACTGTTAACAGCTTCATCTTGCTTGGATCCACAGTTAACACCGTTGGTACCAGCAGTCAGGAAATAAGGAGACACATTGCACTGGGAAAATCTGCAGTTAGGGACCTCTCCAAATTATTGAGGAGTAATAACTTCAGTTTGAGGACTAAGGTGTGTCTGATTCAGGCCACAGACTTTCCAGTCACTTGCTATGCATCTGAGATATGGTCAATAAATAAGAATGACAGAAGAAGTGATGCCTTTGTGGTGTTAGATAACAGCACTGAGCATCCCATGGATGGCCAAGAGAACAAACAAATATATCTTGGAGAGGGTGCAGCTGGAGTGCTCTTTGGAGGCAAGAATGATGAGGCTTCACCTCACATGCTTTGAGCAAATTGCTAGAAATACCTATACCTTGAAGAAGGACATGATGTCGGAGAGTGTGGGGAGTCGACAAAGGACAGGAAGACCCTCAACCAGGTGGATTGACGCAGAGGCTGCTGCAATGGGCTCTTGTGTGTCAGGAAGTATGAGGACAGCACAGGATAGAACAAGGTTCAGATCTTTTGTTCAGAAGGTCACTAAGAGTCATACTCTAATTTACAGCATCTAACAACAACAACCAAGTCATAGCTCTGGTAGCCTAGTGACAAGAAGCTGTGCTACAGTCTCAAAGGCATGGGATTCAAATCCATCAGGTTCTCTGAGAGAAGAATGGGCAATCTCCTCTGGCATGATTAACTGCCTCTGAAAACCTGTTGGAGGGTCAGTTATGAGTTGGTTCCAACTCTATGGTACACAACAACAACAGCAACCCAGCCATATGGCAAAGCCAAGGGCAATGACCTAGGAACACCATTTTGAACAACACCTCCACTACATCACACCCCTATACACCTTGCCCTTGAACTCTGGAACCTGCAGTGTATAAGCCTGTGTTTTGAATGATCCTTCCACATTCTTGCCTTAAATAAACCTAAGGATGTGACTTCTTCGGCAGCTTTCTCAAGTAGGCACTTTATTTCTTCAAGTCTAGAATTTTAATTAGATGTCCTCCTTTCTCCTAATTACTATTCTTTTATGATCATTTATTCCTTTTCCCTATACAGGCATCATCTGGTCTAGCTTGTTTGATGTACATATCATTAGTGTATATACTCCTCATTTTCCATATTTATATGCTGTGCTAACTAGGTATGAAGTTTGTGTGAAAAAATATTTCCTATTTCTTCACTTCATTACCTTTTTGCAAAAGTGCATAATAGTATCAAATGTATAATGTAATAAGGATTACATTAACATTTATAGCCTCAAAAATTCAGTGTGTGTGGGGGGGCTTACCATGAGTCAGAATTGATTTGACTGCGGTATTTTCTTATGTGTGTGGTTTAGGAATTTAAAAAGATTATTAAGCGCCATTGAGTTGGTTCCAGTTTATAGAGACCACACACACAATAGAATTAAACACTGCCAGGTCCTATGCTATCCTGTCATCATTTGTGCCCATTCTTGCAGCTATTGTGCCAACCCGTTTCATTCAGGCTCTTCCTCCCCCGCCCCCACTTTCCCCCTTTCACTTAGCATGATGCCCTGCAGAGACAGAGCTATGGAGGTTAGGGTTAGGGTTAGGGTTAGGGTTAGGGTTAGGGTTAGGGTTAGGGTACAGATACAGCATATGACATTCAAGAAACTAAACTAGGTGAACAAGAATAAGGCACCAGAATTGGAAGAAGACTCGTCAGTAAGCTGTGTTATGCAGATGTTTGCAGAAAGGGAAGACTTAAAGCACTTATTCAGGAAGATCAAAGACTAGACCCTTCACAATGGATTACATCTCAGAGTCAAGAAAACAAAAATTTTCACCACCATCAACACTGCATTGGCTCATAATAGCACATATATGTTGCACAGTGTAAATTTACTGTCAAGGACCTTTCCAAAGCACTGTTGAGCAACAATTTTTATTTAAAGAATAAGGTTGCACCTGATCCAAGTCATGGTCTTTTCAGTTGCTTCCTATACGTCATAAAGTTGAGAAATTAAATAAGGAAAACCAAAGAAGAGTCAATGCCTTTAAATTAAGGTGATAGTAAAGAGTATTGAACATAGCCTGGACTGTCAAAAGAACAAAGTGTTCTTGGAGGATTTGCAACCAGAGTGCTATTCTAGAGGCAAGGATGAGAAAAATTCCTCTCACATTGTCGGAAGAGACCACTTACTGGAAAAAGACATTGTATCAGAGAAGGTAAAGGATCAGAGAAAGAGATGACCCTCAAAGAGATGATTGTACCAATGGACTCAGCATGGCACAGGATTTGTTTGTTTTTTCACCTCTTTTATTTAATATTGTATTGGAAGTCTTAGCGATAGCAATAAGACAAGAGAAGGGAATAAAAGATATCCAAATTGGCAAAGAGCAGGTAAAATTATCTCTCAGTGCAGATGATATGATAGTATATTTAGAAAATCCTAAAGACTCAGCAAGAAAACTGTTGGACATAGTTGACCAGTTCAGCAAAGTAGCAGGATACAAGATCAACATACAAAAATCAATTGGATTTCTCTACAGTGACAAAGGATTTGTTATTTATAGTGTTGTTATGAATCGTCGTTGACTCAACAGCATCTAATGTCAACACCTATCTGTCTACTTATATGTCTGTCTGTCTCCCTATCTACCTATCTATATGAAAAATGTTCCTCAAAGAAGTGACTCACATAGTTATGCTGGTGCTATTTTTTAGGTGATACCGAATGGACTACGACTCATAGCAACCTTCTGAACAACAGATCTGATGGGCCTACCCGTACGTATCCTGCACCATCCTCCCCAACTCAGATATGCCTGAGGCCATTGTTACAGCCACTGTATAAATCCATCGTGTTGAGGACCCTTCTCTCTTTCACTGACCCTCTACTTTCCTCTGAATGAGAAGTGGTAAATCTCAAATCTGTGCATCAGGCGTAAGGCTTGAAGCATCTCCTGATTCACATTATCCTAAGGGCTGACTGATCCAAGATCAGAAATTCAGACAGCAGATTGAAGCCTCACAGGCTAGAGTATCCAATGAATTCTAAAAGTTGAAGGTCATTAAGGATGGACTGGATGCAGGATCCAGTACAAGGGAGTGAGATTTCCTAGGACATTCATATGTATACTGGATATTGGCCACATCACAGAGGAAATTCTCTTTTTAACTAATTGATCACATCAGATCATCTCAGGGGGCATGACATCATTCTGGTATGCCTGCTTCTAGCCAAGGTTCTTTTGACATCAACAATGGTATCTCTCTCATTCTTCATCTTCTTCTAAATCTGACTTGAGTTTCTGGCCGTTTCCTGTCAATGTACTGGTGCAACCATTTTTTAATTATTTTCAACAAAGTTTTAGTTTTGAGTGACATTAATGATATTGCTTGATACTTTCTAAATTCTGTTGGAACATCTTTCATTGAAATGACAGCACATAGGAGTCTTTTCTAATTAGTTGACTAGATAGCTACTTTGGCTCCCCTCTCCCCCCCCAATGAGTAAGAATTTTCAGTATCCTGTCAATTTGTTGAAACATCTCAATTTTTTTTTTTTTTTTGCTAATGTCTTCAGTAGAGCTTGGACATCTTCCTTCAATACCATTGGTTCTTGAGCATAAATTTAATTGAAATGATTGGGTTTCAAATTCTTTTTAGTAAAGGTACTCTGGAGTATCCCTTGCATCTTCTTTTGATGTTTCTTGCATTATCAAATATTTTTCCTATGAATCTTTAGTATTTGCATGGTATTCCAACAAAATGAAGTTTGAACTTTTTTTTCAATTCTTTCAACTAGAGAAATACAAACCATATTCCTCCTCTTTGATTTTCTAAATTTTTTCTTATCATGTTCCCATATATTAATATTTTTCTCATTATAGTATTTGATTTTGTCCTCTCAAACCACCTTTTGATTATTTTATACAATCATTTCTTTAGTTTAGCTACTCTATGTTCAAGGATACATCTCAGAGTTTCTTCTGATATCATTTTGGTCTTTTTGTCTTAATTAATTTTTTGCTTTCTTTAATGATGTCTTTAGCTTGGAAGCAAAAATGGCATTCACTTCAGAAATGGCTTGCCTCCAGAAACTCTACGAACGGTGCTCAGGTCTTCTGTTCATAGGGTAGCTATGAGTCATCTATGACTCGATGGCACCTAACAACAAACAAAACAACAATGATGTATTTGATGTCATCCCACAATTTATCTGATCTTTGGTATTTAGTATTCAATGTGTCATATCTATTCTTGGGGTGATCTCCAAATTCATATGAGATATACTTAAGGTTGTATTTTGACATTTGTGGACTAGGTTTACATTTTCACTGGCTTCATCCTAAGCTTAAATGTGAAAAATAGATGATATATTGTGCAGTGGGTCTCTGGTCTTGTTCCAAGTTTCTTGATTAAATGCAGTTGGGATTTTTTTGGTTTTGTTTTGGTTTTTTTATTATTAATTTCAGCGAAAATTTACAGAGACTTTGGGTTTCCATTCATTCATTGTTGCTCTTTTCTCCCCTCCTAACCCTCCCCCCTAGTAAACTACCGTCTTGGAAAAGTAAGAAAAATTCTTTCATTGTTTTACAAATCCTCCCCCAGGTCCACTCGACTGTGCAACCTTCTCTCTGGACACCTGTCATAACAAAAATACCTAATCACATATCCCTTTTAAACAGTTTTCTCCTTCATCTGTTTCAATGCAGTATACATTATTGAACCCATCTTTCTCAGTTTCCCCACAACCCAGAGGTCAGTTCTGTTTTACAACTGTGGCACCATGCAATGTTTGTCCTTTTGTGACTGAGATACTTCACTCAGCATAATGTCATCCAGGGTCACCCATTTTTAATAATACTGCATGAGTTCCTCGTTTTTCAATGCAGTGTAGTATTCCACTGTGTGAATATACCACAGCTTCCCTGTCCATTTGTTTGTTGATAGGCAGTTAGGTTGTTTCCAACTCTTTGCTATTGTGAACAAAGCTGCCATAAACATGGGTGTGCATATATCTGCTTGGATGGCGGTTATGGTCTCTTTAGGGTATATTCCCAGTAGTAGAATTGCTGTATCAAATGGTATCTCTATTTGCAACTTTTTGAGAAAGCGCCACACTGCCTTCCACAGTGGTTGCACCATTTTACACTCCCACCAACAGTGAATAAGGTTTCCAGTTTCTCCACAACCTCGCCAGCATTTGTGGCTTGCTGTTCTGTTAAATTTTGCTATTCTGACTGGGGTGAGATGCTATCTCATAGTTGTTTTAAAATGCAGTGGATTTTATTGCTGCTTATTTCTTCTAATGCAATCTATATGTATGTTGTTATGTGCCATCAAGTTGCCTGTGACTCATAGCAACCCTGCATACAATAACTCTGAAAGCTACCCTGCCCCGAGCCAGTCTCATTTACTCCAATACACCTACCTCCATTGCTCCAGTTACTTACTGTATCAATTCATCTCATCTGGGGTCTTCCTCTCCTGTGCTGTTCCTCCACCCTTCCGAGCATGATGTCCTTCTCCAAGTGGGTGTCTCCTGCCCACATGCCCAAAGTATGTGAGATGGAGTTTCTAAATCCTACCTTCCAAGTAGAAAATTGAATCACCTCTCCAAGACAGACCCATTTGTTTCCTTGTAGTCCATGGCATGTTCAAGACTCTTCTCCAGCACTACAACTCACAGGGATCGATTCTTCTTCTATCATCCTTGGTTATTATCCAGCTCTCTGATGCAGTGCAAGTAATTGAGATGACCATAGCCTGGATCAGGCACACCTTAATCTCCAGACTGACATCATTACTTACCAGCACTCTGGAAAGGTCCTTGACAGCAGATTTAGCTAATGCAGTTCACCTTTTGATTATGTATAGTTACCGTTTATGCTGCTGAATAAAGATATTTGTAGTGAATTAGTGGTCTTGCAAAATTCTATCACACCATATTTCATATTATTTCTGTCATTAAGGAAGTATTTTCCAAATACTGATCTTTCTTTGTTTCTGACTTTTGCATTCCAGTCACTAGCAATTGTTCATCATTGACTTAGGAGGAAAATGAGAATTCTCCTTCCATGCGAATTACAGTCTTATAAAATGAATAGTGGGTCAGCTATGAGTCATTATGATTGAATGGCAATGAAAGAGTGTGTGAAAGAATAATTATCAATGAATCTTGATTGCATATTTGGTTAATCTCAAACTGCACAATTGGCTAGACGTCTTCACTTTCTTCCTCTTTGGCTATAGTGGTTGGTATGTAAATTTAAATACTTATTGTTCTACAAATAATGATAATTGGTGTTCTTTGTATGTCTGAGGTTATCATCCTATCACTGACAGCATTGTACTTCAGGAAAGATCTTGAAATGGTTTGCTTTTGTTGTATAATGGATATACCACCATTCCTCTTCAACTTATCATTTCTTATAAACAGATTATGTGACTGTTTGATTAAAAATAGCCAATCCCAGTCCCCTTCAGTTTATTGCTATCTAGGAGATAGATTTTAAATATTTCATTTACTTTTTGATGGCCTCCTAGTTTTCTAAATTCACACTTTGTACATTCTCTATTCTGTTTATTAGTGTGTTTAGCTGTTTTTCTCCTGTTGAGTTGTGTCACATTAATAAATTCAAGTCCTAAAATCTTTATTCCTTCTATACCATTAAAGTCAACTCTGTGTTGAGGAAGCAGCTTGTCCTCAGTCATATTTTAAGTTTGTTCCAATCTGGCAGGTTCATCTTTCAACACTGTATCAGACACGTTCTGCTGTTATTCCTAAGGGGATTTTCTTTAGAAGACCACTTTACCTAGATAAGCTTTTTTGTTTTTCAGAATTTTAAAAATTTATTTCTTCATTTTAATGAAAGTTTACAGAGATTTAGGATCTCCAGTCATTCGTTGTTGTCCTTTTCTCCCTGCCCAACCCCTCTCCCCCAATCACTCTTCTCCTTGAAAAGAAAAAAGAAAAACTCTTTCACTGTTATGCAATCCTCCCCCCAAGTCCACTCCACTATGCAGCCTTCACTCTGGACTTCTGTAATGACAAGAATACCCATTCATATATCCCTTTTAAACAGATCTCTCCCTCATCTGTTTCAATGCAGTAACGTCATTCCTCCCCTCCTTTTCTGTCTTCCCTCAACCCTGATGTCAGTCCCATTTTGCAGCAGTGGCCCTATGCAATATTTGTTCTTTTGTGACTGAGATATTTCACTCAGCATAATGTCCTCCAGGGTGATCCACTTTACATAATATTTCATGAGTTCCTTGATTTTCAATGCTGCATAGTATTCCATTGTATGAATATATCAGAGCTGTTCTATCCATTCGTTTGTTGATGGGCATTTGGGTTGTTTTCAGCTCTTTACTATTGTGAACAAAGCAGCAATAAACATGGGTGTACATATATCTGCGTGGGTGGCAGCTATGGTTTCTATAGGGTATATTCCCAGTAACAGAATTTCTGGGTCAAATGGCATTTCTATCTACAACTTTTTGAGAAAGCGCCATATAGCCTTCCATAGTGGTTTCACCATTAGATCTCAGTCCAGATATTTTCTCTAAGAGATCAAAATTCCCCTTGATTTAGGATAGCTATATCCTCCAACCAATGGTCACACAGCCTTTTCTACTTTCTTTGATGTTGTCCCTTTAAATTATCTGTTTCCCCAAACAGGTTGTAAGTTGCTAGAGGGAATACTAACATGCTCAAAACTTTGGAAAATACATTTTTAATTATTTGATCTTCTTATAATAGTCTTCAGGGTTTTTACATTTTAGATGTGAATGTAATTGCACTTATAAATGGACAATTTGTTTTCTGATCTCTTCAATGAGGTTACACAATTACATCGTCTCTGAGACTCTTAATAGTTCCGAAATGTCAGTGCTTTCTGAATGGGATTTCATGGAGCCGGGGTGTCATCTACTAGAATGGAAAGTTGAAGATTTTGGAGGTTTCCTAGTCTATCTCTACCCAGTCTAAAATAGCTGCGTAATACTTTTACTCTCTGCTTTTCCATCTGGCATTTAAATACCATGTAGACACTGTCTAAAAGGAAAGCTATTAAAGTGTTTTCTTTGGGGAATGACTTAACAGTTTTATATTCATTTTCTACTCTAGTATCTTAGAATAATAGAGACAACAAGATATAACAATTAAATGTTGTTACTCCCCAAAGGCCACTTGCTCCAGTTTATAATCCTATTCCTGCCACATTAGAGCAAACAATCTTTCCTGTGATGCCTTCCCCCCTTGGTGTGTTAATGAATCCTCTTTCATGAACACCGATGTCGTTGCAGGTCTCCTTGACTCTTTGGAGGAAGCAAGAATTAAATAGTTGTCTGATATCTACATAAACCCATTGATTGAGGAAACAAACATAGCGGTGAGATTTTAGGCAAACTAGTTTACCCTTTATAGGGTGTCTGCTCTGTGCTGAAACTGTTTGCTAAGTTGTTGTTGTTGTGCTGTTGTTGTTAGGTGCCATCTAGTCAAGTACAGCTCAGAGCAACACTATGAACAGATCTGAACCCTCTCCTATCTTGTGCCGTCTTCATAATCTCTGGCACATTTGAGCCCATTGATGCAGTCACAGAGTCAATCTGTCTACTAGAGGATCTTTCTATTTGCTGACCCTCTGCCTTTCCGAGCATGATATTCCTTTGCAGGATGGAATACTTTCTAGCAGCGTGTTCAAAGTGTGTGAGACAACGCTTTGCTATCCTTGCTTTCAAGGAGCGTTCTGACTATACTTTCTCCAAGACATATCTGTTTGATCTCTTGGCCGTCCATGGGATGTTCAATATTCTACTCTAACACCACAGCTCAAAAGCATCAATTCTACTGTGATCCTTATTCACTCCCCAGCTCTCAAACGCATAGCAAGTGATTGGAAAGACCATGGCCTGAATCAAGTGAATCTTAGTTTTCTGACACAAGGACTTCTTAATAATTGGAAGATATCCCTAACAGCAGACTTTTCCAATACAATACATTGCCTGATCTCCTAAATGCTGATACCAAGGGTGTTGACTGTGTATCTAAGTAAGATGAAAAATTGAGTTTTTTATCTTTTTTTCCATTTATTATGATGTTGTATTTTGGTCCAGTGGTGAGGATTTTTGTTACCTTGTTGTTGAGGTGTAATTCATATTGAAGGCTCTAAACCTTTCTATTCTGCAGTAAGTGTTTCAAATCCTCTTCACTTCCAGAAAGCAAGGCTGTGTTATTTGCATAATGCAGGTTTTTGATAAGCCACCTTTTCCCTCATATAATCTAGCTTCTTGGATGATTTGCTTGGCATACAAATTGAATAGGTATGGAGAAAAGATAGATTAGCTCTGATGCACACCTTTTAAAATTTTAAACCCTCGCTAAGTAGTAGGAACTCAAATATGAGTAAGTATATTATGGGGTTTTAAGAAATTCACCACCTAGAGAAGGAGATAATGAGGATAATATCATGTAGGACTTGCTGTGATAGAGGAGAGGGAGGACAGGTGTAGAAGCACAAGGACAGAAGAGGTGCTAAATCTGAAAGAATGAACAATTAATCTGGTAGTTCATTGGTAGTACAAACAGTTAAGTGCTCAACTACTAGTCAAAATGTGGATAGATCTAATTTACCCAGAGATGCCTGGAGAGCCGGGCTTGACTATCTTCTTCTGAAATGTCACAGTCTTGAAAATTCTTTAAAGCAGCTCTATCCTGGACATGTGGGGACACTCAGAGTTGGAAATGACTCCACAGGAATTAGCATTAGCAATAGTAGCCTGGGCAGGAGTGGGGATAGGAAGGAAGGTAGGAGGGTGGGAAGGAAAACCGTCAAAGGGAATATAGAGCAGAGGAAATGCATGTATAAAATTCCAGAGGTGTGAGAAAGAATGACATGAAGACATGCAGTTTATCCTCCCTGGAATCTTATGACCTTGGGGCTGGCAGCCAGCAGCAGCAGAAGGATAACATTTACACTCTGTATCCACTTTGGGCCCAAGGACCATAGGCCCTTAGGCCAAGGAGGAAGAACCAGTATACAGCATCCATCCAACACATTGGCCTTACCTGGAACGTTATCCTGTCTTGCCTGTCATGCACCTCAACTGGAAGGCTCCAGAAATCAGCATCCACAAGAATATGATCCTAGAGCAGAAGATCAGAGACAAATTTCTTTCAAAAAATGCCAGAGTGGTGAAGGGAGTTGGGGAACCTGGCCACACCACTCTACACAATAAGAAGAACAATAGACTTCTGGAGAAAAGTCTGCTATCAGGTGAGTGTCTCACATACAAAACCAGCACACTGAGGTGTGGGGAAGGAAGCTGCTTGTAATCCCTGTGGAGAGGAATTACTTCAGCTGGGGAGCCTGGCCATGCACAAACCAAAGAGGACAATAGACTTTGGGAGAGAGGGCTACAATAGGGTGAGATTTCCACAGGTCTGCACTGCAGACCAGAGAGAATCTGAAGGACTTTTAAAAAAGTAAATTGACTAATCAATATCATCACAATCTATCAGCAACCTACACAGACAAAACAGTAACAGCTTAACACATACCAAGAAAAACTATACATAATGTCAAGAAAGCTGCAGGCAGCCTCAAACATTGTTAAAAGGGGGGTAAAACACACACATACACAAAAGAAGACTTCTTCTAAAAAAGTAGAACTTATTGCAGACCCAATGAAAACTGCAGAGACAAGGAGACAGAAGGAATATATTGATGTGGAGTTATATGAACAGCTACTAAAGAGGGTACAAATGATGGAAGAAAAAGTAGAAGCCATGAATAAACCCAATTCCCTAGACACAGGAAGCCAGAAGAAATATACTGATGTAACATATGAACAGTTGTGGAGAATGTGCAAATAATGGAAACCTTAAAAAAAAGTGAATACTCCAGAGACAGGGACCTACTACACAGCTGTAATAACTGAAACAGCATGGTACTGGTACAATGAAAGGCACATGGACCAATGGAACAGATTTGAGAACCCAGAAATTAACCTATCTCCCTACACTAAACTGATATTTGACAAGGAAACAAAACTTATCAACAGTGGAAACAACAACCTCTTAAACAAATAATGCTGTCCATTAACAAACAAATGGATTGAGAAATGGTGATACATTCACATGCTGGTATACTATGCAGCACTCAGTGTTTCATCAATTTTTAAAAACACTACATTACATGGGAGAAGCTAGAGAACATTATGCTGCGTGAACTGACTTGGTCTCATAAGGACAAATACTGCATTAAGTCTGTTATTGTAAAAATATAAGGATAACTAGTAAGATGGGACATGCTTCAGGAAACTCTTAACGAACTTTGATAAACAACCATAGTTATGGAAAGGCTTCAGGCCTTTTGTTCATAGGGTCACTATGAGTCGTGCCCAACTCAACAGCAATTGACAACAACAGTAAGATGTGTATAAATGTCCCGAGAGAGAAGAGGAGAAGGGAGTAGCAGTGAGTGTAGGGAAGGGGGAGGAAATTACTGAGAGAGAAAAAGAAAGTTCATTTTTCTTTTAAAAGAAATGTTTACACCCAACAAAATATGTATAAATAATTGGATAGATAACCAACTTTCTCTGTAAATTTGCATGCAAATGATAATAACAATAAAAGAAAAAATAGTAATTTATTCTCTGTTCTTCATTATCTGAAACATATTAACAAGGAACAGCTCCTTTGGACATTGAAGAGAAAAGGTCTGCCACTCTAAAGCTGTATGATTGGATGTGGAGTCCATGCACTTCTGCTTTCAGACCAAGGAACGGAAGACTGTACACAACATTTAAAATTTAGACTCCATGGGGAAAATAATACATAGTCTTTGCTCTCAAGCAGCTATAGACTACTGGAATTGCTGATTTTAAAAAGAAATCTATGATTAGGTATTATTTGCATGATAACAGTCCAGAATAAGAGCTGCATAGTAAAGCGGACTGGGGTGGGGGTGGGGAATTATACATAAATACATCTTTTCCCCCCTTAAAGAGAAAAGCAAACTAGGCTGGCGGACAGGGAGGAAAATGTGCAACAGTGAATGAATGGAAATCCAAGTTCCCTCTAAACTTTCATTAAAAAACAAGCAAGCAGGCAAACAGACAAAACCCCAAGCAAACAGCATGTGCCATTCAGGAACCTTACAGAAAGCCAAAGTGGGTCCCTGGTGAGAGTTTCAAAGCCAGGCTCTAACTACTCCTGCAGTTTTGCATTCCCAATTAGGAGAGCTGTCCCTAGGAAGAGGAAATAGATTACAACAGTTGCCATTGATATGATGGGATATGATGTTTATAACTGTGTCCACAGGGTATTTTGAAGCTGATAACCCAGGAGATGGCTTCCAAGGTGCCTACAGGTGGACTTGAACAACAAACCATTCTGTTAGCAGCCAAATCTGTTTGCCATTTGTACCACTCATGGACTCTAGATTAAAAAGAACTCAGATCAGAAAAAAAAGAAAGAAAGAAATCAATAGATTTACTTTAATCAAAATCATTTACTTAAAAAAAGAAAAGAAAAAAACTGTAGTCCATTCAGCATCTCTCTGAGGAAGTGCGTGGAGTATGAGAGGGGTAAGATTAAAGAGGGAAGAAGAAATCACACCACCAAAAATTTGCATGAAACAGCTGATTCTCAGAGGTTTAAGAGCCTTTCCATTCCTAAGATTCTAGAATATTGAAGATCATTGAGTATAGAGTCACATTCTAAAACAAATTTCAGGGTGCCTTTTGACATGGAATTGTGTTCCTCAATGCCAAGTTGAAATGTTAGTAATGGTGTCTATCAATATAACGTTGCTTGAAAAGAAGTTTTATTTTGTTAAATTAATGAGGCTACACTGGAAGAGGGTAGATCCTAATGAGAATAATTCTTGAGTGGTGTCTTATAAAAGAGAACAGACAAGGGAAACAGAAATCTTCGGGTTGTGCTGCCAACCCAAAGGCATGTGGTTCAAGTCCACCAGTTGCTTCATGAGAGAAAGATGGGCAATCTCTTCTTGTGGCTTTAAAAATCCTTTGGAAAGTCAACTAGTAGTCAGTTCTGACTCTATGATGCTGTGATTCTATGGTATACAACAATAACCACTTGGGGTAAATATCACTTGATGGTATATCCCCAGTGAACAAATCAACAAATTCTCAAGGCTATTGGAGTTGAAGGAGACACTCTTCAAGCCATCAGAGACCACACAGCTTGCTGTTAACCTGAATTTGGGCTTTTAGCCTCCTTAACTACAAGAAAGTGGATTCTGTTCTTTCAAGTTAGCTCACTTATGGTCGGCTTCTCTGTGGTTTGTGTAAAATAATGATACTTAATGACTAAGTCAGGGATCAAACCCCATGAGAAATCGCATCCGGTCCCCTGCTGAGTCAGGTGACCTTCCTCCATGTCCACCTATTCTCGACTTCCTGTCTCACGGTATTTACTGTGCTTCGTCAGAATTGTGATTCGTTCACCTCGCTCTTTCTCTCACTGGCTCATGTGTCATCCCATAGGACAGTGACTCATTCACGGAATTATTTTTTTTCCCTGTTAACTCAGAGCACAGGGCTTCACACATGTTTAAAACCAAAAAATCAAACCAATTGCTGTTGAATTGATTCCAACTCATGGTGAACTCATGTGTCAGACTGGAGCTCTACTCCATAGGGGTTTAAGGGTCTGATGTTTTGAAAGTAGATCTTCAAGCCTTGAACTTGAACTTGCAACCTTTTGGTTAGTCCCTGATAGTGAGGACTCTACCACCTAGGGCCTCTTGACATACACCAAGTAGACATTTCAAACATATTTATTGAAGAAATCAATGAAATGATAACTTACACTTGAAGCCCGTCATACACCAAACGATGCGCTTACTTGGTTTCAGTGATCATGTTTGAGCCTCACATCACCTTTATCAGTGAAGTGTTATTAGCAGAGGATTAGAAGTATAAACGGGAGAGCAGAATTTAATCCCAGGTGCATATATTTCAGAGCCTGGATTCTTTATCACAAATGGAATCTTCCTCTATGAAAACGAAGAGGACTAAGAATCTTGAGGTCATCATTCCTGGGGAGAAAATAAGCCACTAATGAGCTGAGGGGCCTGTGGCTTTTTCTACTTGACCTTCAATAGCTGGATGGCTGATAGTATTTCTAATTCCCTCTCCTTGACTCTCAAGCCACAAGCCTGACTCCTACCCAGACCCAGCTCTGCAAGGCTCAATCGTCTGCTTCCTTCTACCTCTGGACTGGCTTCCAAATGTGCCCTCCTCTCCCTCCTGGAAGCGCTGATGTTGTAGCTTGTCTCCGACTTTAGGTGCATATAGGATAATTCTTCTCTGTGAAAAGAATTTGATATAAAGATGGACATCTTGAAGCTGGATCCTGCAGTGTGCTGCAGTCAGGCAGCTCTACCTCCAGCCTGTTCTTCCTCTTCCCTGAAAGGAATCTTCAGCCCAGCCTGACCCAGAGTGGAGGAGCTAGTGATTCTTTGGCTTTTATCTTGTCCCTGCCTTAGCCTGACTCCAACCTGGGGCACAGCAAGGAGCTTGGTAAATACTTGCTGCATTCAATTGTGAGCCCTTCTGCAGCCAGCAACCTGTGATTTGCTGCCCTGCCTGCTGGGGGGTGTTTTGGCCCCTCCTAGAAATAGGGGAGGTGCAGGGGGTTTGTGTCAGATGTTCACTGGCACTGCCTCTCAGAATCCAGGCAGCCCAAACTCCCCAGGAGACCTAGAAGATTAACCTGCAGGAGCAGATTACCATAATACCCTTTTTTGTGTGTGTGTTCCTATGAAGTAATTTTCACATGTGGTGTTCTATTAAAGAAGCAGGACTGAGTTGTGTATATTTCCACATCAGTGAATCAAATCTCAGGGGCTTTTATTATATGGTATTTTTTAAAAAAATATTTTCTATTGGTTTGCATACAAAATTCATATACATTGTGTTTCACACATTCCTTCATTCACATTGTGTTTCATACAATCATTCTCCCACACTGTGTTTTATAAAATTAATCACCATTGAACTATGCCCCCCATTACCCCATCTTTTCAGGTAATACTTGGGTATTCTGGAAAAGATACTCTGTGTGTGTGTGTGTGTGTGTGTGTGTGTGTGTGTGATATTTTAAGGCTAAAGGGATTAGCTTCTCTGGGAACTCAAAATTCTTTGGAGGTTCCGTTTCTGTGATTTTTCTAATCAACTCTCTCTTTTCTCCTCAATAATCTTTCTATTACCCCCTGTTATAGACATTTGTGATCAAGTCTCCTCAATTTCCAATTTCCTTCAAAAAGCAAATAACCTTCCAATCAGGACAGAGACACCCACCTTTGAAGTGACCTGCATTAAGCATGATGTCTATGTGAGGGACAGGGAAAGACCAGTTGTCCACACTGCCAGTGGATATGCTTCCACCTGCTTCAAAACATCTACATGTGTGTGCAGAACTTCAGACACAGGGACAGCCCAGGGGGGCTCCTCCATTGGGAGGTGAAGAGCCTAGAGCTGGGTCAAGTGCTGTTCTGGACTTGGCATGGCTGGCATGGCAGGGCGCACCCTGCCTGACCAGGCTGGGAGGCACTGAGTGAATGGAAGTTTCCTGTGGCAGCCAGAGCATGTCATGGTCTCTGAGACAGATGCACTGAGACAGCGTGTTGCAAACTGGTCACCACTGAAGGATCATGTGGAAAGGACCCCATGAAGTATTTCTCAAGTATGGCCAGCATCTGACCAGTTTAATTTGGAGATCTGCATTCAGACCACAGGCACAGAGCTTGTTCCTAAATCCCATTCCTTTTCTGCGTTTTCCGTTTTCACAGGACACAGATACATGCCCTGTCCTATGAAAGCTTTTTGAAGCATATTCCACTGGTCAGAGCTGCTGAACTTACCTGTTTTCACAAGTCCATTTTCATTTTAGTTGCTGGCAGTTCTGTTTTCTTTTTATTAGAAGTGAAAATTTGTTGCTTCTCTTGAGTCCATTTCTCAAGCATTGAAGCATGTTTTCTTCTGTCATCTTTCTTCAGGATCTGGAGTTTTCTTCCCGGCTGGGGTGTCCAGAAAAAGAGATGATCCTTCAAAGGAAAGGGATTGGGAAGGGACTAAGTCAAGACTCTGTCAGTACCTACTTCACGCTGTTCTTCTACATTTTTTAGTGTCTTCTAATCTGAGGTCTCTACCTCCTGTGCTATAGCGAACAGTGTTCCTCTATTGCTCGTAAAGTTTTCCAAGCCCTGGTGTTTCAAAAATGAACAGCCAGTCCTTCTTCCTAGTCTGTCTGAATCCGAGGGCTCTGCTTTAGCACTGCAACTGATAGATAAGAGCTGTATACATAAAAGCAGATGATAAATAAGCCCATATCTAGGGAGCTCTGGTGGCCTAGTGTCAAGAAGCTGTGCTACAATCCTGAAGGCACATGATTCTAATCCGCCAGCTGCTCCAGGGATGGGCAATCTCCTCCCTGTGATTAACTGCCTCTGAAAACCCACCACAGGCTAGAGATGGCTAGGTTCCAACTTTACGGTACCCAGCAACAAATATACATGTTGTTGTGTGCTGTCGAGCCGCCTCCGACTCATAGCGACCCTAGGTACAATAACCCTGAAACCTGCTCTATCCTGTACCAACTTTACTGTCTCTGACACACCTACCCTCATTATTCTAGTCACTATATCAATCCATCTCATCGAAGGTCTCCCTCTCTTTCTCCGTCCCTCCACCCTTCCTAGCATGATGTCCCTCTCCAAGTACTGGTCCCTCCTTGCAACATGTTCAAGGCATGTCAGACAAAGGCCCAGAATATCTAGCTATAAAAATTAGCAATATGCAAATATCTCACCCAGTACAATAAATTGACAAACAAGTGTTGTACCCTTAAGAACAAAATGGGAAGATGTGTCAGAGACGGTGAGGATGGCACAAAATAGAGTAAGTTTCAGATCTGTTGTTTGTAGGGTGACCAGGGACCACAGTTGACTCAATGGCACATAACAACAACTTCATATTATTTCATCTTTAGGCTCTCAGATACTCCAGGAGAGGCTTCCCTCTTCCCTGACAAATCTGGTCTTGCCTGTGTAAATATATCAAAACTCATCGTCTCTGAGTTTATTTGAGTCATTTTGACCCCAATGGACAGGTAGATCGGGTCCGTAGGGTCTCTTGGACTGTAAATCTTGATGAAAGCAAAATGATCTATCTTTCTGCCTAGGAGCAGCTTATGGAGCAATCTTTTCAGCCAGAAGCCAGGTACTTAATTACCCAGCTGCCAAGAAATCCTTACTCCAAAACCCAATCACTGCTGTGAAGTTGAGTCTTACCTCTAGCAATTCTGTGGCCAGTCGGGTTGTCTATAAGGTATTTGAGGCTGTGTATCTTTTCTTTAAAATTTTATTCTATTAATTTTAATGAACATTTAAAGGGATTTTGGATTTTTATTCATTCATTCATTCATTCATTCATTCATTCATTCATTGTTCATTCATTCATTTTCTTTACCCCCTTCCCTCCAGTTCGCTCCTCTCTTTGAAAAGCAAAAGAGGCTGTGCATCTTTATGGAAACAGTCTGTCTCATCTATCTCTCACAGAGAAGCGGGTGGGTTTGAACCACCAACCTTTCCGTAACAGCCCACTTTTATTTTATATTTTTTTAAGTTGGGTTTTAATGAAAATTTACAGAAAAGTTGGATTTTCATTAGTTCTTTGTTACACATCCCACCTTTCCCCAGCTTATTTATTATTTTAATATTCATTCATTGTTGCACAATTACCAATTTCCCTCACTGCCTACTCCCAATCTCCTTTTCTTTTTCTTTTTTTTTATTTTCCAATCTCCTTTTCAATGCACCTTTGTTGTTTTTTTTTCTATAATTTTATTTTATTAATTTTCATAAACATTTACAGAGATTTTGGGCTTCCACTCATTCATTGTTGCACTATTCTCTCTACCCTCCTCCCAGTTTGTTCTTGTCCAAATGCCACAGTGCTTGTCAAAGCCAGTTCTGATTAATCTTCTTTGTCAGTGTATCCTTTGCCATTCCCTATCACTCCTCCCTGAGAGAGACTTCACCCTGAGTCATAAGGAAAAGGGGACGGCGTATTCTCTTAGCTACTTCCTGCTGAAAAGGGACGCTGTGGGTTTCAGGGTGAAGATCTTCTCTCAATACTCTAAAGGGCCCCTTTGGCAGTAGGAAACACATAGACTATTATGGAGATTGATTTTGGAATTCAGATGCACTCTTATTGATTGTGCTTGGCTGTACATGTACATATCCTTCAAGATGTATCATGGGGGTGTTGCAACCTAGAAGACACAAATTTGACTAACAAGTTATAAGTACATGAGTCCAAAAATTATGGAAAAGTAAAAGAAAAGATTCTTTCATTGTTTTACAAACCCTCCCCCAGGTCCCCTCCACCATGCAGCCCTCGCTCTAGTCTCCTGTGATGACAGAAATACCCAGTTACATCTCTCTTTTAAACGGTTCTCTCCCTCCTCTGTTTCAGTGCAGTATGCATTATTGAACCCATCTTACTCAGTCTCTCCCCAACCCCAAGGACAGTCCCATTCTACAACAGTGGCATCATGTAATATTTGTCCTTTTGTGACTGGGATATTTCACTCAGCATAATGTTCTCCAGAGTCAACCATTTTGAATAATATTGCATGAGTTCCTTGTTTTTTAATGCAGCATAGTATTCCATTGTGCGAATATACCACAGCTTCTCTAGCCATTCGTTTGTTGATGGGCACTTAGGTTGTTTCCAACTCCTTGCTATTGTGAACAAAGCTGCAATAAACATGGGTGTGCATATATCTGCTTGGATGTCAGCTATGGTCTCTTCAGGGTATATTCCCGCACCTTTGTTGTTGTATGTATAATACCTAATCATATATTCCTTTTAAACAGTTCTTTACTCCATCTGTTCCAATGCAGTGGTAATTATCTATCCACTCTTATCCTATTCTCCTTCCAACAGCCCATGTCAGTTTTACTTCACATCAGTGATGCTATGACCCAGCAATGCCACTACTGGGATTATACCCTAAAGAAACCAGAACCACTCTCCAAACAGATGTATGCACACCCATGTTTATTGCTGAATTATTTGCAATAGCAAAAACAACCCAAGTGCTCATCAACAAAGAAATGGATAGAAAAACTGTGGTATATTCATACAATGAAATACTACACAGCACTGAAAAACAGTGAACTCGTAAACCATTATGCAACCTGGGTGACCCTGGAGGACATTATGCTGAGTGAAAGATTTCAGTCACAAAAGTATAGCCTCTTAATCTATGACATGAGCACGGCTCTTGGGGCAAACATACTAGGTGGATATTAACCCAGGATTTAAGCAGAACTCACAGTCTGTGGGCGGTGCTAAGAGTTAACATTCTCTGCTGTTAATCAAAAGGTGGACTGTTACAGAAGCACCTCAGAATGCATGGTTCAAAATTGGGAAGGGCATACGCCAGAGATGTGTCCTGTCTCCATACCTTTTCAACCTGTATGCAGAACAGATTATCTGGGAGGCTGGGCTCTATAAGAAATGTGGGGTCAAGATTGGTGGAAGATCTATCAACAATCTGCGTTATGCAGATGATACAACTCTGCTTGCTGAAACTGAGGAAGGCCTGAAGCGCTTGCTCCATAGGGTCAAGGACTGCAGCCTCCCGTATGGATTGAGGCTCAATGTCAAGAAGACAAAGATTCTCACCACTGGGCCAATGGGCAGTATCAGGATGGATGGTGAAGAGATTGAGATTGTTCACAGCTTTAGTTTGCTTGGCACCACAGTCAACACTCTGGG
Source organism: Elephantulus edwardii (assembly GCF_000299155.1). NCBI lineage: Eukaryota > Metazoa > Chordata > Mammalia > Macroscelidea > Macroscelididae > Elephantulus > Elephantulus edwardii. The sequence goes on along the minus strand of NW_006400031.1, from coordinate 1,910,702 downwards.
CACCAGCAACCAGGAAATTAGAAGACGTATTGTGATGGGAAAGTCTGCTGTTAGGAACCTCTCCAAAGTACTGAAGAGCAATGGTGTCTCTTCAGAGACCAAGGTGCATCTATCACTTGTTATGCATCAGAGAGTTGGACAATGACGGAGGATGGAAGGAGAATTGATGCCTTTGAGCTTTGGTGCTGGAGAAGAGTATTGAGGATATCATGGACTGCTAGGAAAACAAACAGATTCATCCTGGAAAGGGTCAAACCGGGCTGCTCCTTGGAGGCAAGGATTCTGAGGCTCTGTCTAACATACTTTGGACATGTTGCAAGGAGGGACAGGTCCTTGGAGAAGGACATCATGCTTGGTAGGGTGGAGGCACGGTGCAGGAGGGGAAGGCCCTCTATGAGATGGATTGATTCGGTGACTGGGGTAATCGGGATGGGTGTGTCAGAGACTGTGTGATTGGCACAGGACAGAGCAGAGTTTAGGGCTGTTGTACACAGGGTTGCTATGAGTTGTAAACAACTCGACGGCACATAACAACAACAACAACAACCACAACAACAACACAGAGTCAGAACTGACCCATAGCTGACGGTCCAGGGAATTTCCAGAGGCAATGCATCACGTGGGAAGAGATTGTCTAGCTTTCTGCTCTGCCGAAGGATGGACAGTCTCCTCCCATGCGATTAACTGCTTCTGAAAACCCACCAGAGGGTCAGCTATGGGTCCATTCTGACTCTACAGCATGCAACAACAACAACAACAAGCCACCAGAGCTGTCTTCTGAAAAGCACCCCTCCTGAATCCCAACCCTACTGTGACACAAATGAAGTCAGTCACATTCGTCAGTGTCCACTCAATGGTAACTGGGTTTGATGTTGTGGTGGTGTTGTTATTATTCTAAGCAGAACTACAAATACATTTTCCAGATAATATCCCAGTTTGATTCTCTCTGTATTTCTTAGATCTTCTCTCTGAATTTGTGAAGATGGCACAGGATAGGATGTTTATACTCTTTTGCTCAGAGGGTTGCTGCGTCATGATTGACCTAAGAGTGCTCATCGACACCTCCCCAAATCATTTCACCCTCCTGAAACCTAACTCTACAGCCAGACAAGATGCCCACGGGAAGCCCATGCTTCCAGGGATAATCTGGGACTGGAATCCCAGTGCCAAGTCAGCGGATCTTAGATTGAGAACGCAGAGAACAGGAGGAGCTCAAGGGTCAGTGTTACAACAAACGTAGCCAGCATGCCTTTGTCTCTGCAATGACAGCAACATCCTATCTCCAAATGCCCTGTGGCAGCTCTCTGGAGTATTTTAAGAAGCTGTCTGCCCTGGACTCTATTTAATCATCATTTCCCTACAGTTTAATTAAAACTGGCAGGCAAAGGTGATGTCCTCTTTGGTAACCTTGATTACATGTTGAGTCTGATCCCAGTCTCTTGGCCTCTGGAGTCTGGAGTCCGAGTCTGGAAAAGGAAACACGTTTCCTTGGAGCTGAGCTGAGCTGAGCTGAGCTATGAAGCCCCCAGGCTCACACCTGAGCTCTAGTGATTGGTTGCTGCTGTAACCTTATGGGGAAGCTCAGCTTGCTTTCTGATCTTGAGGGCGTTCTGCATCTACAGGAAGTAGCTCTTCCGTGAGCTGGGTGAGAGCGACGCAGCACACAGCTGAGACAACATGCATTTGAACAAATGTACCCCTTAGAAGTGACGTGGCACAGACTAAATCAGAACATGCCCACACTTGCTCCCTGACCCGAGAGCGACAAATTGGGCGTCCGAGAGAGGAGAGGGGTTGACTTTTTAGACAGTTCTTGGCCCCTGTCTCCACATCTGTGTCCTGTGGAGCCAGGAGCAGTTGTCTCAAATACCCTTTGAGATATATTTGGAAACAAGATCTTTGCAGGCCCCATCTGTCCTGCTGAGAAAAGCATTCTTCTGGTTTGTGACCAGACAGCATGCAACTCGAGGGCATCTCCGACTTCATCCTATTTGCCAGGGACGTGCAGCCTCCTAGGAGACCCTGTTGTTGTTGTTGTTGTTAGGTGCCGCTGGGTGGAGTATGACTCCCAGTGATCCTATGAACAACAGATCTGAAACCTGTCCTATCCCGTGCCATCCTTATCACTTCTGACCCACTTGACCCATTTATCGAGGTCCAGCCTCAATATTTCTAAACGGTTCCGTGAGAGGAGGGATGAGGATTGAATGAAAACTCAGAGAGACTACTCATTGATGACAAATAGCAAAAAACTTTTATTTTTCAAAAGCACATATAGGTTTTTAGAAGCACCTCTGCCGTAGCCTTGCATTATCTCTTTCTGTCTGAGATGTTGACTCTCAGGTCAAACATTAACTCTCACAAACCTCAGCACAATGCAAAGATGTTTTCCGGCATGTCTTATTGAGAGCTCTAAGAAACAAAGAGTTTCGGTAGATAACATTCCCTAAGGTCTGAGACCTTTAGTCACTCTTATTCATTAACATTCTGCTTCCTTGAGTTGTTTATTGCCAAGCAGATTTTCTAGCCAAGATGGAGTTAGACTTGCTGGTTTCACAGTACAGGTCTAATCTTGCTTTGCAAGTAAGTTAGGCCTCTGACACCCATTGCTGCATTCACTGGATTAATCCATCTCATTGAGGGGCTTCCTCTCCATCCTGTCCCATCCTGCGTGCGGGATTGCCACACAGCTTCCCCTCCACCTCTCCAAGCATCATGGCCCTCTCCAAGGACTAGCATCCCCTAGTGTCATGTCCCAAAATGTGTGAGATGTAGCTTTGTCAACATTGCCTCCCAGGAGCACTCTGGCTACGCTTTTCTCCAGGACATATCTGTTCATTTTGTCAGTCCGTGGCATAGTCCGTACTCTTCTCCAATACCACAGCTCAAAGGCATCAACTCTTCTTCTGTCATCGTTATTCTAGGTGGTACAAGATGACGGGAGATTTGAGTTTACCCAGAGGAACTTTGGAAGAAGAATTATGGTAATCTACATCTGTAAGATCAACCATTAAAAAACCCTGTGACAAAAACAAAACAACAAAACACCAAACAAACAAACAAAAAAACCCTCCTATCCCTGTGACTCACAGTTCTGCTCCACGTAGATGGGGCCACCATGAATCAGAATGGACTCTGTGGCGACTGGCTTGGTGATACACAGAACATCCTTTCAGCTATGCTGGGCTTGTCCAAAGGGAGAGCAGAGCTGAGTGGACAGCCAACGCAGAACCTTCTGACTCTAGGAAAACCAAACCAGATCCACTCAGATTGGCAGTGGAAAGACTTGAGGTACTTGTTACAAAAGAGCACGGAATGAAGGTTTCGATATAGATTAGTTCTCAATGTAAAAAAAAAAAAAACAACCAAAAAACCCAAAGATTCTTACCACTGGACCAATAGGCAACATCATGATGGATGGAGAGGAGATTGAAACTCTCAACAACTTCATCTTACTTGGATCTACAGTTAACGTCCTTGGTACCAACAGTCAGAAAATAAGGAGATGCGTTGCACTGGGAAAGTCTGCAGTTAGGGACCTCTCCAAATTATTGAGGAGCAATGATGTCAGTTTGAGCACTAAGGTGCATCTGATTCAGGCCACAGTCTTTCCAATCACTACTATGCATCTGAGAGCTGGACAATGAATAAGGATGACAGAAGATGAATACCTTTGATTTGTAGTGTTGGAGAAGAGTACTGAACATTCCCTGGATGGCCAAAACAACAAACAAATATATTTTGGAAAGGGTACAGCCCAAGTGCTCTTTGGAGGCAAGAATGATGAGACTTCTCACATACTTCAGACGTGTTGCTAGGAGGGGTTATTCATTGGAGAGGAACATCAGACTTGGAAGGGTAGTGGTCAGCAAAGTAAAGTAAGATTCTCAACCAGGTAGATTGACACAGTGACAGCCGCAGTGGGCTCTTGTGTATCAGGAAGTATGAGATGACCTAGGATAGGACAGAGTTCAGATCTGTTATTCACAGGGTCACTATCAGTTATACTTTACTCAATGGCACCTGAAAACAACAAGCTTTCCTCATCTGTAAAATGGGCATTCTTGAAAAAACAAACAAACAAAAAACAAAAACCCCAAAAGCAAGTGGGCTTGCTTTCCTTTTTGAAAGATAGTTTCTAAGTCTTCTTGTGGCCCTGCTTGCTGTAAGCCGAGACTTGATTGTCTAGTTTAAACTCTGCACCAGCTCTGAAGTGGGCCAAGTACATTCTCTGCTTTAAGCTCCAGCAAGGTTCAGCCTAGTTTTCTTTACATGTGAGGGGCCGGACTGCTAGGTATTGGGTTGAGATTGTGGTTCCCTTTTACCTCCTTGTACTGATCCAATTACCTTAGCACAATTTATTAAGAAGACAGCATGCTTTTGTTTATATCCAGTGCTCTTTTGTATGCGTATGTGTGAACCTGTTTCTTCATCCTCCGTCCTGTTCTGATGGGCTATTTGTATGCCTCGGAGTAAGTAACATTCTGTGTTAATTACTACAATTTTTTAAAGTCCTGATACAAGGTAAAGCAACATCTCTCATCTTGCAAGCAAACCGTGGCTTCCCCCCTCCTCTTTTGTCTTCTTGGCTTTTCACACACATCCATCAGTTTGTCACGGTATGGTGGCTTGAACATCGCTATGATGCCGGAAGCTATATTACCAGCATTTCAAACACCAACAGGTAAATTAGACTTGGTGATTCTCATAATTTATTTTGTTGGTAGGCGCCGTTGGGTCGACTACGACTCATAGTGACCTGATGCACAGTGGTTCTGAACCGTGTCCTATCCTGTGCCGGCCTCATCATCTCTGCCACACTTGAATCCATAGATAGTCACCCTGTCAGTCCATCCCACTGAGACTCAACCCATCCTTCGCTGACCCTTTTCCAAGCATGCTGTCCTTTTCCAAGAACTGGCCCCTCCTAAAAACATAAATAAAGTATATGAGACAAAGTTTCACCATAGCGTCCCTCCAAGGAATGTCCTGACTTCTCTTAATATTATCTATAGACTATAGGGAGCTCTGGTGGCCTAGTGGCAAGAGGCTGTGCTGCAATCCTGAAGGCATGTGGTTCAAGTCCACGATCTGCTCTGCAGGAGAAGGATAAGTAATCTCCTCCTGTGCAGTTAACTGCCTCCCAAAACCCACCAGAGTGTCAGCTATGGGTCAGTTCCGACTCGATGGTACTCAACAACAGACTATATTTTTAGGTAAATATTTTGTTAGATTTATACCAGTTACTTTATATTTTTATGGTAATATTTACATTTTTTTAACAACTTGTACCTACTTTTGGCCATTTATTGTTATGGGTCATGGAATCGCAACCCTTTGTACAATAGTTCTGAACCTTGCCCTATCCTGAGCCAATCTCATCATCTCCGACAGGCCTAATTCCATTTCTCCAGTCCATCTCATCTTGGTTCTTCCTTTCCTGTGTTGTCCCTCCGCCCATCCAAGGACTGGTCCCTTCTGGCCACGTGCCTAAAATATGTGAGACGGATCTTCAAAATCCTTGCTTCTAAGGAGCAATTTGTTTTCACCACCTCCAAGACACAACCTGTTTGTTCTCTGAAAGTCAACATTCTTCTCAGCATCACCACTCCAAGGCATCGATCCTTCTTGTATTATCCTTAATTATTCTCCAGCTTTCTGATGCATAGCAAGTAATTGCAAAAAATGTAGCCTGTATCAGGTGCACCTTAGTCTCTAGACTGACATCATTGCTCTTCAGTACTTTTGAGAGGTCTCTGACAGCAGACGTTCTCGAAAGCAATTCATCTTTTGATTTCTTGAATGGGGGTGCCAAGAATATTGATAGTGGAACCAAGTAAGCTGAAGTTATTAACAATCTCAATCTCTTCTCTATCATGAAGCTGCCAGTTGGCCCAGCAGTGAGAATCTTTGTTTTCTTGAGATTGAGCTTCAATCCATATTGAAGACTACAGTCCTTGACCTTCTGCAGGAAACACCTCATGCCCTCCTCAGTTTCAGAAAACTAGAAAAGCAAATTATTTAATTTTAAATGTTGTATCTTTCTTAATTTTTAGTAAACCTGTATAAAAGATAATTTTTATTTAAAAAACATTATGATTTTTAAATTATTAAAACATTACAACTTATTTTTTAAATGTTATATCAATATTAAAAATGAAATTATTTGTAATCCCAAACTAGAAACATCCTATCTTTTTAAAATTTTGCACATTCACAATCATATGGTCTGTAAATGATAGTCTCTATTTCCTCCATGTCCCAAACTTTTCTCTTTTGAAAGTCAAGCTTACAAAGTTCTCCAATGAAACCAACTGTCATCTAGTCAATTATAACATATAGCCCCCCTGCCAACAGGGTTTCTAAATTTGTAAATTTTTATCAAAGTTTAGGAGTGGCTGGTAAAGTCTGTTGGCCTTTGGATTAGAAGTCAAAAGTCCTCAACCACTGTGCAGACTCAACCAAACTGGTAAGAGTCTTATTCTCAGGCACAAGCTTCCCATTCAGTATAGCATTCGATACAAATCTAAGTATCACTGGCTACCAAACTTTTGCATCTCTGTTCACATTAACATAAACACCTATTGCCATTATACAGGACCTTGATAAGATACGGTAGAACTACGTCAGAGTTTTCAAGGCTGTAATCTTGAAAAATGAACTCTCACATCTTTTTCATTTGTGTGTTGTTGTTGTGCCCCTGTGAGTCAGCACAGACTCACAGCTGACCCTCCAGTAGATTTTCAAAGGCGGTAAATCGCACAGGAAGAGATTGCGACTCTTTCGCCTTTGGGGCTGCTGGTAAATTTGAACTATGCACCTTTGGGTTGGCAGTACAGCTCCTTACCAGTAGATGATCAGAGCTTCCAAGCTTTACATGTTGATGTTGTTTAATGTAGAGTCAGAAATGACCTATAGTTGTCCCTCTGGCAGGTTTTCACACTGGAGGAGATTGTCCATCCTTCTTCCACGGAGCAACTGGTGGATTGCATGCACACACATATTTATTATCTAAGAGTCAGCTCAGATTGATAACAACCCTATGAAGCAGCAAAGCACATAAAATAGAATGAAATTCCGCCCAATCCTCTGCCATCCGTCACAGTCTCTGCTGTGTAAACCCATCTGCAGTCACCAAGTCAATCCATTTCATAGACAGTCTTCCTTCCTGTAGCTAACCCTCGACTTCTCCAAGCATGATCACTTTCTCCAGGGCTGACCTCTCCTAAAAATGTGGTTCAAGCATGTGAACTGAGATTTCACCACCTTTGTTTCAAAGGAACATGTTTCCAAGACAGATTTATTTGTTCTTTTGACAGTCCATGATGTAGTCAATATTCGTTAACAGCAGTACAGTTCAAAAAAGTTAAGGAGAGCGGTTCTTAATCATAGGGTCACATGATTTGATGGGAAAAGGGAGGGATGGGTGACGGAAAGGGGAAAGATCTGGTGTGAGAAAACATATATAACAAACTTTATGAACTTTGTAAGTGAACCAATATAAAATTTAAAAAGACCATGGCCTGAATCAGGCACACTTTAGTCTCCAGTGATATTATTGCTCTTTAGTGCTCTATAGAGGTCCCTGATATGGGCTAAATCCCAAATTCTGTTAAATATTCTCTGTGTACATAATAAGAAGAATGAGAAATTAGAATTAAAACATTTTGGAATAAAAAAATAGTTAATATTCTAAATTATTGTTATGTCGAGTTCTGGTGGTATAATGTGTACTGTGTCCAGTTACCAACTTAAAGTTGGTTTTGAAGGAGACTCTATGAGCTGATGCTCAGGAAAGAGATGAACTGTTTGCTTCTATTAAGACTTTCACAGCCTCAGAAATCCAGTGATGTGTGGCCATGCGTCGGTACTGATTTCATTGCTACGGTATATATACATATAGTCTATTTGTACGGTTGAAGAAATTCTAGTAATAGTTTTCTGGAATATATCTTAAACTTGCTGTCTCTTTAACATACCACTTATTTCCTTTAATCTATTAGCATGGTGAATTATATTACTCTCTTTTCTAAAATTAAATGAATATTGCATTTCTGAAATCAACTCTAATTTTTCATAATTCTGTCCATTTACTAATTTACATCCACTCCTCACCTTTGGAGAAAGGGTATATTTATATCTAAATTAGTGAATGACTTGTCTCTAATTTCCTTTTTCTCTTGCCAGATTCTGTCAATCAAAATTATGCAGCCTCATGGAAGGGATTTTGAGAAATTCTTGCCTTTTCTGTTCATTAGAAAATTTTATATAATATTGGAATGACTTAAAAATTTAGTGGCACTTCCGAAGAACATCACTTGAGCCTGGTGTTTTTGTGAGGGATTTTTTTTTTCCATTACTGGATCAATTCTTACGTAAATTCACGTCAGTGTTAATTATGCTTTCATTTTATTTGTAAGGCTTGTTCGGTCTATTTATGTTTAAACTAGTAGTTTGAAACTTTTCAAACTTTCAGAAAAGCTTCAATGAATCCTCATAGATTGTTTACTTAGATTAACCAGTTACCTAGTTCACAGGGAGTTGCACTGTTAAGCCAAAGTCGACACCTCTTTGGTGGTTCGATGCCACAGCGACCCTGAAGAACACAGAAGGACAGTTTCCTCCTGTGATATTTATCACTTTCAAAAACCCACTGGAGAGTCAGCTATTAGTTGATGACTAATCAAGAGTGAATGAGTGTGAATCAGTGTACGTTTGAACTCACTTTTCCCTGCTTCCTCTTTCTCTCTTTCTTGCACAAACGTATCTAACTATATAGAATAACCACAAATTCTTTGCTAGCTGAGCATTCAATTGTGTATCTTTGAATTTCCAGGCAAATTCATGGCATCTGTTGCCTTGTATTTCTTTTACTTCTTTAGTTCTCTTAATATTTCACTTAAAAAGTTTTTTTTGAGACAATGTTATGAGGAGCTTAGAAATTTAAGAGTTGTTGTATTGTCCTGGTGACTTAAACTTTTCATAATTATGTAAATAAAGATGAAAAACATTTAAGGCATTTTACCTTAAAGTCTATTTGGTCTAACCTTAATATAACTACTTCCGTTTTCTTTTTTTATTTGCTTGGTATGTATTATACATCCTTGGAATTTCAGTCTTACTGACTAATATAGTCTCAATACCATATACGTTGTTGTTATTGTTGTTATTGTTAAGTGTTGTCGAGTAGTTGATGCAAAGTCTGAACATTTGTATAACTTTCACGATTTTTCCAAGTACATAGGGTTTCTGGCAGCAAGCTATTTCAGAAATGGATGCCACTCCTGCTTCCAAGCTTATTTTAATCAGGGAGCCGAATATAATCAATTTACACCCAATGGCTAGTAAACATTACACCCTTAGTCTTACCAGAACCAGAAATCAAGCCTTTGTATATATATTGTTGTTACTATGTATCTTTGAGTCAGAACCGACCCACAGCTGGATAGGTTTCCAGAGGCAGTTAATTGCTTGGGAAGAGATTGCCCATCCTTCTCCCGCAGAGCAGATGGTGAATTTGAACTACGTACGTAACGTGCCTTTGTGATTGCAGCATTGCAGCACAGCTTCTTGTCCCTATGCAACCACCCTAACATACGTATACACTCATATATATGTGTGTATGCATATGTGTATGTATATGTGTATATGTGTGTGTGTGTATATATATATATAGATAGAGAGAGTTGGCCAATATTTTCTCTTCCATTTCTCCCAGAAGTGACATTGTTTTTGCTATTTTCTACTGCAGACATTTGTTTATATATAATTATTTATGAATACATTTGATATTTTATATTAGTTTTATATTACTACTATGTTATAGAAAGCTCTGGTAGCCTAGTGCCGAGAAGCTGCACTGTAATCCCAAAGACGTGTGGTTCGAGGCCACCAGCTGCTTCTCAAGGAGGATGGGCAATCTCTTTCCATCCGATTAACTGCCTCTGAAAATCCGCTGAAGGATCAGTTCCGACTTAATGGTAAACAACAACAACAATAACAACAACTATGTTAGTGTTGTTTTTAAGTTGAACACGATTCAAAGTGAGTAGACCTGAGCTCTGTCTTGTCCTGTGCCGACACCATTATCTCTGACACACTTGTGTCCATTGCTGCAGTCACTGTGTCAATCCATCTTTTCGAGGATCATTTTTTCTTTTGTTGACCCTCCATCTTTCCAAGCATGATGTCTCTGTCCAAGGAATAACCTCTCCTGGAGACATGCTCAAAGTGTGTGAGACATAGCTGTGTCATCTTTGCCTCCAAAGAGCATTCTGGCTGTACTTTCTCCAAGACACATCTATTTGGTCTTTGGACAGTCCATGGAACATTCAGTACTGTTCTCCATCATCACAGCTCAAAGGCATCAATTCTTCCTCTGCCATCCTTCTTTATTTTCCAGTTCTCAGATAAGTGATTGAAAAGACTGTGGCCTGAATCAGAAATACCTTAATCTTCAAACTGATATCATTGTGTCTCTACTACTTTGGAGACATCCCTGACAATAGACTTGCCCAGTGCATTATATCTGCTGATCTCCTTACTGCTGGTACCATGAATGTTCATTGTGGATCCAAGTAAGATGAAATCATTGACAACTTTAATCTTTTCTTCCTTATCATGATGTTGTTTGGTCCAGTAGGAAGGATTTTGTCTTCTTGATGTTGAGAAGCAATTTCTATTGAAGACTCTAGTCCTTGATTATCTGCAGCAAACATTTCAAGTCACACCTTCATCAAGCAAGGTTTTGTCATCTGCGTAAGTCAAGTTGTTGATGAGTTTTGCTCCAATCCTGATGTTACATTCTTCATGGAGTCTAGCTTTGGTGGCCTAATGTGAAAATTTCCCATCTACTTGGTTAGATAAATTTTTGCTTTTCTTTTCTGTGGTGAATTGATTCTCACAGCAAAAGTACAATCTTTTAGGATGAGACTTTCTAGGTTCTGAACGTCACAGGCCAAGCAAACATTAAAGGCAAATTTCAGGATCTGCAGGAATTAGCAAAATTCCTTAGAAAAGGACAAGCCTTGCTGGTATTTTCTGGAATTATTTTATTTTGCATTTTGCAGACTCTTTAATTTTCTATTAGCTCAGCAATGTATTTAATGCTATCCAATAATCTCCATTATTTTAATACCTCTTGAAAATGCAAACTTCTAACTGATGCTGTATACTCAGTGTGTTAATTTGTTCTGCTAAGATTAGTAGTAGAAAAGTTACAAAACAGCCTAGTGGTAAAAACTGTGCTGCAATCCCAGAGGCACATGGTTCAAATTCTGAAGGCATGCGCTTAAATCCACCAGCTGCTCTGCAGGAGAAGGGTGGATTCCCTCCTGTGCGATGTATTGTCTCTGAAAGCCCACTGAAGGGTCAGCTCTGGGTTGGTTCTGACTCAACGATACATAACACCACCAGTTACAGAAAAAGGGAAATCAACAGTACCCCAAATGTTTGATTCCCTGTACCACTCCATAATTTCTAACATAAACTGGTCTTCCTTCCTTCTGTTCCCTAACTATGCTGCTTGGGCTTGGGGGTTCACTGTAAGGCCTCACAGAGATTCAAACTCCTGGGGGAACTGGCTCATGTGATTGTAGATGATATAGGCCAGTGCTGCAAAGACTGGTGGCCAAAGGGCCAGGCACAGCTGGATGCTGCGTGTCAGGAAAGTGAACGTCTCAAAAGAGAGCTAGCCTTGAGCTCCCATGAGCTTTTATAAACCTCTATCTAGAAGGGCAGGGCTTGCATCCTTCCCTAACCCTATCTCCTTGTTTCAGCATATACTTAATCACAAAATAAATGATTAATAACTAGGAAAGGCATTGACACTACGGTAAATAGCAGGTATTTCAATTTTTTCATTTGATAACAGCATTTCTGTGACATTTCTTTGGCTGCTATGTAATATATTGTTTGTCAGAGCTCCCTGACTAAAACAAGTTTGGAAGCAGGAGTGGAAAAGCACTTCTGAAATAGCTTGCCTCTGGGAATTCTATGAATTTGGAAAAACGATGAAAGTTATACAAGTGTTCAGGTCTTTCGTTCATAAGGTCACTGAGTCGTCTATGTCTTGACAGCACTTAACAACAACATAAGAGAGATCAGTTGACCTGGTAGACAGAAAGTGATGCTACCAAGCCAAAGGTGGGTGATTTTAATCTGCAGCCCTCAGGCGTCGTTTAAATTGTTTTTGGTCAAACATTCTTCTAAGTGGTCTAGCACTGGTCTGTGCATTGCTGTACAGTGGTAACTCGTGGTTGCTGTCATGCTAAACTCTGTGACACTGATGTATCAAATGTGATAATGGTCACCCATGGTGGACAGTGTTTGGTGGAGCTCCCCGATTAAAACAAGCTTTGAAGCAGGAGTGGCATCCACTTCTGAAATAGCTTGCCTCCAGAAACCCTATGAACTTGGAGAAACAATGAAAGTTGTACAAGTGTTCAGGTCTTTCATTCGTAGAGTTTCTATGAGTCTCCTACAACTAGTCTGCATTTAACAACAGTATGTAATAAATGTCTATGCCATGACTGAGGACTTCATCTTCTGTTGTTGAAGATGTTGTCTCATTTTTATAAATATTAAAATGTTCCAATGAAAATTTGCTTACATGCTTTCAAGTTCAGGTATGAATATAAATACATAGTCATGGCTTCACAGTCTTGGTGTACTCTCTGATGTTGTTGTCCCAATCCTTTTGTTCTTCTTTCTCAGTTGGGAATGGTATTATTAGACTACTAAAATGTTTTCAACTTGGAGGTTGAAATATTACCTTGTCTTTAATTTCTTTTGCTATTTACTTCTTTCACGGCCTGTAATAATAAAACTTCTCTGTATGTAATTTTATCTTTCAGGTTTGCTTTACTATGTATTTCTAACTCATAAAATCTATCCTGTTTTTTAATTGCTGAGTTTATTCTTCTTAATTTCTAGAGATTCTCTATGCCAGAAAGTAGCAATCAGTTATTAACGGTATTTGTTGAAACTGTCAAGTATCATCCCATGACTACATTTTTCACGTCATTCTGGTGTCTTTAAATGGCCTGGAGGTTTAGTCCATGGAAAGTCTAGCTGATAACATAATGGCAGTGCCTCTTCAGCAGTTCGAATCCATGAGCAGGTCTGTGGGAGAAAGATGGACAATCTCCTCCCCTGAATATTTTTTATTATTATTATTTCAAGATGTATGTTTTTGTTTTCTTTTTTATTTTTCTACAATAGTTTATTTACAAAATTAAGATACAAATTTGAACAGATTCTTTCAATTTCCCTAACCCCCCCCACATCAAATTGTACAACCCAGTGATTTATCCCTCTTCCCCCTGCACATCCACATCCCTCTGCTTCCAGCCTCTCCCACCCCTCCTGAATCCTTATACTCATTCTACAATAACGGTTTTATACAATATTTATCCTTGTGGGACTGAGTTAGTTCACTCAGCATAATGCTCTCCAGTCCCTCCCAAGTTAGGTAATAATTTACAAAGTTATTGCTCCTGCGTGCTGCACAGTATTCCATTTTGTGAATGTACCATAATTTCTCAATCCATTTGAGTACATTTTTTTTAAAAATATTATTATTTAACAAAAGTTTACAGAAAAGTTGAATTTTTCACTCATTCATTGTTGCACATTTTCCTCCCTACCTTCCTCACCCTGTTCACTTTTAAAAATATGTATATATTTATTCAGTATTGCATAGTTTCCTCCCTCCTTGAGATTTTAAGCCTCAGAAAACCAGCAGGAATATCAGCTAGCTATATGCGGGCTCTGATTTAATGACAATGGGATTTTGAGTTTCATGAACAAGAGTTCTTCCATGTTGTAGTTGTTAAGTGCTGTCTAGTCGTAGACGACTCATAGTGACCCTATGAATGAAAGACCCGGACACTTGTATAACTATTATTGTTTCTCCAAGTTCATAGGTTTCTGGAGGCAAGCTGTTTTAGAAGTGGATGCCATTCTTGCTTCTTCATGATTTTTGGTTCACCTCTAGTGAAGTCACGAAAAGATTCTCCTGACTTTTCTTAGAAAATGTATCCTGTGGCATCATTTCAGATTGTGTTTGTGGTATTTGAAATGCTGTTAGTACTGTTGAGTGGGCATCCTATCCTTCTCCCTCCTGACTTCCAATCATGTATTCTCTTTCTATTCGTGTTGATCTACGTATGGGCTCTCCAGTGTGTGACATTGTATTTCTTGCTGTCTTGTCATGCTGTTCTAAGTAGTATTGCTGTTTATTATCTAAGCCCTTCTGTTAAATGCTCTGCTGAAAAATCTCCAGCTTTCCTTCTTTTCAAGCTAAGCATAAAAGGCTGTGGCCTTTAGTTTCATTATATAACTGTTGATAGAGGGTATTTGTGTGTTTGCTTTGTTCTATCTTCTTACTTTTATTTTGATTTTGTCTTTGATCCATCAGCCATTTAAACACTTCCTCTCTCCATTTATGAATATAGGATCATTTTAAAATATTTTTGTTATTAATTATACTTTAGTTGGAGTGTGGTAAGAAAATGTTACCTACATGACATAGATCCTTCAGTATGTGTTGAGTCTCACATTGTAAAAATTCTATTTTTGCAATGAATGAATGGAAATCTAAAATCTCTGTAAATGTCCATTAAAATTAATAAAATAAAATTTTAAAAAATTCCCTTTTGGAGCTAAAATAAGTTTTATTGTTAAATTATTGGTTGGTAGATATAAATTTATCCATTAAGACAGAATTGCTAAGTAGTGTTGCTGTGATTTACTCTCTCCTTGCTAAATTATATTGGTCTGATCTGCAAATTACCAAAAGAAGCACATTAGCATTTTTCATTATAATTGTGAATTTGTACCTCTCTTCTTGTAATTCTGTAAATTTTTGCTTTTAAGTGATTAGCTATTAAATGAATGTAAAGTCAGAAATGTAATAATTTCTTGGCAAATTGCACATTTTATTTTTATGCAGTGACCCTTATTATTTTTGATAATACTTTCCCCCCTGTTTAAATCATTTATCTGGAAATTAAAAAATGGAAACAAAAAACTCAAAACCACCTATCACACACACACACACACACACACACACATACACACACACTCATTCTCTCTATCTCTCCCTCTCTCTTTTTCTTCTTCTCTCTCTCAGAAGAGCTTTCAAATGATCATTGCCTTGAGCATTCTATAGCACGGTTCAAATCTTCAACTAAAGGTCTCTAAGTGTGAAACTGATTTGGCGGCAACGTATGACACACTTTGAGAGCTGCTAGTATTGTCTCTAGAGCAAATTGGGCTGCGACCCTAAAGCCTGAGTGTCTCTGGTGGTTCAAATCCACCGGCAGCTCCATAGGAGAAATATAAGCAGTCTCCTCCCAAGTGATTCACTTCTATGAAGGAAACTCAATGAAGGCTT
Organism: Elephantulus edwardii; assembly: GCF_000299155.1. Taxonomy (NCBI): domain Eukaryota; kingdom Metazoa; phylum Chordata; class Mammalia; order Macroscelidea; family Macroscelididae; genus Elephantulus; species Elephantulus edwardii. The sequence goes on along the minus strand of NW_006400031.1, from coordinate 1,895,305 downwards.
GCTCTAAGTCAGAATTGAGTCAAGAGCAGTGAGCTTATGTATCTTGCTATCTAGGTATGTTATATGTTAATCACGTATGTTGTTGTCATCAGGAGCCATCAGCTTGACTCCAACTCACTATTATCTAATGTACAGTTGAACAAAACCCCGCCTGATCCTGATCCGTCCTTAGTCTCCTCTGTAGTTAAGCCCACTGTAGGTGTCACTGAGCTGATCTCTCTCACTGAGGGAATGTCTTTCCTTTATTGACACATAACATGCCCAAATATATGAGATGAATCTCCCTGTCTTTACTTCCTAAGAAGTACTCTGGCTTCATATTTTTCCAAACAGATTTGGTTGTTCTTATTTGCAGTCCCCACTATATTCAGCATTCTTCACAAACACCACAATTCAAACGCAACAATTCTCTTTCATTCTCCCTGACTCATTGTCTAACTTTAATATGAAGCAAATAAAAACACCATGGACACAAGCGAACGGATTGAGGAATTACGGTTCATTCCCAAAATGGAATACTACACAGGATGAAGTACCAATGATTTTGAAAAGCACTGCCAAACTTGGGAGGGATTGGAGAGCATTATGTTAAGTGAACTAACTCAGTCCCATAAGGACAAATACTGTATTAGAACATTATTGTAGAAATAGATAACTAGTAAAATGTGAGTGAGGATCCAAAGGGGGGAGGAGGTTAGGAGCAGAGGGGTGAGGATGGGTAGGGGGTAATCATAGAGCTATACAATTGATGGGTGGAGGAATGGGAAAGATCCGGTGTGAAAGCCAATGTATACGAACTTTGTAAGCAAACCAGTATAAATTTTTTTTATTTAAATCACCAAGAGCAGGGATATCTTGGTCTTTAAACTGACATCTGATTCCTCAAGCTCTTTAAAGAAGTCCTTGGCTGAAGATTTACCTAATGTCTTGTAGTCTGATTTCTTGACTACTACTCCCACATATGTTAATTGTGGATCCTAGCAAAATGAAATCCTCAACAACTTCAATAGTATCTCCAGTTCCTTCAATATTGTCTCCATTTAGCAGAGTTCTTCTTTAAAAAAGTTAACTTTAGGATTTAAATTGTTGTTGTTAAGTGCCATCAAGTTGCAGGCGACTCATAGCGACCCTGTGAAGGAGCGTCCTCAACGCTTGGGTGTCTTACATCCTTTCTCCAGGTTCATAGGGTTTCCAGAAGTAAGCTACTATGGAAGTGGATTCCACTCTTCCTTCCAAGCTTGTTTTAATCAGGGAGCTCCACCCAACACTGTCTACCATGGGTGACCATTAACGCATCTGACACATCAGTGTCACAGTGTTCAGCTTCACAGTAACCACAAGTGACCGCTGTACGGCAAGTGGACACATCAGGGCTATACAACCTACAGGAATGTTTGAACAGAAACAAAGAAAGATAGGCCCAAGGGCCATGGATTAAAAGTCACACACCTTTGGCTTGGTAACATCACTTTCTGTCCACTGGGCCCACTGATCATTCTCTATGTTGATGTTTTTGTTAAGTGCCGTTGAGTCCTAGGTGACTCATAGCGACCCTATGAAGGAGAGCCCTCAATGCTTGGGTGTCTTTCATCCTCTCTCTAGGTTCACAGGTTAATAGATAGATTTAATATTTTCATACTGGTAGTGATTTTTAAAATTCATATGTCATATTCATGTTTTATTATAATTGTTGCTGTTGTACATGCTATCCAGTCCCCTGTGACTCATAGTGACTGTCTGAACCACACCTCTGAACTCTGCTCTATCTTGAGCCAATTTCACTCTCTATGACATACCTACTCCATTACCTCAATCACTGAGTCAATCCATCTCATTTACTGTCATTTATTGGCTAATCAAGTTTCCTTTCTTTCTTTCTTTATCTTTAATTATTTAGAAGTTACTTTTTAATAGCTGTCTTTAACAACTTTAAAAATTTTAACAAGAATGTGAGGATAAACACAATATAAATTCAGCCTATATTTCTACTTTCCTTTTGGAAAACATTGGGATCCTAGAACTCTTTCATTTTGATCATTCTATTCCTTTCTGCATGTTGTGTTTGTCCATCTGTGTTGTTATTTTGTTTCTAGGCCACCTAAATTACTCATCTTAAATATTATTTTTCATTTATTCAGACGATGTTTGTTTATATATTGTTGTTTTGGTTGTTGTATGCCATCCGTCAAATTGCTGGCAACTCATAGCGACCGTCTGTACAACAGCTCTGAAGCCTGCTCTATCTTGCGCCAACGTCTTTGTCTCGGGCACACCTGCTCCCATTCCCTCAGTCACTGAGTCAATCCATCTCACACAGGGCCTTCCTCTCCTGCGCTGTCCCTGCACCCTTCCATGCATTTTTCACTGTTCACTATTTCTGTCATCATGCGCTTTATTCTTTCAATGAGCCTCTATTGATAGTAAACCAGCCCCAGCCATGAGGAAGTATCTTTGTTTCTTTTTTTTTTAATTACAGCTTGAGTATCTAAATAATTTTTTAAAACATATTTGTGTATGTGTGTGTTATTTCATTTTTTGAATTTTTTTTAAATTGTTGTTGTTGTGTGCTTTCAAGTTAGATCTGGACTGCCCATCCTTCTCCAGAGGAGAATCTGGTGGTCTCAAACTGTACACCTTCAGGATTGCAGCACAGCTTTTTGCCACTAGGCCACCAGAGCGCCTAAATAATTTTTAAATAACAGATATGTTTTTAATTCCTTGGAAGATGGAGCTATCTGACTGGCCTGTATGAAAAACTTAAAAGAAGCCCTTATCTTTGCAAAATAAAAAGGTTCATATTTATGTATATTAATGGTTAGAATCTACGCTACAACCATGAAAGCATATGATTCAACTCCACCAGCTGCTCTGGGGAAAAAATGGTGAACACTCTCCCAGGAGATTAACTGCCTCTGGAGGGTCACTGGTCCTGACTCGCTGGTACACAACAACAACAACATAGTGACCCTGTGTACAACAGCCCTAAACTCTGCTCTGTCCTGTGCCAATCGCACTGCATCTGACACTCCCATCCCAAATACCCCAGTCACCAAGTCAATCTACCTCATAGAGGACCTTCCCCTCCTAAGCTGTCCCTCCACCCTCCCAAGCATGATGTCCCTCTCCAAGGACCCGTCCCTCCTTACAACATGTCCAAAGTATGTTAGACGGAGCCTCAGAATCCTTGCCTCCAAGGAGCCACCCTGTTTAATCCTTTCCAGGATGAATCTGTTTGTTTTCCTAGCAGTCCTCAGTACTCTCAATACTGTTCTCCAGCACCACAGCTCAAAGGCATCAATTCTCCTTCTATCCTCCTTGGTCATTGTCCAACTCTCTGATGCATAACAAGTGATCGCGAAGACCATGGCCTGTATCAGACGCACCTTAGTCTCCAGAGAGACACCATTGCTATTCGGTACTTTGGAGAGGTCCCTAACAGCAGACTTTCCCATGGCAATGCACCTTTTAATTTCCTGGCTAGTGGTGCCAAGAGTGTTGACTGTGGAGCTAAGCAAATTAAAGCTGTGAACAATATCAATCTCTTCACCATCAATCCTAATGCTGCCAATTGGTCCAGTGGTAAGAATCTTTGTCTTCTTGACATTGAGCCTCAATCCATATTCGAGGCTGCAGTCCTTGACCCTCTGCAGCAAGCACTTCAGGTCTTCCTCAGTTTCAGCAAGCAGGGTAGTGTCATCTGCATAAGGCAGGTTGTTGAAAGATCTTCCACCAATCTTGACCCCACATTTCTCCACATAGAGCCCAGCCTCCTGGATAATCTGTTCTGCATACAGGTTGAAAAGGTATGGAGACAGGACACATCCCTGGCGTATGCCCTTCCCAATTTTGAACCATGCAGTGTTCCCTTGCTCTGTTCTGACTACTGCCTCCTGGTCCAAGTATAAGTTTCACATTAGAAAGATCAAGAGTTCTGGGATTCCCATTCTTCTCAGAGTCAGCCACAGTTTGTTATGATCTACACAAACACCTTTGCATAATCAATGAAACACAGATATACATTCATCTGGTATTCCCTGTTTTCAGCTAAGATCCAACAAATCTATAAAATCCTTATTCATTGTTTGCTTAGTTGTTTTCTCTAAAACACACACACACACACACACACAAATAAAACACAAAACCAAAAACCAAACTCGATTTCTCTCTTTTTATTTTTCTCTTATGTAGCTGCAGGATTAAATCAGCCTTTAGATTAACTTAAGAAAAATATGTTTACTTTGAATTTCAGTAGTCTGATTTAAGAGTATCCATCCCTCAACTCTAAAACCAAAAATGTAGTTCAAAATTTTTCACAAAGAAGTCCATGTCACATGCTTCGTTACTGCCGCACTGAAGGCGGGCAAGAGCCATGCTTTGCCATTGAGTCTGGACAGCAGGTTTGCAATGTCCTTCACTACCTCTCCCGGCAAATAAATAGCGTTCTCACATGCCGTCCACTCCACACTGCTTTCCTGACATTCCCAAATGTTATAAACATAGTGTGAAGGGGATATAATAGATCCTGTCCCCTTTGGACACATGATTCACAACACATAACCGTGCCAACTTGGGGAAAAATGTATTAAATACTGAGAAATTGAAAGACATAAAACTTCAAAATTACTTGGGTGAAATGATATCCTTGGAGCAATCTGGCAAGTCAGCTGGTTCCTCTTAAACTGGAAAGCTCGGAACAAGGGAAGCACACGCAGGGATAAACTGCCTTTGAGCTGGAAAAGCAAATAAATGTTTATGTCCTTACGCCCACCCTCTCACTTGCCACAGGACCTCATTTGGAGTTGGTTGGGTGTTTTTTGTTTTCCTTTTTCATGGAAGGCATGTTCTGACTCCTTATCCAGTTAGCTCTAAGCATTTGAAAGGCCCTACTTGTGTTTGGACCCATGTGGTCTTTAATTGCATACCTTGCTGGATGTACCTTGGATCCTGTGTAAAGGAAGAATTCTTGACCAGAAAGAACTAAAAGAGAACTAGAATCTACTCAGGTTGTGTGATCTTATGCCAAGGCCTTACCTTAAACCTACTTCTCTTTGTTTCTATTTTCTCACCAAAAGCTAGGTTCTGTTTTCATCTCCTTTGACGGAACAAAGCTTCGAAATGACCCAGCCATAGATTTAAGTTCTCATGGCACAGATCAACTGCTCTGGCCTGCGAGGCTGGCTGGTATTTTGTGAGGCAGTGCTAGGCGAGATGCTGGCAAAATTGGGCCTGAGTGTCTTTGTGTCTGTTCATTTCTGGTCACAGTCCATCTGCAGAGAAATTCCCAGACACTGGACCAAGATTAAGAAGCAAATCTGGAGTGGCCCTGTGAGAATTTCCATGATCACTGTTGGTGGGCGTGTCCAGGGTGTCTCTGGCTGTATCCACACCATCTCCACACTGATCTCAGAAGCAGCAATTGGGAAATTCAATAACATGTTACGCTGATATTTTCTGCTAAAAGTATTTCTTTAAAGCATCAAAAATAAAGATGTTTCTTAAAGGTACATCTGACTCAAGCTATGCTATTTCCAGTCACCTCATATGCATGCAGAAGCTGGACAAGGAATAAAAGAGATTAAAGAAGAATGGTTCCATTCGAATTATGGTGTCTACTAAGAATACTAACTATATCATTCCCTTTCAGAAGTACAAACACTTTGGTCATGGAAGAAACACAACTAGAATGCTCTTTAGATAGGAGGATGACAAAATTTCATCTCACATATTTTAAATATATTACCAGGGACAAGGTGCTAATTCCTGGAGATAGCCATGGATATTATCCAAGAAGAGAGCAAAAAGGTCATCACAAAGACAGAGATGAAAGAAAAAAAAATGAAATGAACATATGAAGAAACTCTGAAAATTGTTTGAGAGGGCTAAAAAGCCAAAACAAAGACAAAACATGCCAAAGTCAAAGAGCTGAGTAGAAAATTTCCAGGGGCAGCTTGAGAAGACAAAGCAAAGTCTTTTTTTTTTTTTGTGACGCAGACCCTTAAAAAAAAAAAAGCAAAGTCATTTTTAATGGAATGTGCAGTGAGCTGGAGTTGGAGAATAAAAGGGAAAGAACTCACTGCATTTCTCAAGCTGAGAGAACAGAACAAACACATTTAAGCCCCGAGTTGCAGTAGTGATAGCTGCTGTATGCACAGTGATCCAGGAAGCGTCAAAAGAAGAGGAAGGGCGTACACAGAGTCACTACACCAAGAAGAATTGACTGACACTGAAAAATTTCAGGAAGTACCATATTAGTAGGAGCCAATGGTAATGAGGGAGGTAGTTGGAGTTGCCCTTAAAATGTTGGCAAAAGTAAGGCCCCCAAAATCGATGGAATACCAACTGGCTTGTTTCAATTACCAGGTACAGCCATGGATGCACTCACTAGTCTATGTAAGGCAATTTGGAGGACAATTGTCTGGAGAATGGATTAGAAAAGGTCATATTTGTTCTCATTTTCAAGAAAGATGATACAAAAGAATGTAGAAACTATTGAACAATATCATTAGTATCACATGCAAGGAAAATACTGCTGAAGATCATCCCAAAATAGCTAGAACAGTACATATATAAGGAACTGCCAGAAGTTCAAGCAGGACTTAGAAAGAGTCTGTGACACTGGGATATTGTTGCTAATATAAGATAGATCCTGGCTGAACATTAAAATCACCAGTTTTTTTACTATTTGACAATTTGGATCTAATAAGTATGACTAACATTGAGAAGAATGGGAATCCCAGATAACTTAATTGTGCTCATGCAAAACCTATACCTAGACCAAAAGGCTGTTGTGTAAACAGAGCAAGGTTTAAAATTAAGAAAGAAGTGTATCAGGGTTGTATTCTCTCTGTATAATTATTCTATCTGTAAGCTGTGCAAATTTTTTTGAGAAGTTGAACTCTATAAAGAGGAATGTTACATCAAGATTGGAGGAAGATTTATCAATAATCTGCTTTATGCAGATGACACAACCTTTCTTGCTGAACGTAAAGAGGACTTGAAGATTAGAGAATACAGTATGGATTGCATCTCAACATCAAGAAAAAAAATTCTTACCGCTAGCCTGATAGGCAACATCATGATAGATGGAAAAAAGATTGAAACTGTCAACAACTTCATCTTGTCAGGTTCCACAAAGTCCTTGCTACTAGCAGTCAGGAAGTCAGAAAACATTGCACTGGGAACGTGTGCATTTAGAGACCTCTCCAAATTATTGAGAAGTAGTGATGTCAGTTTGAGGGCTTAGGTTTGTTTGATACAAGCCGTGATCTTTCCAATTATTTGCTATGCATCTGAGAGCCGGACAGTGAATAAGGATGATAAAAGAAGAATTGATACCATTTGTCTGTGGTGTTGAAGAAGAGCGCTGAACATCCCATGGAAGGCCAAAAGAACAAACAAATATGTCTAGAACAAAATGCAACCTTTAGAGGGCAAAGATGCTAAAGCTTCACCTCACATACCTCGGGCATGTTGTTAAAAGGGGTATTCCTTGGAGAGGGACATGACAGTCAGAAAAGCAGAGGGTCAGTGAAGGAGAGGAAGACCCTCAACCAGAGGGACTGACATAGTGTCTGCCGTAGTGGGTGCTACTGTGTTGGGAAGTGTGAGGATGGCACAGGATAGGACAAGGTTTAGACCTGTTGTTCATAACGTCACTATGGGTCACGCTAAATTCGATGGCACCTGACAACAATAATAGCAATCCCTGGAGAGAGAGACACACAGGAAGCAAAAAAAGAGGGAACCTTTCAATGAGATACACTGACATGAAGACTACAGCAATGGACTCCAACATCCCAACAACTATGGAAATTACAGGAAAGGACAGTATTTCATTCTGTTCTATCTAAGAGCTACTGACTCAGAAGTGCCTTGTAACATCACCATCTTCCAGGGACAGGCTTTAGCTCCTTTCATTTCATTTAATACTGAAACAGACATGATTTACTGATTGCAGTTTATCGATAAGGAAGCAAGATCAAACAGAAGATCTCTTTCTTGAGTCAAATGAGTCAGAAAAGAACAGAACTGGGTGTGGACGCCAGCCACATGTGATTCCTCTTTCCAGTAAACACTACTGATGCTCTTTTTGACCACGACTAATCTCAAGACTTGAGTTACAAAGTGGGACGTATTATTTATACCTTACTTTTACCATATGCTGCTTCCTGAAATAGCACATGGTTCAGTGGCCACCAATTTTTTTTTTTTGGTACAATGACTCTATGTACCAAAGATTCTTTTCATCTTCTCTGGATACATCCTGCATTCATTAAAGAATTTCCCTTAGAACCCTTCAGTACTTCAACTCAAAGCTTGTGTTTGTTTTTTTCAGTTCTTTCAGCTTGAGAAATGTTGAGTGTGCTCTTCTTCCATTTTGGTTTTTAACTCAAGCTCTTTGCATGTGTTATTATTTTCTCTCTACTACTTTATTTATTTGAATACATTGTTTTCAAGAAAAAGTTCTTTCCTTAACCCTCACACACCACATCAAATTGTACAACCCCATGATTAATGCCCGCCTCCCCCTGTACATCCACATCCCTCTGCTTCCAACCTCTCCCATCCCTCTTGTTGTGTTACAATACCTTGTCTTCTGGAACTCTCCTTTGAAATCTTCTGTTCATCTCTTTTACCTCAGCATTTCTTTCTTTTATTTTCTCCTCTCTCTCCAGTAGGGCAAGTTTCAGAGTCTCGTCTGGCATCCGTTTTGGATTTCTGTTTCTTCTCTGCGTTTATATTGACCTTTGATTTTCTTTGTGGATTATGTCCTTGATGCCTTCCTACAACTTTTCTGGTCTTTGGTAATTAATGCTTAATGCATCAAATGCATTTTTTAGATGGTTTTAAAGTTAACTTGAGATAGACTCAAGATCATGGTTTTTGTTCTTGTGGATTTATTTTCATTTTCCGTTTGAAATTACTTATGAGTGATTGATGTTCTGTTTCTCAGTCAGCCTGTGTCCTAGTTTTCACTGTTAATATTGAGCTTCTCCATTAACTCTTTCCATAGATCGAAACAATTTTATTCCTGTGAAGTCTATGATGTGAAGTCCATGTGTCCAGGTGACAAATTTTATGGGGTTTTTTGTTCGTTTGGTTTTTAAAAAAGGTAATTGCAATGAATAAATCATTGCACAAAATTCTGTCATTCAGTATCCAGCCTCATTTCTGTCACCAAGGCTGTATTTTTCCAACTACCTGTTTGTCTTCTCTGTTTCCAAATTTTGGATTTTAGTCACTAGTTGTAACTATTACTTTTGGTTACATGTTTGATCAATTTCACACTGAAAACGTTGCAGAAGACTTCAACTTCTTCATCTTTGGTTTAGTGGTGAGTGTGTATATGTGCACAATAGTTGTATTAACAAATCTTCTTTGTAAATTTATGGACAGTGTCCTATCATTCACAGCAGTGTTCTCCAAGATAGATCTTGAAACATTCTTTTTATGATGAACACGACACTATTTCTCTTCCATTTATCATTCTTGGCATGATAGATCATATGATCATACGATTCAATTTTCAGAATCAATGCAATGAAGGAATATGTTCAAGTTGCACTGCAGACATTGATGGAAAAATAAGACCCCAGGAAGCAATGGACAATAGGCATGTCCCAACACACAGAAGGAGCCTTAGACATGGTCACTAGCCTATGTCAAGACATCAGAAAGACAGCTACCATAGCAACCAACTGGAAGAGGTGTCTTCTTTGCTCACATTTTTTTAAAAAGGAGACCTGACAGTATGGTGAAGTTATCAAACAATGTCACTATCACATTACTGAAGATTAATAAAAAATGACTGGAAGACAGTGCTTCTAACAACTTTTTTAGGCTGAAATTTATTGAATAGGAACTGCCAGAAATTCAAGCTGGATTCACAAGAGGCTTTAGGCTTAAGGATATAATACTTGCTAGTGTGAGATGGTTATTGACTGAAAACATAGAATACCAAAAAGATGTGTACTTGTGTTTTACTGACTATGATAAGATGTTTGACTGTGTGGATCATAATAAATTATGTCTAGAATTGATAAGAATGGGAATACCAACATATAATTATTCTTCTATGAATACATTACATGCACCAAGAAGCAGATGCCTGAACAGAACAAGGAAACACTGTATGATTAAAAATCAGGAATAGTGTGCCTCAAGGTTGGATATTTTCTCCCTAATTATTCAATCTACATGCTGAGCAAATAATTTGAAAAGCTGAACTCTATGAAGAAGAATGTGGCAACATGACTGGAGAAAGACTCATCAACAACTTATTTTATTCAAATGATACAACTTGCTTACATAAAGTAAAGAAGACTTAAAACATTTCCTGTAGAAGATCAAAGACTACAGACTCCAATATGGGTTACATCTTAATGTCAAGGAAACAAATGTCCTCATCTCTGGACCAACAGGCAACATCATGATGGAGAAAAAATTTGAAGTTGCCAAAGATTTCCTTTGGATACACAATTCAACACAAGTAGTAGCCGCAGCAAAGAAATCAAAAGACATTGTTGCCTTAGGAAATCATATGTGCTGTGCAAGGAACTCGCCCATATGTGAAAGAGCAAGGATGTCACTTTAAAGACTAAGGTGAACCAGCTCCAAGCCATGGTATTTTTTTTCAGTTACTTCCTATGCATCTGAGTCGGACAGTGAATAAAAATGACAGAAGAAGAATTGATGCATTTGAGCTGTGATATTAGAAAGTCATACTGTATACCACATGGATTGCCAAAGAGCAAACAAATCTGTCTTGGGGAAAGTGCAGTGAGGATGCTTCTTAAAGGCAAGGATGGTGAAAGTTTGTCTCACAAAGTTTGAGCACGTTTTAATGAAAGGCTAGTCCTTGGAGAAAAGGAATTGTAAAGGGGAAGGCACAGAAGAATTTCATGAAACAACATATGAGCAAGAGCCTATGGTGATGAAAGAAGACGTTCAGGCTGCTTTGAAGGAAATGACAAAAAATAAGGCTCCAGGAATAGATGGCATACCAATTGACATATTTCAGCTAACAGATGCTGCCCTGGATGTGCTCACCAAGTTGTGCCAAGAAATCT